>NC_059218.1:24981317-25343817 GCF_020615455.1 Coregonus clupeaformis | reverse complement strand
AAATAAGTCCCAGTCCTCCCTCTACTCTCTCCTCCCAGGGAGGGAGCGGCCTTTCACTGACTCACACATTTTCCTTTCCCCTGGCCAGCGCAAAAAAATTAAACAAGGGAAAAATGAGGAGAGGGAAGGAGGTATGAAGAGAGGCAGAGAGAGTGGGAATGAAAGAGCAGGGGGTGAAAGACAGAGCGACAGAGAGAGAGAGTGAGGAGAGAGAGAGAGAGAGAGAGAGAGAGAGAGAGAGAGAGAGAGAGAGAGAGAGAGAGAGAGAGAGAGAGAGAGAGAGAGAGAGAGAGAGAGAGAGGGAGGGAGAGAAATAAAGCGAGTGAAACAGAGGGAAAAACTGGAGAGGAGGGGGGTAAAAGAGAAGTAACTAGATTGACCAGAGAGATGGAGGAGTGTGAGGAAAAGAGGAGGAGCCAGAGTGACAGAGCGGGCACTAAGTCATGGATGGCCCCATAGACACAGACTAACACACTGCACTCTGAGGATTCACTCTGCACTTTATCACTCAGACAAACTGCTATAACACACACACACACACACAGAGCGTGTATGGAAGTCATCAGAGGGTACGAGGGGAGGTGTGTGTCGGGCAGACCTATAACTCCCCCTCTCCTCCCTCCATCTCCCAGTAGAGACTGAGGGAGACTGCAGACAGACTAAGTGATTCTTCATATGTCCCTAGAAAACCAGCAAAGTCAGCTCGGCAGCATGGGACACATTAAAGGTCAGAAAAACACAAACAGACACACACACACTACTCTATGACAGACTACACATCTGAGCACAGACAGATAAACTCTCTTTTGTAAAAGATTCATTCAGCTCAGCGAGTGTGTGTGTGAGAACTTGTAACTCACCTAAACATTTAAGACACCAACACACCCAGCCCTTTCCTTAAACCTCACTCCGGCCAGAGTCAGTGTTGATGCTAGGTATGTATAAACCTATCATACAAACCACAGAGCGAGGAGTTGAAATACTTTCCATTGTTTTGTTTTGCTTGTGACTAATACCAGCCTAATTATAAAGCCAGAGGAAGTTCACGTTGGATTCATAAACACACTTCACGTCCCAATCCAACCCCTGCTTGGGTAATCCAAACAAGGGCCCCACACAAATGCTCCCTCCAAGACACATACACACTCATACACACTCATACACACCCATACACACACACACACACACACACACACACACACAGAGACAGACAGACAGACATACAGACAGAGACACGCACACAGACGGACAGACAGACAATTCATGCACACACACAGACAGACAGACAAGCACGCGCACACACACACAGAGACAGACAGACAGACAAACACGCACACACACACACAGACAGACAGACAGACAGACAGACAGACAGACAGACAGACAGACAAACACGCACACACACACACACAGACAGACAGACAAGCACGCGCACACACACACAGAGACAGACAGACAGACAAACATGCACACACACAGACAGACAGACAGACAGACAGACACACAGGCAGACACACAGACAGACACACAGACAGACAGACACACATACAGACGGAAAGACAGACACACAGACACACAGACAGACAGACATACACACACAGAAACAGACAAACAGTCAGACAGACAGACAGACAGACAGACACACACTTGTATTTCAGCACACATACACATAGCATTCAACACATTCATACAATATATACAGTGAGGGAAAAAAGTATTTGATCCCCTGCTGATTTTGTACGTTTGCCCACTGACAAAGAAATGATCAGTCTATAATTATTATTATTTATTTTTTAATTTTAATTTTTCTATTTGGGGGTAGATCAGCTTAATATTGCAGATAGATTGTAACTTCCATCAATGTAATTGTCTGCATCACTTCCAATCCCCCATGTTTATATATATATATATATATATATATATATATATATATATATATATATATATACATATACACACATACACATACACACCCACATACATACATACATACATACATACACATACATATCCTTTAAAAAATATATATATTCCCCTTTATTACTTTCCAACCCCGCCACCCTTTCCCCACTTGGAGTAAACAAGTGAGCAACAATGCTTAGGCCTCTACTTCCAGCCCATACCCACTATCTACATTTTATGGACACAGTCAATTTTACAATAATTACATTTTGTTTGTTCTTTCTCCTGAACTTCTTCTACTCTCAACCTCTCCGATCATTTTCATGATGTCCATCCGGTTTGCTTCTATATGCCATATCTTTCTAACTGTGCTCCTTCACAAAAGCTCCCAACCTACAACCCATACACTTATTATGGACACAGCGTGCCTACATTATTAGTTATCTTGTTATTGTTTGTTGTTAGTTGTTATTAGTCCCATCCTTCAATTTCATTCAACACCTCCCATCTATCTTTTAACACCATGCATATAGGATTTCTATTTGCCATATATATTTAAACTGTACTGTGATGTCTTACAAAAGTTCTGAACCTTTCTATTCTCATTGTTTCTACAGATTGTGAATTGAAAATAAACATTTTTGCTAATAGTATTATTATGTTATTGATCGATTGACTATTACTTTTCAGATCACCCAGTAGTGCTATCTGCAGGGTTAGCTCCAGGTAAATATTGCAATCCTTTAGCCATTCCTGGACCTGTGTCCAAAAACAAGCTACAAATGGACAGTACCAAAACAAATGATCTAATGATTCTGTCTCTTCGCAGCAAAATCTGCAGAGCTGGGAAGATTGTATCCCCCATATAAATAACATTCTATTGGTAGCAAGAATTTTATATGATAATTTAAATTGAAAGATTCTAAGTTTTGAATCCGGTGTCGTTTTGCATATCAGTTCATAAACACTATGCCATGGGATCGGTACGTCAAAAATCTCTTCCCAACTATTTTGCAAACTATATGGGACGGCTGTCAATCCTTTGGTCCTTAAATGAAACTGATATACTTTTTTATTTATCACAGTTTTCCTTAACAAATTATGTTCTTTAATGCAAGGCCGAAAGACAAGTTCCTTACTTTCTTCCACTTTCCTCTTCCATTTTTGCGGTAAGGCTGCAATTATTTGGTTGTAATTTTAGGTAGAGCAGACATTTCCATATGTTTTTGTTAGCTGCATGTGCGACATAACTCCACCAGTCCTACCGATGATATCATTTACAAAGATTATATATTTTTTGAACATTTTGTCAAAAAAAAAAGGTTTTTTGTCAATTAGTATATTTGAGTTTAACCACAATATTTGTTGCATTATTTGTTCTGTCGTTTCTGGAGGATTAAATTGAAATTGCAACCAACTTTCTATGGCTTGTTTTAGAAATAGTGATATCTGGGAGATTATTTCCTTTTCAAATAACTGAAAGTGAGTGGTTGTAATCTGAATAAAGGGAAAAAGGCCATTCTTGAACATTGGGTGAGACAATCATACTAATTTGCTAGAGAACCAGTTCGGATTTAAGTATGACTTTTGTATGACTGAAGCTTTTAGTGATAGGTCTAATGCTTTAATATTTAATCATTTCTGTCCTCCGAATTCATATTCATTATATAAATAGGCCCGTTTAATTTTGTCTGGCTTGCCGTTCCAAATAAAATTGAATATTTTTTTCTCATATAATTTAAAAAACTGTTCGCTAGGCGTAGGCAAGACCATAAACAAATAGGTAAACTGGGATAATCCTAAAGAGTTAATCAGGGTGATTTTTTCACAAATTGACAGGCACCCACCTTTCCATGGTAGCAAGATCTTATCTATTTTTGCTAACTTTCTATTATAATTTATTGAAGTGAGATCATTTATATCCTTTGGGATATGTATTCCGAGTATATCCACATCACCATCAGACCATTTTATTGGTAAACTACATGGCAATGTAAAAATTGTATTTTTTATTGATCCAATATGTAATATAGTACATTTGTCATAATTTGATTGTAATCCAGAGAGGTTAGAAACTGTATCTAGATCCTCTATGAGGCTGTGGAGTGATTCTAGTTGTGGATTTAAAAGAAAACATGAACCATCTCCACGAGTTGAGATCTTGCATGGAGCCCCAGGCCGAGGGAGATTGACAGTTCTTTTGTGTTTCTTCCATTTGCGAATAATCGCACCAACTATTGTCACCTTCTCACCAAGCTGCTTGGCGATGGTCTTGTAGCCCATTCCAGCCTTGTGTAGGTCTACAATCTTGTCCCTGACATCCTTGGAGAGCTCTTTGGTCTTGGCCATGGTGGAGAGTTTGGAATCTGATTGATTGATTGCTTCTGTGGACAGGTGTCTTTTATACAGGTAACAATCTGAGATTAGGAGCACTCCCTTTAAGAGTGTGCTCCTAATCTCAGCTCATTACCTGTATAAAAGACACCTGGGAGCCAGAAATCTTTCTGATTGAGAGGGGGTCAAATACTTATTTCCCTCATTAAAATGCAAATCAATTTATAACGTTTTTGTCGTGCGTTTTCTCTGGATTTTTTTGTTATTCTGTCTCTCACTGTTCAAATAAACCTACCATTAAAATTACAGACTGATCATGTCTTTGTCAGTGGGCAAACGTACAAAATCAGCAGGGGATCAAATACTTTTTTCCCTCACTGTATATATCAATATATACACTACCAGTCAAAAGTTTTAGAACACCTACTCATTCAAGGATTTTTCTTTATTTGTACTATTTTTTATATTGTACAATAATAGTGAAGATATCAAAACTATGAAATAACACATATGGAATCATGTAGTAAACAAAAGAGTGTTAAACAAATCAAAATATATTTAATATTTGAGATTCTTCAAATAGCCACCCTTTGCCTTGATGACAGCTTTGCACACTCTTGGTATTCTCTCAACCAGCTTCACCTGGAATGCTTTTCCAACAGTCTTGAAAAAGTTTCCACATATGCTGAGCACTTGTTGGCTTCTTTTCCTTCACTCTGTGGTCCGACTCATCCCAAACCATCTCAATTGGGTTGAGGTCGGGGATTGTGAAGGCCAGGTCATCTGATGCAGCACTCCATCACTCTCCTTCCTGGTAAAATAGCCCTTACGCAGCCTGGATGTGTGTTGGGTCATTGTCCTGTTGAAAAACAAATGATAGTCCCACTAAGCCCAAACCAGATGGGATGGCGTATCGCTGCAGAATGCTGTGGTAGCCATGCTGGTTAAAGTGTGCCTTGAATTCTAAATAAATCACAGACAGTGTCACCAGCAAAGCACCTCCACACCATAACACCTCCTCCTCCATGCTTTACAGTGGGAAATACACATGCGGAGATCATCCGTTCACCCATACCGCGTCTTACAAAGACATGGCGGTTGAAACCAAAAATCTCCAATTTGGACTCCAGACCAAAGGACAAATTTCCACCGGTCTAATGTCCATTACTCGTGATTCTTGGCCCAAGCAGGTCTCTTCTTCTTATTGGTGTCCTTTAGTAGTGGTTTCTTTGCAGCAATTCGACCATGAAGGCCTGATTCACACAGTCCCCTCTGAACAGTTGATGTTGAGATGTGTCTGTTACTTGAACTCTGTGAAGCATTTATTTGGGCTGTGAAGCATTTAATGAACTTATCCCCTGCAGCAGAGGTAACTCTGGGTCTTCCTTTCCTGTGGTGGTCCTCATGAGAGCCAGTTTCATCATAGCTCTTGATGGTTTTTGCGACTGCACTTAAAGACATTTTTAAAGTTCTTGAAATTGTACGTATTGACTGACCTTCATGTCTTAAAGTAATGATGGACTTTTCTCTTTGCTTATTTGAGCTGTTCTTGCCATAATATGGACATGGTCTTTTACCAAATAGGGCTATCTTCTGTATACTCTCCCCCCCCCCCCACAAATGAACTTCTAACAAGGCACACCTGTTAATTGAAATGCATTTCAGGTGACTACCTCATGAAGCTGGTTGAGAGATTGCCAAGAGTGTGCAAAGCTGTCATCAAGGCAAAGGGTGGCTATTTGAAGAATCTTAAATATAATTTGTTTAACACTTTTTTGGTTACTACATGATTCTTCCATATGTGTTATTTCATAGTTTTGATGTCTTCACTATTATTCTACAATGTAGAAAATAGTAAAAATAAAGAAAAACCCTTTTGACTTGTAGTGATATATATATATATATATATATATATATATATATATATATATATATATATATATATATATATTGTATGAATGTGTTGAATGCTGTGTGTATGTGTGCTGAAATAGGTGTAGGTGTGTCCAAACGTTTGACTGGTACTGTACATATATTTGCAAATACAAATATACACATACACACACTGGTCCAACACACACACACACACACTGGTCCAACACTGGTCTTTGGGAGTAGTTGTGGGTGTGAGGAGGTTGGATCTGGTTTGGGAGAGTGTGGCTTTACAGGTACATAAGGTTAGAAGGGTTGTTCCTTTCAGAGTTGTGTGTGTGCGTGTATATAGCACATTAGCCTATGTGTGTGTGTGTGTGTGTGTGTGTGTGTGTGTGTGTGTGTGTGTGTGTGTGTGTGTATGTGCGCTTGTGTGTGTGCACGTACATGCGCGTGCGTCCGTGTGTGTGTGTGTGTGTGTGTGTGTGTGGAGGCAGATTGAAAAGTGCTGGTGACTTGGGTTTGCATCAAAGCCTGGAGAAAACCAGCACGGCATCTGGGAGCAATAACGTTGCTCCTAACCCCTCATTACCACAACGACTGGGCCTTGGGCAGGGGCCAACGGCAATTTTCAAAATGCTCTTTCTTTCCCCTCCCTACCTCCCTCCCTCCATTTCTCCTCCTTCCTTCTCTTTCTTTCATTCTCAATAAAAGAGAGTCTACATTGCTTGGTCTATGATCTCGGAGGCTGCTTGCTTTGAACAAAAACGTATACTGTGGGCAAAAAACTTATCCAACTCTCTCCTGCAGTGTGATGAGTGAACATGAGATGAGATGTGAGAGTTGTGAACCATGGAGTGGGCTTAGGCTTGGTTTGGGACATGTCTGAATCCCTGTCCTTTATAGAACACAGAGGACATGAAGAGAGAGAGGAAGGGAGAGCGTCATAGAGAGGAAGAGAAAAGGGAGATAGAAGAGAGAGATGATAAAGTAGTCAAGAGAAAGAGGGACTAGATGAGGGAAAGGGACTGTGGTTAAATTGAGCCGGCGCTACCCTAAGAAGGGCTCCTGTACCTTACGGGTCCAAAGAGGAATAGGATAGAAAGTAGGATAAAAGTACTAACTCTAACCCTTATGTTCAACCCTGGCTAAACCCTTACCCTAACCCCTCCAAAGGCGCCCCCAACTCCGAATTCCAAATGTAACCCCTGAAAAGAGAACATATACTTCAGTTCCTCCTTTTACCATAACTCCCCTTGAGAGGAACATGTTCCAAACATCACGAGATCATTCCAGAGTGTTTCATGCTACGTATATTTTCCCTTAGTAACATGGGGGAAGAAGCCAGAGGGAGAATAGTCGATGACACAAACTCTTTTAAACTTTAATACAACTTTACGACTCTATTCATTTATAGTAACACACAATGCTGCCAAACTGTAAAAACATGCATCGCAAACAATTTACAACAGTAACATTTGCCTCTGCTAAAATTGGGCTATTTCAAGACAACGTGTAAAGAAGTGTGACGCTAGACTTCTGTCTGCACTTTACTCAAACGTCTTGGAAAACACTTGGCAAACCATTGGCAAACCTAAAGCTCTTTTGAGCTTTGCATAGTTTCCTGTGTGAATGAGAAGGAAGCAAGGCTCTCTACTACAGATAAACAATGCCTCATTCAACCAGCACAGGGGCAGTTGAATGCAGGTCTATGATATTTCCCTCTTTAGAGGGTAATTGCTAAATGTCTAATTATTTGTTATATTTAACTCAGTCATAGGTCATTCCAACACCCCTGGGGCAAACGGTGACCTTCTACAATCGATGTTGACCACTAGCCGTCAAAGGGGGTTGGGGGGCTCTCTCTCTCACACACACACACACACAATCGCTGCTGACCACATAAACACATGTGAACATTCCCACACCGCTGGGGAGGGTCATCAATGAGAGGGCAATGTTGAGTTAACAAGTGTGTGTGCATGTATATGTCGTCCATAAATCTCTAACACTTCAGTAAGTTCAAAGAGACCAGTCTGCAGTCACACACACGCACACACACACACACACACGTCAAACATACAAAAACTTCAACATGCACAAACACAGAAATCATGAGGGACCCAAATATTTTAGCGGTCGTACACAAGCAAACATATATTTTAGTGGTCGAACACAAACACACACACAAATACACAAACACACACAGACACACAAAACCAATGTGTTTTTTCTGTTTCACAATGTTGCCTATTGTGCTAGGCACTTACTGTAGCTCTTGTGAAGTACAGTTGGAATGGGAGTAGAAAGGCATACAGTTGAAGTTGGAAGTTTACATACATCTTAGCCAAATACATTTAAACTCAGTTTTTCACAATTCCTGACATTTAATCCTAGTAAAGATTCCCTATCTTAGGTCAGTTAGGATCACCACTTTATTTTAAGAATGTGAAATGTCAGAATAATAATAGAGAGAATGATTTATTTCAGCTTTTATTTCTTTCATCACATTCCCAGTGGGTCAGAAGTTTACTTACACTCAATTAGTATTTGGTAGCACTGCCTTTAAATTGTTTAACTTGGGTCAAACGTTTCAGGTAGCCTTCCACAAGCTTCCCACAATAAGTTGGGTGAATTTTGGCCCATTCCTCCTGACAGAGCTGGTTTCACTGAATCAGGTTTGTAGGCCTCCTTGCTCACACACACTTTTTCAGTTCTGCCCACACATTTTCTATAGGATTGAGGTCAGGGCTTTGTGATGGCCACTCCAATACCTTGACTTTGTTGTTCTTAAGCCATTTTGCCACAACTTTGGAAGTATGCTTGGGGTCATTGTCCATTTGGAAGACCCATTTGCGACCAAGCTTTAACTTCCTGACTGATGTCTTGAGATGTTGCTTCAATATATCCACATAATTTTCCTTCCTCATGATGCCATCTATTTTGTGAAGTGCACCAGTCCCTCCTGCAGCAAACACCCCCACAGCATGATGCTGCCACCCCCGTGTTTCACGGTTGGGATGGTGTTCTTCGGCTTGCAAGCAACCCCCTTTTTCCTCCAAACATAACGATGGTCATTATGGCCAAACAGTTGGCTATTTTTGTTTCATCAGACCAGAGGGCATTTCTCCAAAAAGTGCGATCTTTGTCCCCATGTGCAGTTGCAAACCATAGTCTGGCTTTTATATGGGGGTTTTGGAACAGTGGCTTCTTCCTTGCTGAGCGGCCTTTCAGGTTATGTCGATATAGGACTTGTTTTACTGTGGATATAGATAATTCTGTACCTGTTTCCTCCAACATCTTCACAGGGTCCTTTGCTGTTGTTCTGGGATTGATTTGCACTTTTCGCACCAAAGTACGTTCATCTCTAGGAGACAGAACGTGTCTCCTTCCTGAGCGGTATGACGTTTGCGTGGTCCCATGGTGTTTATACTTGCATACTATTGTTTGTACAGATGAACGTGGTACCTTCAGGCATTTGGAAATTGCTCCCAAGGATGAACCAGACTTGTGGAGGTCTACAATATTTTTTCTGAGGTCTTGGCTGATTTATTTTGGTTTTCCCATGATGTCAAGCAAAGAGGCACTGAGTTTGAAGGTAGGCCTTGAAATACATCCACAGGTACACCTCCAATTGACTCAAATGATGTCAATTAGCCTATCAGAAGCTTCTAAAGGCATGACATCATTTTCTGGAATTTTCCAAGCTGTTTAAAGGCACAGTCAGCTTAGTGTATGTAAACTTCTGACCCACTGGAATTGTGATACAGTGAATTATAAGTGAAATAATCTGTCTGTAAACAATTGTTGGAAAAATGACTTGTGTCATGCACAAAGTAGATGTCCTAACCGACTTGCCAAAACTATAGTTTGTTAACAAGAAATGTGTTGAGTGGTTGAAAAACGAGTTTTAATGACTCCAACCTAAGTGTATGTAAACTTCCGACTTCAACTGTATATATATGCTTCTATGAACTTATGGTTTTGAGGGATATGAAACTCTGTAGGGGTGAGTTGGGGAGTATGGAGGCAACACTAAAGAAGAAAATGTATTGAACGAAAAACAGACGCCACAGATGTTTATCTCATCAGCCAGGGGCTGGAAAGAGAATTATTCACCCTGCCTGCCTGTCTTGCTCCTTCCCTCGTTCCTTCTCTTTCTGTCTCCTCTACCAGGCAGGGGTCCTCTCTCATTCTGCTCATCTCAATTACTTTCTCTCTTTCTCTCTTTCTCTCTTTCTCTCTTTCTCTTTCCCTCTTTGTATCAGTGGTTTCTCTCTCTTCTCTGTTTTTGTGGTTTCTCTCTTTCGCTCTCTTTTTACCATTCCCCCCACTCTCTCTCTCTACCTCTATACCTCCCTCTCTCTTGCCCCCATCGGTTCTAGGTGAACCCCTCTTACCAGTGCATTACCATTCTCCTTATCATCAGACATTGTTGTTTATTTACATAACTATCATACAACTCTCTGAAAGCTCCACTCTAAACCTGAAATGTAAGCAAACTGTATAGCAGGACCGACTGGAGTATGTCTGACAACAACCGTTGGTCTAACTGAGTCTCGTACTGACTTCTGTGGATGATGCAATGTGTGAATAGGGAGAAGAATGTGATCAGTTCTGGTGTGAATAGAGAATAGGACTGAGAACATTTGTAGACATCCCTCTATACTTCCTCATGGCAAAAGAAACAGAGGGGGGATAAGGGGAAGGAAGGCGCCTAAATAGTTTGGCATATGGCAGCATTACTCTGATCCAAAACTACACATTGTAAATTGACATACTATCTCATCTCGTTTAGAAGTTTACAATCCTGAGGTTTTCTTTGAGCATTTGTTACTAATCCACCTGGAGTGAAAGCATAGAATATGATTCGAGTCAGCTTGTATGGTTTTGGCTAGGATGTTACACAGCACTTCAGACAAAGCTCCTCCATAATGCTCAAAGGCTTACACACATTCATGCACGCACACATATATGCACACATGGACGCACTCACGCGCGCACACACACACAGTCCCTCACACACATACACGTAAACTGTCACGTCTCCTCCCGTTGCTCCCATCCGGCGCTCTGATTCGCCGGTCTACTGAGCCACCGGTCTGAGCGCACCACCTCGGCAACACCGGAATGGAAACCCAACGCACCCTAATCACCTCCAGCGCACCTGCACCTCATCATCTCATCACCACTCCTATTTAGCCCTGGACTGTTCCTTATGATGTTGTGTGTGATTGTTTAGCTTCTATCTTTGTTATTTCTCCTTGTCATTGTTTAAGTAAACGTTGACCTTGTTCATTCCTGCTTCTGCGTCCTGCCTCTTCGTATACTCAGTACTCGTCACAGAATCACACACACCAAACGAAAATGGATGCAGCAGGAGTTTCCTAGTGCCTCGACAAGCACCAGCAGCAGCTTGCCCATTTGAACGCCACCATGCAGGAAGTGCTCCAAACTCTGCATAATCTGCCCAGTGCTCCGGTTCCACCTCAGGGAGCGGCGAGTGCCCCCAATCCACCTGTTCCCGGGCTATCACCCACTTCTGCGGGAACCCTCGCCCTACCGGAGAGCTTTGACGGTAAAACTATTAAATGTAGCGGCTTCCTGCTTCAGGTTTCACTTTATCTGGCACGTCAGCCTGGGGCATATCCATCTGACCAAGCCAGGATAGCGCTGGTGATTTCGCTACTTAAAGGGAAGGCACTGGATTGGGCCACGGCAGTCTGGGAAGGAGAGGAGGCAGTGGCACTACCCTACCACACCTTCCTCGCTCGGTTCAGGGCGGTGTTTGATCATCCCACAGAGGGAAAGGACGGGGGTGAGCGTCTCCTCCATCTATAACAGAGAGAGGGGCCCGCGTCTGAGTACGCTCTGAGCTTTCGCACGGTGGCGGCGTCTTCCGGCTGGAATGAGCGTGCTCTGCGCACGGCCTTCAGGAGAGGCTTACGGGAGGACATCAAGACGGAACTCGCATGTCGGGACGACGAGATGGACCTTGATACCCTCATCACCACGTCCATCCGTCTTGACGACATGTTGAGAGAGAGACAGTGTTCCCAACACCTCCCGGAGTCTCGATGCTCACCCCATCTGAGCTATGGAATCCGCCCTGCTTCCGAGTCCTCATCCATGGAGGTGGGCAGCACCCCCTACACCACCACGGACCACAGATCTCCTGGCAGCTCCCTATCTAGGCAGTATGACTTCTGTCGCCGCTCCGTGAGTGTTACATCAGCTCCTATCACAAAATAGGTTTGTTGTTCCACATCAGTGGAGAGTCCGGAGTCCGCACTCCAGCCCAACATTCCACGTGAGTACGCAGATCTCTCCGATGTCTTCTCTTCAGTAAAGGCTACGTGTCTCCCTCCTCACAGGCCCTGGGACTGTGCCATTGACCTGCTGGAGGGACAACACCCCCCAAAGAGTCGCATTTATCCCCTTTCCATGGCGGAGACTGAGGCCATGGAGAAGTATGTGGCGCTCTACCTCTCCTGCCTCCGCCAGCTTCTTCTTCGTGGCCAAAAATGACGGAGGACTGAGACCATGCATTGACTACAGGGGGCTGAACGCAGTCACCACCAAGTACCGGTACCCCCTCCCTCTGCCTCTGGTTCCGTCGGCCATCGAGCAGCTACGAGGGGCCCGGTACTTTATCAAGTTGGACCTGAGGAGTGCCTACAACCTGATCCGAATCCGGGAAGGAGACGAGTGGAAGACGACATTCAGCACTACCTCAGGCCACTATGAATACATGCCCTACGGCCTCGCCAACGCACCTTCTGTGTTCCAGTCCTTCGTCAATGATGTGTTCCGGGACATGCTGAGTAGACAGGTGGTGGTGTACATCGACGATATCCTGATCTACTCGGCTACGTTCGAGGAGCATGTCAGGGATGTCCGAGCTGTCCTACTCCCCCTCCGGGAACACAGCCTGTTGGGGAAGGGGGAGAAATGCGAATTCCACCAACAGGCCATCTCCTTCCTGGGATACCGGATCAGTCCTCAGGGGGTGTTCATGGAAGGAGTGAAGACGGACGCCGTCAGGTCATGGCCAGTTCCCACCACCATCAAGGGCCTACAGAGCTTCCTGGGCTTCGCTAATTTCTACCTGCGTTTCATCAGGTCCTTCAGCTCCATAGCCGCCCCGCTCACCTCTCTCCTTAAGGGTGGGCCTCTGAAGCTGGCCTGGAACCCTGAGGCTGACGCTGCCTTTAAGAGAATGAAGGAGAGGTTCACCACAGCGCACATCCTAAAACACCCAGATCCATCTCATCTTTTCATCCTGGAGGTGGACGTATCGGAGGAGGGCGTGGGTGCGTTCCTCTACCAGCACCACGGTAAGCCAGGAAATATGGAGTTGGAGACCGGAAGCTGTTGGCGGTGGTCCTCGCTCTGGAGGAATGGAGATACTGGCTGGAGGGCTCAGTCCATCCATTCCGGATTCTTACTGACCACCGGAATTTGGAGCACATACGGGCAGCGAAACGGATGAACTCTCGTCAAGCCAGGTGGGCCCAATTTCTCACTCGCTTCCAATTAATTCTGTCCTACCGACCAGGATCCCAGAATGTGAAGGCCGACGCACTCTCCAGGATGCACCATACCGGAGAAAGGAAGGATCTGGGGGGTCCTATCCTGACCTCGTCTCTCATCGTTGCACCTGTCGTTTGGGATGTGGACGAAGACATCCGCCTGGCGCCTGCCAACGTCCCTCCGGGGCGCATATATGTACCCACCAGTGTCCGTGACCGCCTGCTGATCTGGGCGCACACTACCCTTATGGCAGGACACTCTGGTATTACGCGCACCCTGCATTCTCTAGCCCAAAAATACTGGTGGTCCACCTTGGCCTCTGATAACTCCCGCTATGTCAACTCCTGTTCCGTATGGGCCCAAACGAAGACACCTCGGAACACCCCCGCAGGCAAACTAGTTCCTCTCCCAGTGCCTCAGCGACCTTGGTCACACCTGTCCATAGACTTTGACACCAACCTTACACATTATGACGGCTTCACCACAGTCATGGTGGTCGTAGATCAGTTCTCCAAATCATGCCGTTTTTTGCCACTAACTGGTCTTCCTTCTGCTCTCCAGGTTGCTGAGGTCCTGTTCCAACAGGTCTTCCGGCATTATGGACTTCCGGAGGACATCGTCTCGGACCCTGGCCCCAAATTCAAAGGCTTTTCTGGAGAAGATCAGGGCCATGGCCAGCCTCACTTCCGGGTATAGGCCTCAGTCGAATGGGCAGGTGGAGCGCATGAACCAGGAGCAGGGGAGGTTTCTTTGTTGCCACTGTCAGGACCGGCAGGGTGAGTGGTTTCTTCCCTGGGCAGAATATGCCCAGAACTCCCTAGTTCACTCCTCCACAGGGCTCACTCCCTTCCAGTGCGTCCTGGGGTACCAGCCGTCCCTGGCCCCTTGGACACCCAGCCAGACCAATGCGCCCGCTGTCGACGAGTGGTTCCACAGGGCCGGACAGGTCTGGGACGCCGCCCATGTCCATCTCCAGAGGGCCATTCGTCGGCAGAAGAACTAAGCTGACCGCCACCGCAGTGAGGCCCCTGTATTCCAGCCTGGGGATCGTGTCTGGCTGTCCACAAAGATCCTCCCTCTCTGCCTGCCCTGCAAGAAACTGAGCCCCCGGTTTGTGGGGCCGTTTAAGGTCCTCAGGCGGATAAATTAGGTATCATACCGGCTGCTCCTCCCCCCTCACTACCGTGTCTCACCCACTTTTCATGTGTCTCTCCTCAGGCCGGTGGTTCCTGTTCCTCTTGCGGATGCCGTCCCCTGGGGTACATCTCCTCCACTCCTGGACATTGACGGGAGTCCGGCGTATGCGGTGAGGGACCTGCTGGACTCCAGGTTCCGTGGGGGACGGCTCCATTACCTGGTGGACTGGGAGGGGTATGGTCCTAAGGAGAGGAGCTAGGTTCTGGCTGGGGACGTTCTGGACCCCAACCTAATTCGGGACTTCCACCGTCGCCGCCCTGACCGGCCCACTCCTCGTCCTCGGGGTCGTCCTCCTGGCCGGCGACATCCAGCGGCTGGAGCCGCGCGTCCGGGGGGGGTACTGTCACGTCTCCTCCCGTTGCTTCCCTACGGCACTCTGATTCGCCAGTCTACTGAGCCACCGGTCTGAGCGCACCACCTCGGCAACACCAGAATGGAAACCCAACGCACCCTAATCACCTCCAGCGCACCTGCACCTCATCATCTCATCACCACTCCTATTTAGCCCTGGACTGTTCCTTATGATGTTGTGTGTGATTGTTTAGCTTCGTGTCGTGTACTCTATCTTTGTTATTTCTCCTTGTTATTGTTTAAGTAAACCTTGACCTTGTTAATTCCTGCGTCTGCGTCCTGCCTCTTCATATACTCAGTACTCGTCACATACACACACAATCACACGTTTGTTATACTATCCTTGTTAGGGTTGCAAAATTCTTGGAACTTTCAATAAATTCCCTGTTTTTCCCGAAATCCCAGTTGGAGGATCCCCGGAATTAGGAGGGAATAACAGAAAATCCGGAATCCTCCAACCAGGATTTCTGGAAAACATGGGAATTTTTTGAAAGTTTTTGCAAAACTAATCCTAATCCTTCTGGGGACCAAACAATTGTTTGTCAAAATCTTATTTTCTCTAACCTTAACCTAACCTTAACCCTAACCTTAACCCCAAACCCCTAACTCTAAACATAACCCTACTGTCACGCCCTGACTCTGGGGACTCCTATTTGTTGAGTCAGGGTGTGTATATTCTATGTTGTGTTGTTCTATGTTATAGGTTCTAGTATGGGTATTTCTATGTTGGCCGGTGTGGTTCCCAATCAGAGGCAGCTGTCGCTCGTTGTCTCTGATTGGGGACCATACTTAGGCAGCCTATTGGCACTAGTGGGTTGTGGGATCTTGTTCTGTATAAGGTTTGTTGTGTTACCTTAGGACTTCACGTGTCGTTTCGTTTATTGTTTTGTCGTGTGTTTATTCGTGTAATAAACATGTTTGCATATCACACTGCGCCTTGTTCTGACCCGTTCATCAACGAACGTGACAGAAGATCTCACCAAACGAGGACCAAGCAGCGTGCCCAGGCGGAGCGAAGGGCCATGTCACAGGTGGGCAAGTTGTGGTCATGGGAAGAGATATTTGCGGGGAAAGGACCATGGGCTAAGGTAGATGCCCAGGCAGGAGAGGAGCAACGGCAACACGGAGGAGGCCGGTCAAGGAGGAAGCCCGAGAGGCAGCCCCAAGAAAAAAAATTTGGGGGGCACACAGGGTGGTTGGCGGAGCCTAGGGTTAGAGCAGAGCCAACTCCCCGTACTCACACGAGAAGGCGTATGACTGGGCAAGCTCCGTGTTATGCGGAGCTACATAATGTGTCGCCAGTGCGCCGGCACAGTCCTGTACGTCCTGGCTTGCACCACGCACGTGCCGTGCGAAGATGGGCATCCAGCCAGGACGGGGTGTGCCGGCTCAATGCTCCTGGTCTCCAGTACGCCTCCTTGGTCCCGCATATCCTGCGCCAGTTCTATGAGCTGTATCGCCAGTACGTGCAAAGCCCAGTGCGTCCTGTGCCAGCGCCCCGCACGTGTAGTGCGAAAGTGGGTAGCCAGCCAGGACGGGTTGTGCCAGCTCTCCGCTCCAGACCTCCAGTCCGCCTTCGCAGTCCGGTCCGGCCCGTTCCTGCTCCTCGCACCAAGCCAGTGGTGCGCGTCGCCAGCCCGGCCCGGCCCGTTCCTGCTCCTCGCACCAAGCCAGTGGTGCACGTCACCAGCCCGGCCCGGCCTGTTCCTGCCCCTCGCACCAAGCCAGTGGTGCGCGTCGCCAGCCCGGTCCGGCCTGTTCCTGTCCCTCACACCAAGCCAGTGGTGCACGTCGCCAGCCCGGCCCGGCCTGTTCCTGCCCCTCGCACCAAGACAGTGGTGCGCGTCGCCAGCCCGGTCCGGCCTGTTCCTGTCCCTCGCACCAAGCCAGTGGTGTGCGTTGCCAGCCCGGCCCGGCCTGTTCCTGCTTCTCGCACCAAGCCAGTGGTGCGTGTCACCAGTCCGGCCCGGCCTGTTCCTGCTCCTCGCACCAAGCCAGTGGTGCATGTTCCTAGTCCGGTTCGGCCCGTGCCTGCTCCTCGCACCAGACCAGTGGTGAGTGTGTCCAGTCCGGCACGGCCCGTGCCCGTTCCACTGGTGCCTGGTCCGGCACCAGTCAGCAGCTCCAGTCCGGAGCCAGAGCAGTCCGCTCCACCAGTGCCTGATCCAGCTCCGGTAAGCTGCTCCAGTCCGGAGCCAGAGCAGTCCGCTCCACCGGTGCCTGATCCAGCTCCGGTCAGCTGCTCCACTCCGGAGCCAGAGCAGTCCACTCCACCGGGGTCTAGTCCAGCTCTGGTCAGCGGCTCCACTCCGGAGCCAGAGCAGTCCGCTCCACCGGTGCCTGATCCAGCTCCGGTCAGCGGCTCCACTCCGGAGCCAGAGCAGTCCGCTCCACCGGGGTCCAGTCCAGATCCGGTCAGCGGCTCCAGTCCGGAGCCTGAGCAGTCCGCTCCACTGGTGCCCGGTCCAGCTCCGGTCAGTGGCTCCAGTCCAGACCCAGACGTCAGCCCCTCTCCAGGTTCGGGGTCTCCCACACCAGGGTCCAGACAGGGCTTGGAGTATAGTGGGAGGAAGGAGAGGGTAAGCAGCGCGCCGAGGTCCAGACCAGACCAGGGGCGCAACAGGGAGGCGGAGAATAGGTGGTTGTCACGCCTGGAGCCGGATCCGCCTCCGAGGCGGAATGCCCACCCGGCCCCTACCCTGTTAAGTAAAGGTTGTGCGGTCGGAGTCCGCACCTTTGGGGGGGGGGGTACTGTCACGCCCTGACTCTGGGGACTCCTATTTGTTGAGTCAGGGTGTGTATATTCTATGTTGTGTTGTTCTATGTTATAGGTTCTAGTATGGGTATTTCTATGTTGGCCGGTGTGGTTCCCAATCAGAGGCAGCTGTCGCTCGTTGTCTCTGATTGGGGACCATACTTAGGCTGCCTATTGGCACTAGTGGGTTGTGGGATCTTGTTCTGTATAAGGTTTGTTGTGTTACCTTAGGACTTCATGTGTCGTTTCGTTTATTGTTTTGTCGTGTGTTTATTCGTGTAATAAACATGTTTGCATATCACGCTGCGCCTTGGTCTGACCCGTTCATCAACGAACGTGACACTTACCCTAACTCCTAACCCTACTTGTAACCCTAAACCTAACCCCTAAGTCTAAAATTGCATTCTTCTGGTCCCCACAAGGATAGTAAAACAAAAACAAAAAACACTCGCGCACACACAAACACACACACACTTGCGCACACATGCACACACAAACACATGCACACTTGCGCACACACAAACACATGCACACACAAACACATGCACACACAAACACAAATTGTCCATCTAGACCAATATAAAAAAAGAAATCATGACGAGGCTGGATAAGTTGGAGTCAGCATTGGTTTTCAGGGTGTCTGGAAGTTTCTTGGATGTCCAAACTGTGGAAACAATGTTGGTGCACCCACAGCCTCCCTCCTTCCATCCCTCTGCTATACATTTCTTCCAATCCCAAACCCAACTTGAAAAATCCCTTTCTTTCCCACTCTCCATCGCTCTGACTTACCTCATTCTTTACCTCTGTTTCCTGTCTACCTCTCTCTCTCTACCGCTCTTTCTCCTTCTCTTTTTCCCTCCCTTATTCCCTCCATCCCTTCCTCCCCCTCTCTCTCTCAGTAGTTCTGCCCCAGCTCCCAGGGGAGGCTCTTTGATTTCTCTCTCAGGTTGGAGCTCAGAAACCATAGCTAAAGCAAACACACAGGCCTAGCTACCACCCAGTGCTGAGCCAGGAACCCCTCATATACACACACGTTCAATCACACGTACACATACACGCACACACATACACACTCCCCGAATCACCATGCGTGAGACAGAAAGGGAGAGAGAGAAATAGTAAGAGAGGGAGAGTGAGAAAAAATGATAGAGGTGCCAAATGCTATTTTTGCAGCATCTTCCTCTGTTTTGTTGTGTACTTAGGACTATCCCACTACTGCCATGTCTCTAACCAGTAGACCATATGACCTTTGCACACACAGACACACACAGGCACATACACACACCTCAACTCCTGTTCTGGTTCTGATTTCTCAGTAGTACACCCGTTGCACCCCCCCACTGCCCAATTCACCAGTCCCCCTCTTTCTGATGGGGTGTTGGGGGTGGGGGGTGTTTGAAGGGGGCTAGGGGTGGGGTGGGGGGTGTAGACCAGTATAAAGAGCCCTTTATTCAAGCCGGATAGGGAGAGGAAATCAGCTTTAGAAGAAAAAACAGAGGAGAGAGAGAGAGAGAGAGAGAGAGAGAGAGAGAGAGAGAGAGAGAGAGAGAGAGAGAAAAGACCACATCTGGAGTTATTACAAGCCTTCCTTCTCGCCAAGAAACGCCGACATTCCTGCCCTGGCTACAAAGCCATGGAGCCTCTGCAGACATCCAGCCTCACTCACTCCCTCCCACACACACACACACACACACACAAACACACGTGCACATACAAGCAACAAAAAAAATGACACGCACACATACATACACACACACTCTCACTAACACATAACATACTCACACACAGTCTCACACACACACACACACGCACACACACACACACACAGACACCCAGTCCTCCCACACACATGCTTCCCCAAAAAGCTCACCAGCTAGACAACCAATCCCTCTCTCCCTCCCCTCCCCTCCCCTCCCCTCCCCTCCCCTCCCCCTCCAGCCCCTGTTCCCCCCGCTACAATTACACAACACACGCAGCAAATTAATGCGCCTCACTTCCTGTTGAACCCTGACCTTCCACTTCTTGCTACCTCCCCAAAAGCCCAAGCTGTAAAAAAACTACGACCCAGACAGAAGGGGAAAAGAAAAAGAGGACAATAGGAGCTCCTCCTCCTTTCTCTCTCTCTCTCTCTCTCTCTCTCTCTCTCTCTCTCTCTTGTCTCCATCTCTCTCTCCTTCCCTCTCTCTCACCAGGGAAACTTTGGTGACCATTCGTCTGCCACGTCAAGCCTGCTGCTAGTCCTCACTCTGCCCCTCAGCGAGAATTCTCTCGTACTGAGGAGATAACCTCTGGACAATGCTGTTACAACGCTGTTACAACCTCCACACAACATCTCTCTGCTCCAATGGACTGCCATGGACAGACAACAGGAGTCTACCAGAATGCAACACTTTCCCTGCTGGCAGAGGAGAGAGGGAGAGAGGAGAGAGGGAGAGTGGGAGTTGGAGGGTGAAAAAGTGGGGGGTAAATTTGGTTGAGATAGCAAGAAGAGACAAATCCACTGACCAGCGGTATCACCAACCGGTAAAGGGGACTTCTCTCCGGAGAGACGCCAAGAGGTGAAAGAGTGAGAGAGGAGGAGACGGAGAGCGAGAGTCCATTGACCAACCCATCCAGAACCCTCATAATGAACTAGGTTTCTGAACTGGGTGAACTAGGTATCTGAACTAGGTGAACTAGGTATCTGAACTAGGTGAACTAGGTATCTCTTTTTTTTATTTCTTTTTTCTCTTCTATCATCTGTGTCTTGTTCACACTGTGTTAAGTGTCTGTGAAGGAATGATGGGCTCGAGACTGCTGCGTTTGTGGGAGGTGTTGGGTAGATGCGTGTTTGAGAGGGTTTGATGGATGTGGGTATGAGAAGTTGGGTATGAACCGCTATCTATGTTGAGCGCGTTTCTCTACCGGTAAGTCTATTAGTGTTTTTGACCGCTTGGTGACTGTTTCCTGACCATAGTACTACAGATGGTTGCCGGTAAAGGAGTAGTGTCATCACCAAACCAACTTTACTCTAAGATCAAAGAGTTCTTAGTTCAGTTCATTTTTCGCTGGTCATTTCTTATGTGTAGTGAAAAACACGGATTGTATATGTCCGTTTTACCTCAACGCTTAAGGTCAATGGGGCATACAAACTCCAGTCTAGTTAGCTAAGACACTGTCTGTGAATGTGTCTGTGTGTGTGTGTGTGTGTGTGTGTGTGTGTGTGTGTGTGCACGTTTTCATCTGTTTTCAACCGTAAAAAAAAAAAAAAAAGACTAATTTCAGAGACTACTGACACATTGCACAATTTTAAATCCTCTCCTCTGTGACTCATGACAGGGTTTTGAATGTCTTTCTCTTTCTCTCTCTCTCTCTCTCTCTCTCTCTCTGCCTTGCTCACTGCCTCTCTCTCTTTCCCTGCAGGACACAGGAAGGAATACTCAGACTGCCAATCACAACTCATCACTTCTCCCTCACCTCAGCCATTTACTCTCCCTTTTCTCTTTCTCTCGCTCTTCTCCAGGCAAGACCACTCCTCCTTTCTCCACTGGGCAGAAATCCCTCTTCTCTCCTGAGCCCACATGATTGGTCAAATAGCTATTTTGGATACAGTGCAGATAACACAGTGAGTATTTGTGTGTATGTTTGTGTGTGTTCAGTGTCTACGTGTGTGTGTACGTGTGTGTGTGTGCGTGTGAGTGAGTGTGTGCATGTGTGTCTCTGCAGTGTGTGTGTTTGTGTGTATGTGTTCAGTGCATGTGTGTCTGTGAAGTATGTGTGAGTGTTTAAATGTATATATGTGTACCTCCTTTACCCCTCGTGGACCAGCAGCCCGCCCCGCCTGCCCAGTGTTCAGACTACCTGTTCAGGAAGTAGTGGTTGCACAGTAGTCTGCACATTGGTTAGGCTGGGTGGGGAAGCGCGAGATCAGGACACAAAGAGAGACAGCTAGCCAACGGGCGGCAGCAGCCACAAAGACAATGGCACTACTCTGGGCAAGCCTGGCACAGCATTAAGAATCAGACCTACAGGCTCAACCACAGAAGCAGGCCATGCCCAACTATATACCTGTCTTGTACTGTTCTGTTCTGTTCTGCTTTGCTCTGTTCTGCTCTGTTCTACTCTGTTCTGTTCATCCATTGATGGGCAAATGTTTGTGGAGGTTCTTTGTGCAACACATGCACCTGATGTAAGAGTGAGGACTGGTGTATTTTCTACAGAAATCATGTTGGTCATTTGGACATTATAATGTTTCATTCTTGTTCTAGCTTTCACACCTAGGATATTGGTGAGGTATTTGAGTTGATGAGTAACTGTATGTCCTGAGAAATTGAAATAAAGTTTTTTGAAGATCAGTCTGGGCTTACTTGGTGTCTTTTCTGGGATAAGACATCTGCCATAGACATTAAAACTGCAGATTTCAACTTTAAATAAGACTGTATATTCTATATAATTAAAATGTTATGGTTAACTGGGAATCACTGGTATTGGTAATGAACATTGATATACTAAAGATGGCTTCTACTGGAGTGGTTGTATTTGTATGAAGAACCCAAAATATTCTAACCACAGGAGGATGACTAAGATACAGCATACAGGAAGAAGAATGACCATAGAGTGTTAACCCAAAGTGTAACTGTCTACACTAAATTGAAGATTACAATTAAGTCACTGCCTGCGCAACATAACGAAGTGGTGGTTGTCTAACCTCAAACTGACCAATGGGCTAAAAACACTGACATGAAATAAAATACTTTAACATATCTAAATGATGTCTATGCTTCTGATTCCTTTTCTAAGATAGGCTTATGTCTCCTGTAAAATGATATACACTGTATGATGTCATGTGTCCCGTTTGGTTTTTGACTAGACTGACCCAAAAGAGAAGGGGGTTTACATCGATGTTGATTTTCTTTCTCTCTCTCTCGCTCTCTCTGTCTTTCTCTCTCTCTCTCTCTTTCTCTCTCTCTGTCTCTCTCTCTCACACGCAGTTGAGACTGATTCACACGATGTCCCTGCTCTCAGATTCTACCAGAGGAATGAAAACCACACAGCATAATGTTTCCAATTAACAGTCCGCTCTAGAGCGCAACTGCTTTTTATAAGATGCAGTCCCGGAGACACACACTGCACAAATACACACACACACATAAACGCACACACACACACACATTCATGGATGTACATACATATACACACCAAAAATAAGCACACACATATTAATGGAAATAAGCACACATACATACTCACCATAAATATGCGTGTGCACACACATGCACACACACATGGGCGTACACACGCATACACACACCACACACCACACACACAGCCACAAGCAGACAGATGCGCACACACACACATGTTTTGGTGAGTGCTGTTGAGAGTGAGTGCCTCCTATTTCCCCCCAGGTTATTTACAGCTCAGATCTCCAGTTGAGACTGCTTTTCCAGCGGCTTTACATCAGGACCAGGCTGCAGGGAGAACACACACACACACACACACACACACACACACAAGTGTGAAGGGTCCCCCAGCAGCTCGATGACGACTATAGCATTGTTGCAAGCTCATGTGCTGTGCTGTGTGTGTGTGTGTGTGTGTGTGTGTGTGTGTGTGTGTGTGTGTGTGTGTGTGTGTGTGTGTGTGTGTGTGTGTGTGTGTGTGTGTGTGTGTGTGTGTGTGTGTGTGTGTGTGTGTGTGTGTGTGTGTGTGTGTGTGTGTGTGTGTGTGTGTGTGTGTGTGTGCGTGCGTGCGTGCGTGCGTGCGTGCGTAAATAGTGAGAGTCATGGGCTTGGCGTTGGCTCATGCTTTTGAGGGTTTCTCTTAATTCACTTCTTCTCTGGTTCTCTGGTTTTTGAGGCTTTGGGGATCTCTGTGCTCCAGGGATGCTTGATTCAAAGCTCTGGCATGTCTGGTAATACAAACCAGACCCCCTAACCCCCCTAGACCCTATCCTGTGTGTGTGTGTGTGTGTGTGTGCGTGCGTGTGCGTGTGTGTGTGTGTGCGTGTGTGTGTGTGTGTGTGTGTGTGTGTCTGTGTGTGTGTGTGTGTGTGTGTGTGTTACAATGCTGACTACTGAAGCTGCAAATAGCTGCCAGAACAAGCCATGGGTTCCCAATAATGAGAAGCCAGACAGTCAAATATGAAACAAGTTCATTTTTTAAAGCTACAGTGGGGAGAACAAGTATTTGATACACTACCGATTTTGCAGGTTTTCCTACTTACAAAGCATGTAGAGGTCTGTAATTTTTATCATAGGTACACTTCAACTGTGAGAGATGGAATCTAAAACAAAAATCCAGAAAATCACATTGTATGATTTTTAAGTAATTAATTAGCATTTTATTGCATGACATAAGTATTTGATCACCTACCAACCAGTAAGAATTCCGGCTCTCACAGACCTGTTAGTTTTTCTTTAAGAAGCCCTCCTGTTCTCCACTCATTACCTGTTATAACTGCACCTGTTTGAACTCGTTACCTGTATAAAAGACACCTGTCCACACACTCAATCAAACAGACTCCAACCTCCCCACAATGGCCAAGACCAGAGAGCTGTGTAAGGACATCAGGGATAAAATTGTAGACCTGCACAAGGCTGGGATGGGCTACAGGACAATAGGCAAGCAGCTTGGTGAGAAGCCAACAACTGTTGGCGCAATTATTAGAAAATGGAAGAAGTTCAAGATGACGGTCAATCACCCTCGGTCTGGGGCTCCATGCAAGATCTCACCTCGTGGGGCATCAATGATCATGAGGAAGGTGAGGGATCAGCCCAGAACTACACGGCAGGATCTGGTCAATGACCTGAAGAGAGCTGGGACCACAGTCTCAAAGAAAACCATTAGTAACACACTACGCCGTCATGGATTAAAATCCTGCAGCGCACGCAAGGTCCCCCTGCTCAAGCCAGCGCATGTCCAGGCCCATCTGAAGTTTGCCAATGACCATCTGGATGATCCAGAGGAGGAATGGGAGAAGGTCATGTGGTCTGATGAGACAAAAATATAGCTTTTTGGTCTAAACTCCACTCGCCGTGTTTGGAGGAAGAAGAAGGATGAGTACAACCCCAAGAACACCATCCCAACCATGAAGCATTGAGGTGGAAACATCATTCTTTGGGGATGCTTTTCTGCAAAGGGGACAGGACGACTGCACCGTATTGTGGGGAGGATGGATGGGGCCATGTATCATGAGATCTTGGCCAACAACCTCCTTCCCTCAGTAAGAGCATTGAAGATGGGTCGTGGCTGGGTCTTCCAGCATGACAACGACCCGAAACACACAGCCAGGGCAACTAAGGAGTGGCTCCGTAAGAAGCATCTCAAGGTCCTGGAGTGGCCTAGCCAGTCTCCAGACCTGAAACCAATAGAAAATCTTTGGAGGGGAGCTGAAAGTCCGTATTGCCCAGCGACAGCCCCCGAAACCTGAAGGACCTGGAGAAGGTCTGTATGGAGGAGTGGGCCAAAATCCCTGCTGCAGTGCGTGCAAACCTGGTCAAGTCCTACAGGAAACGTATGATCTCTGTAATTGCAAACAAAGGTTTCTGTACCAAATATTAAGTTCTGCTTTTCTGATGTATCAAATACTTATGTCATGCAATAAAATGCAAATGAATTACTTAAAAATCATACAATGTGATTTTCTGGATTTTTGTTTTAGATTCCGTCTCTCACAGTTGAAGTGTACCTATGATAAAAATTACAGACCTCTACATGCTTTGTAACAGCTGAATTCAGGCTCTGTCGCAGCCGGCCGCGACCGGGAGACTCATGGGCGGCGCACAATTGGCCCAGCGTCGTCCAGGGTAGGGTAGGGAATGGCCGGCAGGGATGTAGCTCAGTTGATAGAGCATGGCGTTTGCAACGCCAGGGTTGTGGGTTCGATTCCCACGGGGGGCCAGTATAAAAAATATGTATTCACTAACTGTAAGTCGCTCTGGATAAGAGCGTCTGCTAAATGACTAAAATGTAAATGTAAATGTAAGTAGGAAAACTTGCAAAATCGGCAGTGTATCAAATACTTGTTCTCCCCACTGTATGTATGTGTGTCAGTGTGGATGTGTGGATGATCCTCTGTATGAATACACAGACAGAAGCAGAAAAGCAACTCAGCTAAATAGTGTACTTAACATATACTAGGTATATTATGGAGTGTGTGTATGGTGTTCATGTGTGGATGAGTGTGTCTGCGTCCATCTGCGTGTGTGTACATTAGCCAGTGTGTGCCCTGAGTGTGTGCATGCTCATGAGAGTTCTTATGCATGTGACTGAGTGTGTAAAAATTAAAGCATGTCCACCTTGCCTAGACAAAGGCATGGAAAGTTTCTGTTCCCTGCTCATTAAGCTACACTCGTCCGTCTCTCCTCTGAGCTGGAGCAGTGGTGCTATGTTAGTTTTGGGTCCCTGTGCTCCGAGAGACCGCCATGTTCAAATAAATACATGTGGAGCTACGCCGACAGAGGGAGGGAGGGAAGGAGGGAGGGAGAGAGTGAGAGGGAGGGAAGGATAAAGGTAGGGAGGGGGGTTCCTGCCCTCTACGTGTGTTCGTTATTTGGGATAGGGCTCTGGGGATGGGGGAGGGAGGGAGGGAGGGAGGGATGAAGGTAGGGAGGGAGGGAGGGAGGGAGGGAGGGATGAAGGGAGGGAGGGAGGGAGGGAGGGAGGGAGGGAGGGATGAAGGTAGGCAGGGGGGTTCCTGCCCTCTACGTGTTTCGTTATTTGGGATATGGCTCTGGGGATGGGGGAGAGAGGGAAGGAAAGAGAGAGGGAGGGAGGGAGGGAGGGAGTAGACAGGGACTTTTTTTCAGCGTGAGATGAAAGGAAGACCACAGCATCCTTCTCTCTTTCCCTGTCTCTCTGTTCGTCCCACATGGCCCTTGTTACTGCGGCCCTAAGCAGCTAACCAGAGACACTCCTCTCCTCCCTCTTCTCCCCCCTCTCCTCCTTTACACCCAATTCCCTCCCCTTTCTCTTCCTCCTTTCCCTCATCCTCTCTAGCCCCCTTTGTAATGAAATAAGTTGATGAAAAGCAGCCCTGGGCCCGTATCCACAAAGCGTCTCAGAGTAGGACATTGGTGGTAAGTGCTGAGAATAGAGATATTTTACTCCTACTCTTATTGGTCAAACTATATGTTATGCATGAAGCATCTTTAGTCATAAGAGTCCTACCTAGTCAACAGATATTTAGGAGACCTCATGAGCTGTCCTAACCAGTTAAGAGTTACCAGCAGGTGTCTTGATAAAATAAAAAGATGCGCCACATCCAAATTGTTTTGGAGTTGTTAAAATAATGTTTTAATATTTCTATATGATCAATCCATAAATAATCTAGACCTACATGCAACATTATCTCTTACACTTGTAAAAATTATTTCACATGAGGCCTATGTCACGTGATATGCCTAAATATTTATAACCACTAGGCTAATAAATAAACACGTTTTTCTCTTGATTATTATTTACCCACATCATGTTATTTCAAGTTATCCCTTTGGAGCGCAACATCACATTGTTAAAAAATATGCTTAAATTGGGCAGGCCTATAAGTTGGGCAGTTGAAGGCATCTAGGGCCTATGTTAAGTTTCATTGTGTTCGATGAAAATGATAGACCGTTCAAACGTTGTATGCAACATTATCTGCAAGTTACTTGATGCCTACTGTGCCAAAGCGATTTAGAGTTGTTAAACAGGAGTGACGAGTGTGTTGATATAATGGTCATATCGTCAAAATTCTGATTTTAACAATCATAAGAATCGGTAAAAAATAAATAAAAAGGGTTACGCATGCCAACATATTAGGCAATAATGAAGAGTAGGCAAAGTGATCGTGTCAGGTGAAAATTATGTTAAATGTTTTACCATTGCAACATTTGATGTACAGTCACATTCACCATGGTTGTCTGAAGCATGCTATAGAGTTCACAGCTGGCGATGCCTCATTGCGATTGGTTATTCCCCATCATTTGCAACAATGTCAATGAGCATCATCACTATCTGTCCTTTGCGGTATCTCAAACTGTTGTGATTACCAGCTGAGATCAAATTTTATGATTTGATTTTACTCCTGCCTCAGAGTTTGTCTGGGAAGTGCCTTAACATCATCCTAAAACCTACTCTGAGCTGGGAGATTTTTTTTGTCTTAAAACAGGTTTTAACAGGATTCTTAAGACCTTTTCTGAGATGCTTTGTGGATATGGCCCTGGTCTTGAAGGGGAACATGCAGACCGGCCCTGACAATGTGTGTGTGTGGGTGTGTGTGTGTGTGCGTGCGTGCATGCTTGCGTGTGCATGAGTGTGTGCGTGTGTGCGTGTGTGTAATTGGAAACACACACTCAGCGCAGGGCTCTGGTATGCACATGTGGGTGCCAGCTTTGGTGTCTGACATGCTGGGGGGCCCTGTCTCACGTTGGACAGAGCCTCTAAACTTTACCTCTCTCCCTCTCTCCCGCTACAGCCCCCCTCACTCCCACCCTCTCTACTTCCCCTACCGACCCCCCCCCCCCTCCCCCGAAAAAAACAACATTAATTCACCCATCTCATCACCTTTAGTGTGTAAAAGAACAGACTCTTTGCTATGTAAAAAAAATTATCATATAAACTTTCTGTTAGAGAGACACAAATGAACACTCACACGCACACACACACACACACACACAAGCACACACACACACACACACACACGTAGCGTAGCGGCTGTGGCTGTGGCTAGGGCATGGAGACAGCCAGACTGTGGCTGACTCTAACTTCTAATAGAGCTGCAAAGGGTTCTGGGACTGTCTTTGACCAATCTGACCTGGTACAAATCGTGTCAAGTTCTATTATCAGGACATGCCATTTTAAAAACAACCACCAAACTACACCAGCACATTTTACTAGGAAAACTCGGCATCAGACTTGGAATAAACTATGGAAAAGAGACGTTGAATCTCCTTGGCAGAACGTCTTTAAAGTAAAACGTAAAGTATCCCACTGAAATAATTTCATTACTGGTTTTGGAAAAAACGACCCATAATCACACGTGAGTTTTCATTAAATTGAGACACATCACTGTTGGGTGATGTAACGGGTGCTGGCGGTAAAGAGACTACCAGCATTTTAGTGGTCTTCTATTGTCATTCCATCCAACACAATACAGCCAATGAAAATTAATGTAATAAGTCATTTTATGAGAAAATTGTGGCAGAACCGGGAAATAAGCAAATGAGGTACCTTCATTAAATCACTCTGGTATGAAATCTTTGCTTTAAAATCCAGACTGAGAGATTTAGGTGACACATAAAAAGACAAAGAACCAGCAGAGGCCAGTGTGTGTGTAAGTGTGTGTGTGTGTGTGTGTGTGTTTGTATAACCAAAGCCTCACCTCATCATCCTTGTACCAGGACAGGGACTCTGCAGTCAGGACAAACCAGTACTCCTTGGCTCCTCCCTTCATAATGCCAATGTTGTTGATGGTCAGCCAGCCCTTCCTGATCACCTGAGAGAGAGAGAGAGAGAGAGAGAGAGAGAGAGAGAGAGAGAGAGAGAGAGAGAGAGAGAGAGAGAGAGAAAGAGAGAGAAACAGAGATAGAAACAGATAAACTGAGTCAGAGAGGCAGGCATACACAAAGCTAGCCTTCTCCATCCCCTCGCAACATCACTTCATCCTAAACATTGTGTTAGTAAGACTGTGTATGTATGGCATGTGTGTGGTATCCCAGCTCACTAATGCCCCTAGTGGACATAGGGAGTCACTGCAGGGGACACAACATGGGACAAACGGGACTGGATCTGTGGGCTTATCTACTACCATCTAAACACAACTGTCATTGTGATTCTATCAGTGTCTCTCCCATACCATAAACATAGAATGCATATGCCTCTGTATTTACCTTAAACCGATCATTAACCGCTCCTCTCTCCGGCTGAATGGGAATGTGGAGAGAAAATTACACAGCTATGCCACGTACAGAGCATAGTGCACTTGGCATAGGCCATTCGTAATGCACAGGGGCGGCAGCACACTGGCACACTGGCCGGCTAGAGGGTGGTACAGCCAGGGAAGGCAGGCAGGGACAAAGGGGGACAAAGAGCTATATGAGGCTGTAAGGCCGCTTTCAAACCCAAACACATGCAACGGCATATGCGGATGCACGGTTGTGTCGTGGTTGCCCGCGGAATGCGCTGTTGTCGGGTGTGGTGGGGTGGAGATAATGATCAGTTGGTTATTAGCTGACAGATGCCTAGTCATCATGTGTCATGTCAAAACGTCTGTTTTCTCAAACTTTTCTGTTGGACAGCGATAGTGTTAGCGCAACCAACTGCTTACTTGCCCCTTCCACCAAGGCATTGTTAGTCATTATATTGCATCATATTGGGTGGTTTGAAAATCCACTAGATGGGTAGAGGGGGAGGTAAAAGGGAGATACTAGGGGAGGCTGTTAGTCAAAGTGGCTGGTGAAAGGGGGGAGGGCAGAACTAGGCGGTAAACACAGCCGGCTAAACAGGAAACAGCGAGGGCCAATGTGTTTACACTGCCCCTAAGCCCTTTGACCCTCCCGCCTGGGCGGTCACTATGGCAACTGACAGGGTGTGCCTCTAGAGGTGATGTATATATCTGTGCTGCACTGAGAGACATTCCCCCTCCATCACTAGATAGTTAGGCTCTATCAACACACACAGAGAGAGAGAGAGAGACAGGGAGGGAGAGAGAGAGAGAGAGAGAGAGAGAGAGAGAGAGAGAGAGAGAGAGAGAGAGAGAGAGAGAGAGAGAGAGAGAGAGAGAGAGAGAGAGAGAGAGAGAGAGAGAGAGAGAGAGAGAGAGAGAGAGAGAGAGAGAGAGAGAGAGAGAGAGAGAGAGAGAGAGAGAGAGATAATAGTGTAGAGTAGAGTAGTGTAGAGTAGTGTAGTGTAGAGTAGAGTAGAGTAGTGTAGTGTAGTGTAGAGTAGAGTAGAGTAGAGTAGAGTAGAGTAGAGTAGAGTAGAATAGTGTAGAGTAGAGTAGAGTAGTGTAGAGTAGAGTAGAGTAGAGTAGAGTAGAGTAGAGTAGAGTAGAGTAGAGTACAATAGAGTAGAGTATAGTAGAGTATAGTAGAGTATAGAGTAGTGTAGATTAGAGTAGAATAGTGTAGAGTAGAGTAGAGTAGTGTAGAGTAGAATGGAGTGGAATAGTGTAGAGTAGAGTAGAGTAGAGTAGAATAGTGTAGAGTAGAGTAGTGTAGAGTAGAGTAGAGTAGAGTAGAGTAGAGTAGAGTAGAGTAGAGTAGAATAGTGTAGAGTAGAGTGGAATAGTGTAGAGTAGAGTAGAGTAGAGTAGAGTAGAGTAGAGTAGAGTAGAGTAGAGTAGAATGGAGTGGAATAGTGTAGAGTAGAGTAGAGTAGAGTAGAGTAGAGTAGAATAGTGTAGAGTAGAGTAGTGTAGAGTAGAGTAGAATAGTGTAGAGTAGTGTAGAGTAGAGTAGAATAGTGTAGAGTAGAGTAGTGTAGAGTAGAGTAGAATAGAGTAGAGTGGAATAGTGTAGAGTAGAGTAGAGTAGAATAGAGTAGAGTGGAATAGTGTAGAGTTGAATAGAGTAGAGTATAGTATATTATTGTTATTGTTTTTGTTTGGAGGAAATGAGCATCCAGCATCATGGTTAAAAAAAAGATATTGCCCGTACAATGATATGCAATGATGTCCGAGGGGAAAAAAACATTGTTCGTTGTTTGAAGTAACGTCTTTGTTGTTGTAATATCGCAAACAGATAGTTTCACTGATATGGATTCCAGCTTTGAGATGAGAAACCAACAGCCTGCACCCCACTCTAAAGCTAAAGTCTCTATCTCTCTGAGAGCTGTTGTTATTGGAGAACACATGGTTGCCTTCTTTATCTGGTTCAAGCTAAGGCTAGGGGTTGACTGGCTACCCAAACTCCTTGCTCCGGCCAAACACTACGCCACGCCCACGGACCTAAGTTTCTTCTCCGCAGTGAGTCTGGATATGAGTACCTTCCCGACGATTTCTAGAACGCAAACACATTCTAGCCATTCTGATTGGTCCCAGAAACCGATGGGTTGGGCCAGAGCCAGAACACATCTCTAACCAATTTGATAATCTGATTGGTTAGAGATGATCTAACCGCTGATGGCTTTGTTTTGTACAACATCCCTCATTTTTACGTCACCACAAATGATTTCAAAGATGGCAGTCTCAGACTGAAGTATGTAGCGAACATAGAGAAGCGGAAGAGTTCAGTTTGAGTCGTCAGGCAAGGCTAGGGGGGCAACGAGCAATCACTCAGCCAAGGAAAATTAGGCTTGACTGTTAGGCAAAAGCTGTGAAATGTAACGTCTCCAAATGGTGTTGTTTTTATGGGCGAGAGAGACATCTACACATAAACATAAGGTGTGCATTACGTAACGGGAAGGCCTTTCTGGTCTCAACCCCTCTGTGTTCTGTCTATGTCTGGGGGGGGTGTACTGTGGGGTGTGCTCTTTTTTGTCGCACGCTGGTTTCTAATGGGAGATGAGCAGCGCTAGCTGGGTACTTTTCTATTGTTTTGGATGGGAGCACTGCCTGGAGGAGGGAGGCAGCTAAGGAAAGAAGCCAAGAGAGCTCCCTAGCCACCTGTCCATCTACAGTAATGAGAGGCTCTAACCACTCACACATTCTAACAAACCCACACACAGAATCCCACACACATACGGAAACACACACATTCTAACACGCACACTGTCACACACACATACTAACACACTCCCAAAGAAACACACAAGCACGCACGCGCACTAACACACTAACACGCACACACATACTAACACACACACACACTCTCTACTCACCATAATTTCATCCTGCTAAAGCAGAATAGTTGTAGCAATAGAGGTGAAGAAAAAAGACAACAGAAAGAGAAATCATTCAGAAGAAACAGAGAAAAACTGAAATAGAGTGGGAACACTACACAACTAATACACAGCACTACTAAAGAATAACAACGCCAAAGAACAATATACTGTAGAAGAGAACAAGTGGAGAAGAAGTTCAAACTCACTCAAAACTGTACTCACTTGGAACTATAATCTGGTTTGGGAACAGTTCAACATAGACCTAGGACTAGGGTTGCAAAATTCGGGGGAACTTTCAATAAATTCCCTGGTTTCCCTGAAATCCTGGTTGGAGAATTCCTGATTTCCTGCTTATTTCCTCATGATTCAGGGAATCATCCAACCGGGATTTTGGGAAAACCAGGGAATTTATTGAAAGTTATCCGGAATGTTGGCACTCTACCTAGGACCTTGCATCTAGGGCAGGGGTGTCAAACTCATTTTAGCTCAGGGGCCACATGGAGGAAAATCTATTCCCAAGTGGGCCGGACCGGAAAAATCATGGTATATATAACTTAAAAACAACAACTTCAGATTGTTTTCTTTGTTTTAATACGATCAACATACAACATAAAGCTGGAGCCTGAGGACAGTGTGTCCAAAATAGTACAAGCACAACATCACTATTAATCATAAAACACGTCAAGTTTATTTGAAAATTCTAAAGAAAAAGAACACACAAACACACAATGCCTCAGTGATTAACAGAACTGTTTCACAGATCACAGAACTATATCAGGGTGGCATTTCTCAGGCAGAAATGTAGATAAAAATAATGAAATCCTGTTCCCCAAACAAGTGCAAGAACCACAGAGTCAAGAATAGGTTAAATATACAAATAAAATAAAATCAATTAAAAACAATAGCACATCAACATAAAAACATATAAACATAAATCTGAAAGCGTTGCTCAAACTCCCTTAACAGTCCAGTTATTTTATCTTTGAACCGCTTCATGTCTGCCACATGTTGGGTCGCGCACACATTTTTCAGACAGGGGAAGTGAGCTGCATCACCACCGGCAAGTTGCGTCTCCCACAATGACAGCTTCAACTTGAAAGAACGTATGCTGTCATAATACTGCGTGACAACTTTGTTGCGCCCTTGCAGCTGTTTGTTCAAGTTATTCAGGTGCTCTGTAACATCCACCATAAATGCAAGGTCCGGCATCCATTCTGCGGAATGAAATTCTAACACTGGTTTGCCCTTTTCTTCCATGAACTGTTCAATTTCTTCTCGTAAATCAAAGAAACGCCTCAGCACAGCACCTCGGCTTAACCATCTTACCTCAGTGTGGTATGGCAGGCCATAGATGTGGTCTTTCTCTCTGAGAAGGCTGTCAAACTGACGGTGATTCAGGCTTCTGGATCGGATGAAATTAACAGTTTGGATGACCACCTTCATGACGTTATCCATCTTTAATGACTTGCAACACAAAGCCTCCTGGTGCAAAATACAGTGAAAAGTCAAAAAATCACGTCCTCCATTTGCAGATTGCACTTTCTCTCTGAACTTTGTCACAACGCCTGCTTTTTTCCCGATCATTGAGGGCGCACCATCTGTAGCCAGGCTGACAGCGCGGGACCAGTCCACTCTGACCCTGTCCAGCGCGCCCGACGAGTGCGGTAAAAATATCAGCTGCTGTCGTTGTATCTGTCATCGGCACCAACTCCACGAACTCCTCGGTGATGGTCAATGTGTCATCAACTCCGCGGATGAAAAAAATGGCCAGTTGTGCAACATCTGTAATGTCCGTGCTTTCATCAATTGCAACTGAAAACGCAATAAATGACTTTACTTTTTGCTTCAACTGGCTGTCCAAATCCACTGAAAGATCGGAAATCCTGTCTGCAACTGTGTTTCTTGTCAGGCTGATATTTGCAAAAAGCCTGCCGCTTTTCAGGGCACACAATCTCCGCTGCCTTCATCATGCATGTTTTTACAAATTCACCCTCACTAAATGGTTTTGAAGCCACTGCGATTTCATTAGCAATGAGGTAGCTAGCTTTCACTGCAGCGTCACTGATGTCTCGGCTGTGAGTAAACACAGACTGCTGTTTCTTCAGACCCGCCAACAGTTCATTCACCTTCTCTCATCTCCGCTGTCCTTGAAAGTTGTCATATTTGTCGGCATGAAGACTCACATAGTGGCGACGAAGGTTATATTCTTTCAGCACTGCAACATGCTCTGAACACACCAAACATAGAGCTTTCCCATTCAATTCTGTGATTAAATAGGATGACAATTTTTCTTGGAACACTCTGCGTCCACTTTTCTCTTTTTTGACAGAGACATATTGGGGCAATGAGGGTGCCAAAGCACATAATGTTAAAAGTAGAAGCCGTAATAAATATCGCGGGCAAAACAAAGTAGCTCATTGGCTGCACGTGCTTGACCTACTTGCTCTGCCCCGGTATAAACAGTTTGCTTGCTTAACACAATTGCTATTGCGCCATCCAGTGGACTTAATTGGAACAGCAGTTTATTTTATTGAAAAATTGCAGCGCATTTTTATACAATTTTATTTTATTTTTTTTTATTTTTTTTAAAATTCAAAATCATCTCGCGGGCCGGATTAAACCCGTTTGCGGGCCTGATCCGGCCCGCGGGCCGTATGTTTGACACCCCTGATCTAGGGCCATTACAATGCTTTCTGAACAGCCCATCAGGGCACAAATCATAGTGAATATAAGACTATCTGTAGGTGCTGTCGTGTGCCTATAGTACCTTATTGCCAGTTTGCTTCTTCTGGGCCACCTGGCTGCTCCTCTGCTGAGCACTACAGGGGAAAATCATGGGTTAGATTGGTACACACACCTAAACAAAGGATTAATTAGTAAGAGTCTGTAGGTCAGGGTTCACAGACTGTACTGTGTCTATACTGGGTTATTTGTTCTAATCGACTGTATCAAGAGAGAGGTCAAGAGGGCGACACTCACTTAGCAAAGCCAATGAAGTCCTCATGGTTGGTGTTCATGTAGGCCAGCTCAATGTCAATCAGCAGCATCACCTAGATGGAGGGACACACATATGGTGTTATTAGAGTTAGGATTAGACATAAGAGTTTGGATTGGGAATATAGTCACTGGTGTAGCGGAAACCCCTGCAGGCTCCGGGGGCCCGTCATCTCACACCCATCTCTAAATTGTATTCCTTTTTTAAATAAATCATTTTGACAGCAACTCTCCTTTTTAATTTCCACATGTAGTAAGTGAAGTGTTTGTGTTGTCCATTCTACCTGTTAGTAGGTGAGTCAGACAGACAATATACACTGAGTGTACAAAACATTAAGAACGCCTGCTCTTTCCATGACATAGACTGACCAGGTGAATCCAGGTGAAAGCTATGATCACTTATTAATGTCAATTGTTAAATTCACTTCAATCAGTGTAGATGAAGGGGAGGAGACAGGTTAAAGAAAGATTTCGAAAACTTTAAACATGGATTGTGTATGTGTGCCATTCACAGGGTAAATGGGCAAGACAAAATATTTAAGTGCCTTTAAACGGGGTATGGTAGTAGGTGCCAAGTGCACTGGTTTGTGTCAAGAACTGCAACGCTGCTGGGTTTTCCCACTCAACAGTTTCCCTTGTGTATCAAGAATGGTCCACCATCAAAGGACATCCAGCCAGCTTGACACAACTATGGGAAGCATTGGTCAACATGGGCCAGCATCGCTGTGGAACACTTTCGACACCTTGTTGAGTCCATGCCCCGACAAATTGAGGTTGTTCTGAGGACAAAAGGGGGGGTGCAACTCAATATTAAAAAGGTGTTCCTAATCTTTGTTATACTCGGCTAAGGTAGGATATAGGCCTACAGGACAGTTGTATATTCTAAAATAATCTATTGGTTACTGATTAGTATGCTGTTTTTTTACAATCCGCAAAGTTTGAATTTCCAACTTTAATCACTGAAAAGGTAAACGCATTATTGCCGCCAGTCAGTATTCTAAATAGCAGCATTGCGACACCGTAGGCCTATAACTTACTGAAACATAAACCTTAGGCTTAACATGAGAAAATTATGACCAAATAAAAATAAACATGTATCCATTAAAGCAAAGCTATACTGTAGGCTTCTACAAGCACTAGCACCACATAATCTGATAGCCTATCAATAGGCAGCCACATAGACGTTACAATTTCATAACCAACGACAGCGATTGGTAGTCTATACTTTGTGAGTGGCTGACGCATTAGAATGTATTTATTTTTTGGGAGGGGGGCCGGGAGTCAATCTCCGATTTTGCGGGGATCCAGAGAAACTGCGCTACGCCAGTGAAAATAGTGTGTGTGTGCGTGTGTGTGTGTGTGTGAGAGAGAGTGTACGTGTGCGTGTGCGTGTGTGTGCCTGTGTGTGTGAGTGTCACCTGGTCCTTGGTGCGACTCTCGCGGTCTCGGATGTGCTGGGTGACAATCTTCTCCATCTCCTCCCTCAGCATGGGGTACTGAGCCAGCTGTGGGTAAAGGACAGCACAGGGCACACCGTGTGGGTAGGGAGGCACAGTTCAGACACAGGCCAGACACAAAGCACAGCCAACACAGTCAACACAACCAAACACACACACACTGAAGCACTAATGGCACAAAAACATACAGTACATACACACACACACAACAAGAGTACAGACTCTGCCCTAGTCACAACAATGTAAGTTCATCAGTGTGGTCCAGTGTGGTCCTCTGTAGCTCAATTGGTAGAGCATGGCGCCTGTAACGCCAGGGTAGTGGGTTCGATCCCCGGGACCACCCATACGTAAAAATGTATACACACATGACTGTAAGTCGCTTTGGATAAAAGCGTCTGCTAAATGGCATATTATTATTATATTATATCAGTGTTAATATTGCCTCATCTTAGTGTGTCTATCTTTCCACAAGGGGTTAATCAAATTACAAGTAAATGAATAGTGCAAAGTCTGCATTACTGCCATAAAACACTAAACAGTCTTCTGCCCAACAAATAGTCTTCTCCCCAATAACACATTATTTTCCTGGCACACTACAGCCTTTTTCCATGTGGTTTTTGTAAACACACCAATACAGACATTGGTGTGCTTCCAATACAAAAGACACACAACAGAATCACAGAGTCTGGTGGGTGGGTGGGAGGAAAGCCAACTGAAATCACAGTGAAGGAAAATAAGCTGACGTCTGGCAAGTTACAACGCATCCTTTACCATGGCTGTTCAAGGTTACGGGATCACGTTGGAATCAATGAGATCCTTCTCTTCTATTGTTTGATTGATCACTTCCTGGCATGGGCCCAAATACATAGTAGGTGACATTGAGCTCTTTAAGGCTTATTCATGTGTATAGACCGATAGCCATGTCATTGACGCCTATTATATGACAGCATTAGTGTCTTCCCTTCTGTACTGTCTTCTAACCACAAGTCCTGGTGACTTATAGTACACTGGTTCTTTGGCTATGATGACACCAACACAGGGCTATTTCACATACTGTCCTATCACGCTATGTCGGGCTATCACTAATACAGATGTAGGATCTTAATGTGATCACCCTGTTGCAACTTGTAGTGTATTTGAGGTTTAAAAAGGCTTCTGAAGTTTGTAATTTCAGACTTGATTTTCTAAAAAATTTATCAACCCCTAAGAAATGTCCATTAAGTATAATCCACATAATAACTCACATTTCCTGTTGCTGCAGGATTATTTTCCTGCTGTAGCACACTGGCTCAAATTAAGATCCTACATCTGTACTACTACTTTATGGCCAGGTGAATTACTAGAGCAGACATTAAATTGACCAATCAAAATAAGACCGATATTTTTTATTTAAGACCAATTAACCAATGTGTCATTGTAAAGAAGCATTGCAACTTTCACGTTCACAACATAGTCGCAGCACAGCCAGTTAGAAACGTTCTGTTTGACAGAGATGCATCGGGGCTCGAACACCCCCAGTAAAAAGTACATTGATATACAATAACTCATACAAACGGGGTATGGGCAGCATGCAGAAAGATGGTTACACACACGCATACACACACACATACACACAATACATGGGGAGCAGGGGGGAGGAAGAGGAGAGAGAGTGGATAAGGGCAGAAAGCCCTCTTGTGGATTTTCTCTCTTTCTTTGCAGACTGTTTTATGGTCTTGAAAAAATCCACAAGAGGGCTCTTTTTTATTTTTTCACACATTTCCTTGATGAATAAACAGGACAGTGAGAGGTTAGACACAACGAGATGTAGAAGACAATAAAGAGAGAAAGAGAGGGAGAGAGAGAAACAGAGAGAGATATATGTTGTGGGTAGATCTGTTAGTTGAGATGCTGAGACACAACTGCTCCACCTGCAACAGCACTAGTTACTACAACAGATCAAATCATATCGACAGACACGGGGATGGAAGTGAGTAGAATCGACTAGAGGAACTCAATCAGATGACAGAATCTGAGACTGAGAGGAAGTCACAAAGATACAGTATTACTCACTGAGGAGAAAACACTGTTGCATGCTGGTTACGATGGAAACTTGGGACAAATAGTTCAATTGTCTATGTTGGCCAATCAAAAACAAAACAGAACGACAACGAATGTTTGAATAGAAATAGAATGACAGAAATCAAAATGGGAGTTGAAATATCATGATAAGACCATAGTAAGGATAGACCGATAGTCTGCTTGACAAATGTGTTGGATGCCACGTCCGAAAAAAGTGAGCAAAGAATGATCCATAGTCTCAGTCCTACTTTAATCATACTATCAATGTGAAAGAGATTCATATTGTTCACCAACTTTGTCCTGACTATATAACATATTCCTGAGTGGACAAAGAACACAGATAGTGAAGTGTGACAGAATGCTAACAGTATCACACATATAGAGAAGTTGACATTCATCAATGATAGTGTACATAGTTAGGTGTCTCCTACTGAAAATAAACAACATTCTGTGCCTTCAGAAAGTATTCACAACCATTTACTTTTCCCACATTTTGTGGTGTTACAAAGTGGGATTAAAATTGATTTAATTGTCATTTTTTGTCAACGGTCTACACAAAATACTATTTAATGTTAAAGTGGAAGATTATTATTATTGTAATGTACATTCGGAAAGTATTCAGACCCCTTGACTTTTTCAAAATGTTGTTACATTACAGCCTTATTCTAAAACACAATACCCCATAATGACAAAGTGAAAACAGGTTTTTAGAAATTTTAGTTTTTACATAACTATTCACAACCTTTGCTATGAGACTCGAAATTGAGCTCATGTGCATCCTGTTTCCATTGATCATCATTGAGATGTTTCCACAACTTGATTTGAGTCCACCTGTGGTAAATTCAATTGCTTGGACATGATTTGGAAAGGCACACACCTGTTTATATAAGGACCCACAGTTGACAGTGCATGTCAGAGCAAAAACCAAGCCATGAGGTTGAAGGAATTGTCCGTAGAGCTCCGAGACAGGATTGTGTCGAGGCACAGATCTGGGAAAGGGTACCAAAACATTTAGGCAGCATTGAAGGTCCCCAAGAACACAGTGGCCTCTATCATTCTTAAATGGAATAAGTTTGGAACTACCAAACTACCTCTTCCTAGAGCTGGCCGCCCGGCCAAACTGAGCAATCGGGGGAGAAGGGCCTTGGTCAGGGAGGTGACCAAGAACCCGATGGTCTCTCTGACAGAGCTCCAGAGTTTCTCTGTGGAGATGGGAGAACCTTCCAGAAGGACAACCATTTCTGCAGCACTCCACCAATCAGGCCTTTACGGTAGAGTGGCCAGACGGAAGCCACTCCTCAGTAAAAGGCACATGACACCCTGCTTGGAGTTTGCCAAAAGGCACCTAAAGGACTCCTAGACCATGAGAAACAAGATTATCTGCTCTGATGAAACCAAGATTGAACTCTTTGGCCTGAATGCCAAGCGTCACATCTGGAGGAAACCTGGTACCATCCCTACAGTGAAGCATGGTGGTGGCAGCATCATGCTGTGGGGATGTTTTTCAGTGGCAGGGACTGGGAGACTAGTCAGGATCGAGGGAAAGATGAACAGAGCAAAGTACAGAGAGACCCTTGATGAAAACCTGCTCCAAAGCACTCAGGACCACAGACTGGGGCGAAGGTTCACTTTCCAAAGGACAACGACCCTAAGCAAACAGCCAAGACAACGCAGGAGTGGCTTCGAGACAAGTCTCTCAATGTCCTTGAGTGGCCCAGCCAGAGCCCAGACTTGAACCCGATCGAACATCTCTGGAGAGACTTGAAAATAGCTGTGCAGCAACGTTCCCGATCCACCTGACAGAGCTTGAGAGGATCTGCAGAGAAGAATGTGAGAAACTACCTAAATACAGGTGTGCTAAGCTTGAATTGTCATAACCAAGAAGACTCGAGGCTGTAATCGCTGCCAAAGGCGCTTCAACAAAGTACTGAGTAAAGTCTGAATACTGATGTAAATATGTATTGTAAATGTGATATTTCACTGTTTTATTTTTAATACATTTGAAAAAATGTCTAAAAACCTGTTTTTGCTTTGTCATTATGGGGTATAGTGTGCAGATTGATGAGGGAAAAAAACAATTTAATCCATTTTAGAATAAGGCTGTAACGTAACAAAATGTGGAAAAAGTCAAGGGGTCTTCCGAATGCACTGTATCTTGATTAGATAAGTATTCAACCCTCTGAGTCAATACATGTTAGAATCAGCCTGGCAGCAATTGCAGCTGTGTCTTTCTGGGTAAATCTCTAAGAGCTTTGCACACCTGGATTGTACAATAGTTGCCCATTGTTCTTTAAAAAATTATTCAAGCTCTGTCAAGTAAGTTGTTGATCATTGCTAGACAGCCATTTTCAAGATTTGCCATAGATTTTCAAGCTGATTTAAGTCAAAACTGTAACTAGGCCACTCAAGAACATTCAATGTCGTCTTGGTAAGCAACTCCAGTGTATATTTGGCCTTGTTTTTTAGGTAATTGTCATGCTGAAAGGTTCATTTGTCTCCCAGTGTCTGTTGGAAAGCAGACTGAACCAAGTTTTCCTCAAGGATTTTGCCTGTACTTAGCTCTGCTCTGTTTATTTTTAGCCCCCCCAAAAAACTCCCTTGTCCTTGCCGATGACAAGCATACCCATAACATGATGCAGCCACCACCATGCTTGAAAATATGAAGAGTGGCACTCAGTGATGTGTTGTGTTGGATTTGCCCCAAACATAATGCTTTGTATTCAGGACAAAAAGTTCATTTTTGTATTACTTAAGTACCTTATTGCAAACAGGATGCATGTTTTGGAATATGTGTATTATGTACAGGCTTATGTTTTTATTTTTACCCATCTACCAATAGATGCCCTTCTTTGTGAGGCATTGGAAAACCTCCCTGGTCTTTGTGGTTGAATCTGTGCTTGAAATTCACTGCTCGACTGAAGGACCTTACAGATAATTGTATGTGTGGGGTACAGAGATGGAGTAATTATTGCACACAGAGTGAGTCCATGCAACTTTTTATGTGAATTGTTAAGCACATTTCTACTCCTGAACTTATTTAGGCTTGCCATAACAAAAGGGTTGAATACTTATTTACTCAAGACAATTCAGCTTTTCATTTTTAAGTAATTTGTAAAAAATTCTAAAAACATAATTCCACTTTGACATTATGGGGTATTACGTGTAGATCAGTGACACAAAATCTCAATTGAATCCATTTTAAATTCAGGCTGTAACACAACAAAAAGTAGAAAAAGTAAAGGGGTGTGAATACTTTCTGAAGGCGCTGTATCTAGCTTACCATGACAATACATGTTTGAATCCTTTCATTTGTTGAAAGGACTCCTCTTTTGACCGCACGTGACCACCATCTATCTTTTGCATTTGCCAAGCTAACAAAGTCACTACACAGTAAATGAATGTCATTGTATATTGTCACTGATGGGTGAGTTGATTCTGCTTTAAAGGCCTCCTGTAGCTCAGTTGGTAGAGCATGGCGCTTGCAACGCCAGGGTTGTGGGTTCAATTCCCACAGGGGGGCCAGTATAAAAAATGTATGCACTCACTAACTGTAAGTCGCTCTGGATAAGAGTGTCTGCTAAATGACTAAAATGTAAAGTCAGACACAGTATTCATCATTTTTAGGATACCATCATTGCATAAATGGAATGGCATGTTTCAAGACAAAAAATATTTACATCTCCAATGGAGCTGGCTCGGAGCCAACATCTTGTCTTTTTCTTTGGCATTTGGAAACAAATATGTAAGAGGGGCAGGCAAATTTGCAGATAAACTTCAAACACTAATATCACACCACAACACCTCACACGGTACAATACAAAAACCGTGGACAGGAGGCGAGGGTGATCAAAATGCACAGAGAAGAGAACTGTGGAATAAGGAGTATGAACGAAGAGACAGACTGACAAAGACAAACTATGAAAGGATTATCTAGCTGTGTGGCTTACTGTGCATTCTATAACGGGAACGTATATGTCAAACTAAATCAATACAATCAGACACAGATAAGCCATGGCTATACGCATTTTTGTATCACTCAGCATCTGTCCTTATAAGCAGTACAACATATATACAGCATATATTCTCATAACTTCAAAGAACTATCAACTGGTTATCATGAAGAATTTATCAAATGGTTATTTTAGTTAAGTTGCCTCTTATTGACCAAACAGAAAGCATATAGCTACAACCATAACCACTATGCTCATCTAAGATAGATCAATGATTGTAATTGGCTCATTTGTTTCCTGTTTGTAGTCCAGCCATCGGTCTATCCCTACCTCTAAGAAAGACGCAAGTCTCACTCCGAATGTGGCTTGGATCCTTGGTTACCTTGTCACTACACTTTCGTATGGTGGAGGTGAGTTCGCTCACTACCATATCTATACACTTCAGTGAGGGTTCCTTCAGCTTTTGGATCTGCTTTTTCACTATGGCTTCAAAGGCCAGGTCAGGAGTGAACAGGCCCGTCCTGTAGAGAGGAGGCGGTGACGGGACAAGAGAGAGAGAGAGAGAGAGAGAGAGAGAGAGAGAGAGAGAGAGAGAGAGAGAGAGAGAGAGAGAGAGAGAGAGAGAGAGAAAGAGAAACAAAATCCACAGGGATAGAGAGCAGGTCAAAGCAAAGAGAGAGAGAGAGTGACGAAAGAATAACACAAGAGGGCCACACAGAGAAGGAGAGAACGGATAAGGAGGAAAACAAGAGGGATGACAGGTTGAGATACAGATGAAAAAGAGGGATGACAGGTTGAGAGACAGATGAAAAAGAGGGATGACAGGTTGAGAGACAGATGAAAAAGAGGGGATAGTGACAGGTCGGGGGAAGGTGGGTAAACAGTAAACAGGGAATAAAAGGCAAGTGAGACATTTGGTTTCCCTTGAAGCCATTCTAAAGAGGCCAGCGCTGAGGTCTATCTCTCCATCCATCCAGAGAGAGAGAGATAGAAAGGAGGAGAGAGAGAATACAGCCTGCACCACTCCACTGGCAAACAGCTCTGAGTTATGAGCCATGCCAGACCGCAGCTGTGCACCCAACACCCCAGACGACGCACCATGCTCATCCTCTCTACCTGACCCCAAATCTTCGCCCTCTTCTCCCTTTCCCCCTATCTCCATCTATCCCCCAGCTGACCACACAGAGCAGGGCCACAGCGTTTGTTATTCCACTGTCGCAGAGCCACTGTGGTCAGGCCGCGTTCCAAAACAGGGCCTGGTCACAGTGGAATTAAGACCACTGGTATTAAGACCACTGGGGCCCCTTTGGCTGAGTGTGGCCATAAAGGGCCCTCTAAAGCTGAACTTGGCCCTTGGTAAGCATCCAGACCTTCACGTTGTCATGGCTCCCATCTGCTGCAGGTGCACAGCCCACGGTCTCACAAGCAGGAAGTCTGGATGCTGAGGTCACCCAACATGGCTGACAGGGACAACAACTGAGTGACACTTTGATGTGACACTCAGGGCATCGAAAATGATGTCGCCACTGCTAAAATGAACTCAGTCACCTGTGACTTAACAGAATGTAAACATCTTGAGATGTGTTAATTTGACCATTAATTTGATTATTAATGTTAATTTGATCATATTCATCCTTACTCCTGTGTCTAAAGTTGCAACCCTTGATATGCAGCCACATAGCAGCAACTCGGCAGCATCCAGACCCCTTCTATACCCAGCACAGTTCTCTAACATGGCCATGCGACAGCCACTCTGCCCAGCCACCCCATCCAAAGTGGTAGGCAGGTAGTCCCTCACAATACCCCAACTACCCCAGTACACCCCCTACTATCCCAACCTGGGAAAACAGGGTCTGGAGAACGAGGCGGTGCGGCGATACGGTAACAGGGATGACATTGCAAAAGGTTTTGGTGGGAGGGAGGGGTGAAACCATAGTGTCGCTCTCCACCATGTGCGTTTACCTTCTGAGTACACTGCCTAACGGTATTGACTAGCTCAGAAATGACCATGTCCACACATTTCTGGCAGGGCTCTTTGATCTTGCCGATCTGCCTTTTCACTATGGTCTCAAAGGCCATGTCCGGGGTGAAGAGGCCAGTTCTGCCCGGTAGGGAGAAAACGAGCGACAGGTTCAAAAAAAGAGGGGAAAAGAGAAAGGAGGAGGAGGAGGGAGGAAGGGAGGTCGGGCAGAGAGAATAGTGTTAGTTGAAAATAAATTCCCCCTCCCGAACCCCTCCCACATGAAGTATAGCAAGATAAAGACAAATAACTACAACAGAGAGCTAAAAACCAGTGTTAAAAACCAGTGTTAAAAACCAGTGTTAAAAACCAGCCGTGGGATTCATTTTGTCTTGAGCGGATGGTCAGGGGGCCGGAACAGAATGACAAATAATTTGTAGACTGCAAATTGACCACAAGAAGCCCAAACCTCGCTTACATTTGTAAACGATCACATACAGTATAACTCTCTTTTATGCGTGGGAATACTTTAGAACAGATTTCCAAAATTAAAATCACATGGAGCTGATTTGCTGGTGCTTCTACAGTCTTTAATGTCTTTTTAATAATTATAACTTTTCTTTTTTTTGTTCAGTAAACTTTGGGGGGGGTGGAATAAAATCACCCGAGAAAATTCAGCCCGTGGGTCGCCAGTTGGGGAACCCTGCTATACAGTATATGAGTCATCCAGACGATGCCATGAATATTGGAATCCCTACACTACTACAACATAATGAATGTGTCTCAATTCTCTTGAATGGTTTCCTTTCACCATTCCCCCTCGTTCAGAACCACTGACCGGGTAGAGCTCACCCTCATTGTCAGCACAGGTTTGCAGCCATTTTGCTTTTAACTACTTCTTTCACAAAGGAAATGTGACAAGGAAATGCAGTCAAATAGCAATAGTGTTCCAAGCTCAAGCAAATTATGATTTTGTAGCTTTTCTGAGGGAAACTGTATACACTAGAGCAATAGTAATTGTTAATGGTTAAAGTTAGTTAGATTTTTTGGTAGTAGGTCACGAGGATCATGTGTTCTGCTACATAGCTCAAACCGTCCCCTATTCTTGAAGCCTTCCTTCTAGCTTCACTGTGGGAGGTTGAGTGGGAGGAAGTAACACAGATGTGACATTCAACAGGTTCACTTCCTGAATAGTGATGACATCACTGTCGGATTCTGATATATATCGCTGTAGGACCTAGGTAAAAGACAGGACGTTGTCATAGGACGGGGACAAAGTGAGCTAGGTCATACATGACTGGCATATCAGGCTAGGGTTTCAACAGACAGACAGTCATACCTACAAGATACAGACAGGTGGACGGGGCAAGGAGGGAGAGAAAGATACCATCCAACCATCACAGATCTAATCACAAATCCCTCCACTTCTGTTTCTGATGTCATCAGTATGCCACAGCATGCTGGGTGCGTGTCTGCGGTCGGTGTGTCTAGAGGTCTTTGTGATTAGATGGGTGAAGACGATTAGAGTTTGTCTGGTCTACAGCGGTGACCCAGGTGGGCGAGGACAAGGGGAGGGAGAGGGGGATGAGGAGGAAGGACGTGCCTGATGCCGTGGATGTTCTTAATGGCGTAGCTGATCTCCTTGCGAAGCTCCTTTTCGTTAAACTCCATCTGTACGGACACAGAAAGGACACACACGTTAAATAGTGAGCACACACACACCTCCGACACACAGTAGAAACCACAGAGATAGGGATCTAAGGTCCCTTGTATCCATTGAGTGGCTCTGAACATCAAACAGGAAATTCATCAAAGGAGCACATTTACAGCAACAAAAAACCTTCAGACTAAGTGCTAACACTGCTTAGTTATTCCATTCAGTCTGAAACCTCTGTAAATCATTTGATATGACACAGCTATACCATGAGCGTATGATGACAGACGGTCTGACTGTGCAATGTTTAATGACTGAGACTGTAGTCTGGCCCCAGCAGGCCCACATCCTTTGGCCAAGGCCAAACATAATGTTTTACTGTGGAGTGAGGGAGTGAGTGAGTGAATGAGTGAAGGAGGGATGTTTTCCTCATAAAGTCTCTGGGTTGTGGTCGATCCACAGCCCTGTCTGTCTCAAGAGTTAGAAGAGAGGCGCACCTGGTAAGAGACACACGCACACATACAGTACAGTACACACACCTTGACCAGCTCAAAGGGGAAGCGTTCGTGGAAGATGCGGTTGATCTTGGCTCCTCCTGACAGCTCTGCTGTGTCGATCTGGTCCCCAGAGCCCTCGATACGCTTCTCAAAGTCTACTGAAAACTGCTGCACCATCCTGGAGAGTAAAGGACACAGGGATAGGGAGTTAGTGTGTGTGTGTGTGTGTGTGTGTGTGTGTGTGTGTGTGTGTGTGTGTGTGTGTGTGTGTGTGTGTGTGTGTGTGTGTGTGTGTGTGTGTGTGTGTGTGTGTGTGTGTGTGACTGTGTGACTGTGTGACTGTGTGTGTGTGCCATCGTGCGTACGTGTGTGTCCTACTTACTGCAGCAGGGCCTTGGTCTTGCGGGAGGGGTCGTCAGGTCTGAAGTTCTTGTACTCCTCCACCTCCTTCTCTATAGACAGCAGCTGGCTCTGCAGCTTGGCCCGCAGCCCCGGCAGAGTGTCCCGGATGTGATTGGTCAGTTGCTGCGAAGTGCAAGGTCATCAGTGTGGGTTATGACATGCAACGGAAGAGATTACAGTGATCAAGCATAATAGCTTACTACCTTTCTACTCCCTTATCTCCGGTGGGTATTATAAACTTGTCGAAAGCATCAAAATACATAATGTGGATGGCTCATCTGGTAGAAGACTTCTCTGAAGGCTATAAAAATGAACTGAAAAGATACATGTAGCTAAAATAATATTCCTACTATGCCCTTTGGTGATGATTGAGGGATTTGAACCACAGATCAGGACAGTATTAGTGTTCCCCGCCACACACACACAGAGGAGGACTGACCTGGTTGAGTGTTTTCTGTAGGTAGGGAGTGCCCATGCGTTCAGCCAGGTGTCTGTATCCAGGGTGGGTCAGGAAGAACTTCCTCTCTGCAGCCATGGCCGCTGTGATGTCCTTCTTCCCATCAATGTCCTTCTGACTCCTGTTCACCACACCAATGTAACCTGGGACAGGGAGAGAGGTCAGCTGATACTGGACACATCAGGATGCAAAGAGAGACACAGTGTTGTTTTGTGGAGAGAAAGAAAGAAAGAAAGTTTGTTAGGGTAATTTGTTATCTTTTTTGTGTGGGTGAGGTTTTTTTTCTTGTTTGTTTGCCTGTCTGGGTTTACCACAATGGGGTAGTGGGCTGAAGGAGGTGGGGAGTTCTCGGGGAGGTGTGGAGGATAATCTAGGGGACCATGAAGTTACCCACATCCCTATTGTGGGATGGTTATTTGTAACAACTGTCGATTGTGTTCCATGCCTACATTTCCTGCTATGATTGAAAACAAATAAAGAAAGGCAGCCACATGGGTAAGAGGGATCACATATCCCCATCTAGTTAAGTTTTCTCATGCATTTCTCTGTTAAACAGTATGTCTTGCTCTATAACCTTTTGGACTGAACGCCAGTAGCCTTGTAAATATGCTAGTGGTTTAACATGTGAGGCCTTCCGACACGAGAGAGTGATAGAAGCAGAGAAGGTAGAGACAAAGGACATGGAAAACGTTCAGAAGCACATGCCTGGATTCTAACCAAGCGCCAGTGGAAAAACGGCCCATCAGCGGATTGCATTAGGGTTTCCCACAAATATATTTTATTGCAAAGAAAATAACAGACGTTTTTTCCAGATGTGTCACTGAAATCAAGACATTGTTTTTGTCCGCCTTTCTCTCTCTCCCCCTCTCTTTTTCTTTCTTTCACTCTCCTCCTCTCTCTCTCTCTCTCTCTCCCTCTCTCTCTCTCTCTCTCTCTCTCTTTCCATCACCCTCCTCCTGTCTACCTCTCTCTAGGCTGCTGCAGTGAGCAACACAACCAGATAACCACTAGAGGGAAGCACTGAGACAGGGTGCGTCTGTGTGTGTGCATGTGTGTGTAGTCTCACCTCTTCGCAGTGGGAGCAGCTTATTCTCCAGAATTTCTCTGGCATCAGTCCCCTCGTCCATCAGATCCAGCTTGGTGATCACACCAATGGTTCGCTGACCTGGTCACACACACACACTACATTAACAAAGTCCAGATCTGAGCAGTAGGTAGGTTCAATTGCATCCTTGTCTAACTGCTCTGTCACAATTTAATGATGAATGATACTGAGAGCACAGATGAAAGCCAGAAGGCCTACAGTTCCTGCCGTTAACCTCTTGTTAACCTCACCCACCCTGTGGGTCGACTTCTTTGGCAATCTTCAGGGCATCCGAGTTGGCCAGATCAGAGTTGGCTGGGGAGACAGCCAGAAGCAGACAGTTGTCCTTGGTCACAAACTGATACAACATGTCTCTGATCTGCTGCTCAATGTCCGCAGGCTGGTCCCCTACTGGGACCTTGGTCATCCCTGGCAAGTCCACCAGAGTCAGGTTCAGGACTAGGGGAGAGAGGGGGGAGAGAAGGGGCGAGAAGGGTGAAGGGAGAGAGGGGAGAGGGGAGAGAGGGGAGGACAGAGAGGAGAGAGGGTGAAAGGGAGAGAGGACAGAGAGGAGAGAGGGATGAAAGGGAGAGAGGGGAGAGGGGTGAAGGGAGAGAAGGGAGAGGGGAGAGAGGGGAGGACAGAGAGGAGAGAGGGGTGAAAGGAAGAGAGGGGAGAGGGGAGAGGGGAGAGGGGTGAAGGGAGAGAAGGGAGAGGGGAGAGGGGAGAGGACAGAGAGGAGAGAGGGATGAAAGGGAGAGAGGGGAGAGGGGTGAAGGGAGAGAGGGGAGAGGGGAGAGAGGGGAGGGGAGAGAGGAGAGAGGGGAGAGAGGGGAGGACAGAGAGGAGAGAGGGATGAAAGGGAGAGAGGGGAGAGGGGAGAGAGGAGAGGACAGAGAGGAGAGAGTGATGAAAGGGAGAGAGGGGAGGACAGAGAGGAGAGAGGGATGAAAGGGAGAGGGTGGAGAGGTGGAGATAGAGAGAGATTTGTAAATATGATATCAGATCTGATGAATGATACTAACCTTGAAAAGAAAAGACTATATAATATAATTAATACTAACTGATTGAGACTCACTATACAACAACCAACTTTGGGCCCTGGCTATACAATCAAACTTGGTTGCCAGTTTTGACCAATAGGGAATAGGGAAACTTGATTCACAAAATTCTGTGTATATAGAATTAAGATACTTGTATTCCATTTTATATAGTTAACTACTCTTTCCTACAATCAAAGTATTATGAGTGTCTCCATGGTAGTTCTGCCAAGTTGCCCATGTGCCAAGATGCCAGGTCTGTGTCCTCACCATGTGGGGAGTAGACCCTGAGGTTGATTGGCACCGGTGAGATTCCCTTATTCTGCCCAGTGATGCGATCCGTCTCCGCCTCGATCTCCCCACGAACCTCATCGAAGTCTGTGAACTTCTTTCCCTTACAGTGAAGGAACTCAGCATATTCTGCAGAAGAAGAGGGCGACAGAGAAGAGGAGAGGAAAGGAGAGGAGGAGGGAGGATAGCAAAATCATTCAAGAACAATGACAAAAACAGTACACCTTTTTGAATTGAAATGAGCACAGTTGTTCTGTCATATCTTCACTTTTCATCACGCTCAGTTTGATAGAAAATGTAACAATAGATGGCACTATTGATGAAACTGTGAGACGGACACAGACCTTGCCATGATCCTAAAATAATAAGAAGCTCATTTTGTCCAATTGGGAATATAGGATATGAATAAGTGCTTAGATGTAAACACCGCTGCTACCAGGATCTCAAGTGACCAAGGTTGGTCTTGACGGTTGATAAGATTGGTGATTTGTTGTATTTATTTTGCAAAGGGATTATTTAGAATCTACCTCTCCGATGGTAGGCTATACATTACTTGAGCATTAAGGACTGAACCAGGTTTTCCTCTAGGACAGTTTGGTCTTCATAAACCTTATAATATATTGAAATGTTGTACTATACAGTAAATGCACTACAGCTGCAAACTGGGTTTCAAAAAACATATAAAGCAACACCTCACGGCACAACGCCTCTCCCCCATGTGACCAAATGTTTGTGTGTATGTACGGACATGTATGTGTAACTGATAGATGCACACACTACACACACCCACATATCATTATTATAAATTTTTTATTGTGTACATTTGTGTCTTTCGTTTTATTTTAATGTTTTAAATGTATTTAAATTGTAAAGTATTTTTGCCTGTAAAGTTTTTTCCATTATGTGTCAGGTTATATATACAGTGGGGAGAACAAGTATTTGATACACTGCCAATTTTGCAGGTTTTCCTACTTACAAAGCATGTAGAGGTATGTAATTTTTATCTCACTTCAACTGTGAGAGACGGAATCTAAAACAAAAATCCAGAAAATCACATTGTATGATTTTTAAGTAATTCATTTGCATTTTATTGCATGACATATGTATTTGATACATCAGAAAAGCAAAACTTAATATTTGGTACAGAAACCTTTGTTTGCAATTACAGAGATCATACGTTTCCTGTAGGTCTTGACCAGGTTTGCACACACTGCAGCAGGAATTTTGGCCCACTCCTCCATACAGACCTTCTCCAGATCCTTCAGGTTTCGGGGCTGTCGCTGGGCAATACGGACTTTCAGCTCCCTCCAAAGATGTTCTATTGGGTTCAGGTCTGGAGACTGGCTAGGCCACTCCAGGACCTTGAGATGCTTCTTATGGAGCCACTCCTTAGTTGCCCTGGCTGTGTGTTTCGGGTCGTTGTCATGCTGGAAGACCCAGCCACGACCCATCTTCAATGCTCTTACTGAGGGAAGGAGGTTGTTGGCCAAGATCTTGCGATACATGGCCCCATCCATCCTCCCCTCAATACGGTGCAGTGGTCCTGTCCCCTTTGCAGAAAAGCATCCCCAAAGAATGATGTTTTCACCTCCATGCTTCACGGTTGGGATGGTGTTCTTGGGGTTTTACTCATCCTTCTTCTTCCTCCAAATACGGCGAGTGGAGTTTAGACCAAAAAGCTATATTTTTGTCTCATCAGACCACATGACCTTCTCCCATTCCTCCTCTGGATCATCCAGATGGTCATTGGCAAACTTCAGACGGGCCTGGACATGCGCTGGCTTGAGCAGGGGGACCTTGCGTGCGCTGCAGGTTTTTAATCGTGTGTTACTAATGGTTTTCTTTGAGACTGTGGTCCCAGCTCTCTTCAGGTCATTGACCAGGTCCTGCCGTGTAGTTCTGGGCTGATCCCTCACCTTCCTCATGATCATTGATGCCCCACGATGTGAGATCTTGCATGGAGCCCCAGACCGAGGGTGATTGACCGTCATCTTGAACTTCTTCCATTTTCTAATAATTGCGCCAACAGTTGTTGCCTTCTCACCAAGCTGCTTGCCTATTGTCCTGTAGCCCATCCCAGCCTTGTGCAGGTCTACAATTTTATCCCTGATGTCCTGACACAGCTCTCTGGTCTTGGCCATTGTGGAGAGGTTGGAGTCTGTTTGATTGAGTGTGTCTTTTATACAGGTAACAAGTTCAAACAGGTGCAGTTAATACAGGTAATGAGTGGAGAACAGGAGGGCTTCTTAAAGAAAAACTAACAGGTCTGTGAGAGCCGGAATTCTTACTGGTTGGTAGGTGATCAAATACTTATTTCATGCAATACAATGCAAATTAATTACTTAAAAATCTCTAACAGTTGAAGTGTACCTATGATAACAATTACAGACCTCTACATGCTTTGTAAGTAGGAAAACCTGCAAAATCGGCAGTGTATCAAATACTTGTTCTCCCCACTGTATATATATATATACACTACCAGTCAAAAGTTATGACACACCTACTCATTCAAGGGTTTTTCTTTATTTTTACTATTTTTTACACTGTAGAATAATAGTGAAGACATCAAAACTATGAAATAACACATATGGAATCATGTAGTAAACAAAAAAAGTGTTAAACAAATCAAAATATATTTTATATTTGAGATTCTTCAAATAGCCACCCTTTGCCTTTATGACAGCTTTGCACACTCTTGGCATTCTCTCAACCAGCTTCACCTGGAATGGTTTTCCAACAGTGTTGAAGGAGTTCACACATTTGCTGAGCACTTGTTGGCTGCTTTTCCTTCAATCTGTGGTCCGACTCGTCCCAAACCATCTCAATTTGGTTGAGGTCGGGGGATTGTGGAGGCCAGGTCTTCTGATGCAGCACTCCATTACTCTTCTTATTGGTAAAATAGCCCTTACACAGCCTGGATGTGTGTTGGGTCATTGTCCTGTTGAAAAACAAATGATAGTCCCACTAAGCCCAAACCAGATGGGATGGCGTATCGCTGCAGAATGCTGTGGTAGCCATGCTGGTTAAGTATGCCTTGAATTCTAAATAAATCACAGACATTGTCACCAGCAAAGCACCTCCACACCATAACACCTCCTCCTCCATGCTTTACGGTGGGAAATACACATGCGGAGATCATCCGTTCACCCACACCACGTCTCATAAAGCCACAGTGGTTGGAACCAAAAATCTCCAATTTGGACTCCAGACCAAAGGACAAATTTCCACCGGTCTAACGTCCATTGCTCGTGTTTCTTGGCCCAAGCAAGTCTCTTCTTATTATTGGTGTCCTTTAGTAGTGGTTTCTTTGCAGCAATTCGACCATGAAGGCCTGATTCACACAGTCTCCTCTGAACAGTTGATGTTGAGATGTGTCTGTTACTTGAGCTCTGTGAAGCATTTATTTGGGCTGCAATTTCTGAGGCTGGTAACTCTAATGAACTTATCCTCTGCAGCAGAGGTAACTCTGGGTCTTCCATTCCTGTGGCGGTCCTTATGAGAGCCAGTTTCATCATAGCGCTTGATGGTTTTTGCGACTGCACTTTCAAAGTTCTTGAAATGTTCCATATTGACTGACCTTCATGTCTTAAAGTAATGATGGACTGTCGTTTCCCTTTGCTTATTTGAGCTGTTCTTGCCATAATATGGACTTGGTCTTTCACCAAATAGGACTATCTTCTGTATACCTTGTCACAACGCAACTGATTGGCTCAAACGCATTAAGAAGGAAAGAAATTCCACAAATTAACTTTTAAGAAGGCACACCTGTTAATTGAAATGCATTCCAGGTGGCTACCTCATGAAGCTGGTTGAGAGAATGCCAATAGTGTGCAAAGCTGTCATCAAGGCAAAGGGTGGCTATTTGAAGAATCTCAAATATAAAATATATTTTGATTTGTTTAACACATTTTTGGTTACTACATGATTCCATATGTGTTATTTCATAGTTTTGATGTCTTCACTATTATTCTACAATGTAGAAAATATTAAAAATAAAGAAAAACCCTTGAATGAGTAGGTGTGTCCAAACTTTTGACTGGTAGTGTATATATATATACAGTGGGGAAAAAAAGTATTTAGTCAGCCACCAATTGTGCATGTTCTCCCACTTAAAAAGATGAGAGAGGCCTGTAATTTTCATCATAGGTACACGCCAACTATGACAGACAAAATGAGGAAAAAATTTCCAGAAAATCACATTGTAGGATTTTTAATGAATTTATTTGCAAATTATGGTGGAAAATAAGTATTTGGTCAATAACAAAAGTTTCTCAATACTTTGTTATATACCCTTTGTTGGCAATGACACAGGTCAAACGTTTTCTGTAAGTCTTCACAAGGTTTTCACACACTGTTGCTGGTATTTTGGCCCATTCCTCCATGCAGATCTCCTCTAGAGCAGTGATGTTTTGGGGCTGTCGCTGGGCAACACGGACTTTCAACTCCCTCCAAAGATGTTCTATGGGGTTGAGATCTGGAGACTGGCTAGGCCACACCAGGACCTTGAAATGCTTCTTACGAAGCCACTCCTTCGTTGCCCGGGCGGTGTGTTTGGGATCATTGTCATGCTGAAAGACCCAGCCACGTTTCATCTTCAATGCCCTTGCTGATGGAAGGAGGTTTTCACTCAAAATCTCACGATACATGGCCCTATTCATTCTTTCCTTTACACAGATCAGTCGTCCTGGTCCCTTTGCAGAAAAACAGCTCCAAAGCATGATGTTTCCACCCCCATGCTTCACAGTAGGTATGGTGTTCTTTGGATGCAACTCAGCATTCTTTGTCCTCCAAACACGACGAGTTGAGTTTTTACCAAAAAGTTATATTTTGGTTTCATCTGACCATATGACATTCTCCCAATCCTCTTCTGGATCATCCAAATGCACTCTAGCAAACTTCAGACGGGCCTGGACATGTACTGGCTTAAGCAGGGGGACACGTCTCGCACTGCAGGATTTGAGTCCCTGGCGGCGTAGTGTGTTACTGATGGTAGGCTTTGTTACTTTGGTCCCAGCTCTCTGCAGGTCATTCACTAGGTCCCCCCCGTGTGGTTCTGGGATTTTTGCTCACCGTTCTTGTGATCATTTTGACCCCACGGGGTGAGATCTTGCGTGGAGCCCCAGATCGAGGGAGATTATCAGTGGTCTTGTATGTCTTCCATTTCCTAATAATTGCTCCCACAGTTGATTTCTTCAAACCAAGCTGCTTACCTATTGCAGATTCAGTCTTCCCAGCCTGGTGCAGGTCTACAATTTTGTTTCTGGTGTCCTTTGACAGCTCTTTAGTCTTGGCCATAGTGGAGTTTGGAGTGTGACTGTTTGAGGTTGTGGACAGGTGTCTTTTATACTGATAACAAGTTCAAACAGGTGCCATTAATACAGGTAACGAGTGGAGGACAGAGGAGCCTCTTAAAGAAGAAGTTACAGGTCTGTGAGAGCCAGAAATCTTGCTTGTTTGTAGGTGACCAAATACTTATTTTCCACCATAATATGCAAATAAATTCATAAAAAATCCTACAATGTGATTTTCTGGAATTTTTTTCCTCATTTTGTCTGTCATAGTTGACGTGTACCTATGATGAAAATTACAGGCCTCTCTCATCTTTTTAAGTGGGAGAACTTGCACAATTTGTAGCTGACTAAATACTTTTTTTCCCCACTGTATATATATATACATTTTATACTGGCCCCCCGTGGGGGTATCGAACACACAACCCTGGTGTTGCAAGCGCCATGCTCTACCAACTGAGCTACACGGGGCCCTTGATGCAGCCACCACCAAAATATAAAGAGTGGTACTCACTGATGTGTTGTATTGGATTTTCGCCAAACATAACACTTTGTATTAGGACAGAAATATCATTTCTTTGCCACATATTTGGCAGTTTTACTTTAGTGCCTTATTGCAAACAGGATGTATGTTTTGGAATATTTGTATTCTGTACAGGCTTCCTTCTTTTCACTCTGTCATTTAGGTTAGTATTGTGGAGTAACTACAATGTTGTTGATCCATACTCAGTTTTCTCCTATCACAGCCATTAAACTCTGTAACTGTTTTAAAGTCACCATTGGCCTCGTGGTGAAATCCCTGAGTGGTTTCCTTCCTCTACGGCAACTGAGTTAGGAAGGATGCCTGTATCTTTGTAGTGACTGGGTGTATTGATACACCATCCAAAGTGTAATTAATAACTTTACCATGCGCAAAGAGATATTTAATCTCCGTTTTTTTTATTTTGACCCATCTACCAATAGGTGCCCTTCTTTGCGTGGCATTGGAAAACCTCCCTGGTCTTTGTGGTTGAATCTGTGTTTGAAATTCACTGCTCGACTAAGGGACCTTACAGATAATTGTGTGTGTGGGGTACAGAGATGAGGTAGTCATTCAAAAATCATGTTAAACACTATTATTGCACACAGAGTGAGTCCATGTAACTTGTTAAGCACATTTTTACTCCTGAACTTATTTAGGGTTGCCATAACAAAAGGGTTGAATACTTATTGACTCAAGACATTTCAGCTTTTCATTTTTTAAAATACATTTGTAAACATTTCTAAAAACTTAATTCCACTTTGACATTATGGGTTATTGTGTGTAGGCCAATGACACCAAATCTCAATTTAATCCATTTTAAATTCAGGCTGTAGCACAACAAAATGTGGCAAAAGTCAAGGGGTGTGAATACTTTCTGAAGGCACTGTAAGTAAATGGTGGTTTCTTCCCTGTCTTCTGTCTGGCGGTGGCGAGAATGATGAAGAACTATGTTGAGGCTCGTCTGAGGCTTGACCGTGTGTCTGCATTGATGTTCATAAACTCCACGGACCCCCTCTCTACTCTAGCACAGTGGAACCCAGAATATATGTGACCACTTGGTTACAGCGACACCGTTCTCCCGAAGACACCGAAACCAGAGTGGCCACCGCAAAGCCCAAGGAGCCTGACCCTCTCTGGAAGTTGCTGTAGCCCTGCTTGGAATATTTAGCCTACATTCGCTATTGGTTGAGACGCTGGGCCCGTTCTAGCTTGGTATGCCAGGATGGGCAATTGGAAATGTGAATTGGGCCAAGTTGGAGGTAATAATGCATTTAGGTTATAGTTTATTGAGCTGCATGAATACACCACACCAAAAGCTTGAGCATATGGCTGTTTTAAAACGAATGTACAGAGCTATCCTTCACTTTTCCTTCAGCACCACAAATTGGTTCAACCTCTTTAATATCATTGCGCGATCCTGGCGCTGTCCTTTCAGCACCACGAAGGGCGCTACAAATGCTTAAAATGACATCTCATCAAGATCTGCTGCCTATGCCTAATAGTCATACTCATCACTTATTATTATTATTATTACTACTAAAAAATAGAAGATTATCACTTCTCACAATGGTGCTTGTTTATAAATCAATGTCTCGCAAGTTCACATAATGATTAATTTGCATTTTACATAACAGAACCAAATATAATACCATAACATAGTAGGCCTATAACTTTACTGTTACACCAAAAACACCTAATTTCTAATGAGATTTTAGGATGGTTAGTTGAAACTGAATAATAATTTTTAAATGATCATGCGTCAAAACTCAACAAGGCATGCCACTAGCCAGGATATATGCTTTGATTGAAACAAAATACAAGACTAATAATTTGTTAACAACATCGGCTCTAATTCACTCACGAAATAGTAATTCAAGAAGATCTAAATGCATATTCCCATGAACCTGATTGAGATCAATCAAATGATTGGCATAGAGATGCAGTTTGGACATTTCACCGGTAAAACGTGAATAATTATCATTCACATTTGAGAGTGGTGATGGCAGACGATGCAATTGGAGGATGCATTTTATGCATATTCCATAATGATAGGCTATTAATTTGGCTACATCTTACGGTACAAACTTTGACAGAGGAAATTATGATGTCATTAACAAAAACCAATTGCGATCCCTCACCTAAACAAATAGCACTACACCACTACTCTGGAGAGGAGGCTGGTGGAAGGGAGGGATGGGGAAGGCTTTACCTGTGGGACAGGGAGGGGAAGGGGGAAGAGTTTACCTGTGGGACAGTTGATCAGCTGGAGGACCAAGGGACGGCGGGTTACGATGCCAGAGCCACGGGGAAGAAAATCTCTGTAACACACAGAAGGAGAGAGAAGTGAGAAAAGAACCATGCTTATGGAAACACCTGGGCCCATATTCATTAAGCTTCTCAGAGTAGGAGTAATGATCATGTCGGGGCAGCAGGTAGCTTAGTGGTTAAGAGCGTTGTGCCAGTAACCGAAAGGTCGCTGGTTCTAATCCCCGAGCTGACTAGGTGAAAAATCTGTCGTTGTGCCCTTGAGCAAGGCACTTAACCCTAATTGCTCCTGTAAGTCGCTCTGGATAAGAGCGTCTGCTAAATGACTAAAATGTAAATGTAAATGTATGTCAAATTGATTAATCTAATTCATTACCTCATAGAAAGTGGGACTGTGAGACAAATTCAAGGTGAAAATGAACAAACTGTCACTGCAGTTCCAGTAAACGACTGTTGACTTAAAGTCTCTGCTGCTTTTCAGGACACACGTTCTGTTCCACCTGGCAGTCTTTGTCTGGGATGTGATGCTAATAGCTCTTTCTGAGAGTAGTCCACTTAAGAGCCTGTGTGCGTTGTAGACTCCCTCTCAAATCTTAGAATCAACTATTAAAGACTACCAGAACCCACTGGATTCTCCAATTACATTGAATGAACTACAGTACAACATACAAACCCTCCAACCCAAAAAGGCCTTTGGGATTGATGGTATCCTAAATGAAATGATAAAATATACAGACCACAAATTCCAATTGGCTATACTTAAACTCTTTAACATCATCCTCAGCTCTGGCATATTCCCCAATATTTGGAAACAAGGATGATCACCCCAATCCACAAAAGTGGAGACAAATTTGACCCCAATAACTACCGTTGGATATGCGTCAACAGCAACCTAGGGAAAATCCTCTGCATTATCATTAACAGCAGACTCGTATATTTCCTCAGCGAAAAAAATGTACTGAGCAAATGTCAAATTGTCTTTTTACCAAATTACCGTATGACAGACCACGTATTCACCCTGCACACCCTAATTGACAAACAAACAAACCAAAACAAAGGCAAAGTCTTCTCATGCTTTGTTGATTTCAAAAAAGCTTTAGACTCAATTTGGCATGAGGGCCTGCTATACAAATTGATGGAAAGTGGTGTTGGGGGAAAGACTTACGACATTATAAAATAATGTACTCAAACAACAAGTGTGCGGTTAAAATTGGCAAAAAACACACACATTTCTTTCCACAGGGCCGGGGGTGAGACAGGGATGTAGCTTAAGCCCCACCCTCTTCAACATATATATCAATGAATTGGCGAGGGTACTAGAACAGTCTGCAGCACCCTTCCTCACCCTACTAGAATCTGAAGTCAAATGTCTACTGTTTGCTGATGATCTGGTGCTTCTGTCCCCAACCAAGGAGGTCCTACAGCAGCACCTAGATCTTCTGCACAGATTCTGTCAGACCTGGGCCCTGACAGTAAATCTCAGTAAGACAAAAATAATGGTGTTCCAAAAAAGGTCCAGTTGCCCTAGAGCACACAAAAAACGATACATACCTCGGCCTAAACATCAGCGCCACAGGTAACTTCCACAAAGCTGTGAACGATCTGAGAGACAAGGCAAGAAGGTTCTTCTATGCCATCAAAAGGAACATAAAATTCGACATACCAATTAGGCTCTGGCTAACAATACTTGAATCAGTTGTAGAACCCATTGCCCTTTATGGTTGTGAGGTCTGGGGTCCACTCACCAACCAATAATTCACAAAATGGGACAAACACCAAATTGAGACTCTGCATGCAGAATTCTGCAAAAATATCCTCTGTGTACAACGTAAAACACAAAATAATGCAGAGCAGAATTAGGCCGATACCCGCTAATTATCTAAATCCAGAAAAGAGCCGTTAAATTCTACAACCACCTAAAAGGAAGCGATTCCCAAACCTTCCATAACAAAGCCATCACCTACAGAGAAATGAACCTGGAGAAGAGCCCCCTAAGCCTGGTCCTGGGGCTCTGTTCACAAACACAAACAGACCCCACAGAGCCCCAGGACAGCAACACAATTAGACCCAACCAAATCATGAGAAAACAAAAAGAGAATTACTTGACACATTGGAAAGAATTAACAAAAAAACTGAGCAAACTACTGTAGAATGCTATTTGGCCCTAAACAGAGAGTACACCGTGGCAGAATACCTGACCACTGTGACTGACCCAAAATTAAGGAAATCTTTGACTATGTACAGACTCAGTGAGCATAGCCTGGCTATTGAGAAAGGCAGCCGCAGGTAGACCTGGCTATGTGCACACTGCCCACAAAATGAGGTGGAAACTGAGCTGCACTTCCTAACCTCCTGCCAAATGTATGACCATATTAGAGACAGATATTTCCCTCAGATTACACAGACCCACAAAGAATTCGAAAACTAATCCAATTTTGATAATCTCTCATATCTATTGGGTGAAATACCACAGTGTGCAATCACAGCAGCAAGATGTGTGAGCTGTTGCCACAAGAAAAGGGCATCCAGTGAAGGAATATCACCATTGTAAATACAACCCATATTTATATTTATTTATTTTCCCTTTTGTACTTTAACTATTTGCACATCATTACAACACTGCATATAGACATAATATGACATTTGAAATGTCTTTATTCTTTTGGAACTTTTGTGAGTGTAATGTTTACTGTTAATTTTTTATTGTTTATTTCACTTTTGTTTATTATCGATTTCACTTGCTTTGGCAATGTAAACATATGTTTCCCATGCCAATAAAGCCTCTTAAACTGAAATTGAATTGAATTGAATTTATATTAGTTTCTCTTCATCTGCCTCAGTAAAAGAGATAAAGAGAGAGAGAGAGAGAGAGTGAGAAAGACAGAGAGAGAGAGAGAGAGAGAGAGAGAGAGAGAGAGAGAGAGAGAGAGAGAGAGAGAGAGAGAGAGAGAGAGAGAGAGAGAGAGATGAGTATCTTCATCTGCCTCCAGCTATCTGCGAGACTGGGAACATGCAGATGGTATGGTACACAACGTGGTCCTGAAGTGGCTGTGTGTGTGTGTGTGTGTGTGTGTGTGTGTGTGTGTGTGTGTGTGTGTGTGTGTCAGAACACACAATGTGTGTTTTATTCTGAAGGACTCTGACGACACTGCATTACGTAATGTCAGCAGCTGCCATGGTGGCATTGTTTGTATGTATGCTTCTACATTACCAGCTGACCTGACACTAGTCTTAGATAATTCACTAACAGATTTGGATCAACATCAAGGGTCTATTAGGGACATGCACTCAGATAGAATCTGATGGTGTCCTGCAAACCAAGAGTGTGTAGGCTACTACAGTGCATTTCACTACACCCGCAATAACATCTGTTGAATATGTATATGTGACCAATAAAATGTGATTTGATTTGAATAGTAGTAACGCCTGATCTCTTCATTGCATCATCACCATAGATTTTCACTTTACTATGCTTGCAGGTCAATAACAACCATGGCTGAATATTGACGGACGATGATAATAGTGAAGTATGCTCAGTGGGTTACTAAATGGACAATTAACATTGGTATTGTTATGAGGCTGCAGCTTATGAGAATATTTTCAGTTATGAATTATAATTGGCCAACTAAGAATAGTAGCCCTGCTAGCCACATAATGTGACTTCAATTGTGGATATTGCTATAATCAGAGCCACAATGCTAGCAGTTAATGAAGGCCCATTTGGCCGGGGAGGAAGATATTATGCTAATTGAACTGCAGTCTCACAACAAATTATTCTATAAGTTTTTATGCACAAATATGTTCCAGCCATTCTCCAAGGCAAACACACACAAACACATGCACACACATAAAAACACGCATGTACACACACACACACACACACACACACACACACACACACACACACACACACACACACACACACATAAGCGTGCACACTTATAAACACACATGTGTACACATAAACACACGTATGCATGCAACACGTGAAAACATAAACACACATATGTATGCATGAATGCACGCCTACACACACCTAACCTATGTCATTACAATAATGTAATGATTAAATCCATTTCATATCACTATCTGAATAGAGATAAACAGACAAACCATTGGCAGCAGTGTCTAGTCTGCAACAGTACTATTTCCTACTGTGTCAAATCAATTTCCTGCAACAGTACTATTTCCTACTGTGTCAAATCTATTTCCTGTCTACGTTCTCTCTCCTCTTGGGGTGTGAGCCTGGCTTTCTCTGCACCTTCCTCTCCTCTAGTAACATTTTGGCCCCATCACTGGGGCCAAGCTTCCTGCCATCCAGGACCTCTATACCAGTCGGTGTCAGAGGAAGGCCCTCAAAATTGTCAAAGACTCCAGCCACGCTAGTCATAGACTGTTCTCTCTAATACCGCACGGCAAGCGGTACCGGAGTGCCAAGTCTAGGTCCAAAAGACTTCTCAACAGCTTCTACCCCCAAGCCATAAGACTCCTGAACAGCTAATCATGGCTACCCGGACTGTTTGCACTGCCCCCCCACCCCCACCCCATCTTTTTACGCTGCTGCTACTCTGTTAATTATTTATGCATAGTCACTTTAACTCTACCCACATGTACATATTACCTCAACTACCTCAACTAGCCGGTGCCCCCGCACATTGACTCTGCACCGGTACCCCCCTGTATATATAGCCTCCCTACTGTAATTTTATGTAACTGTAACTTTTTTGTTGTTGTTTTATTTTACTTTTTTATAAAAAAATAAATTCATTGTTGGTTAAGGGCTGTAAGTAAGCATTTCACTGTAATGTCTACACCTGTTGTATTCGGCGCATGTGGCCAATAAAATTTTATTTGATTTGATTTTGTAGGGGACAGATGGCCCAAACCGCAGGACTCCTCCTCTACCCCTTCTCCACTACGCCTTCCCCAAAAACGCCACCATATGGACCATCCAGATGGGCGGAGGTGGCACAAACCAACCAGACCCTGTCACACACCCCACACCACTCCATCTCCATCCCAAATGCCATTCATCACTGCTATTGCTGGGGGGGGATGGCTCAAGGCAAGGCATGGTTCCTGGGGTATCCACCACACACACACATACACACACCCGCGCACACATTCATACATATGCTACATACTTGCTAAATGGACTCAGTCGCACAAATTAGCAAAACACGGATGGATGCACACATGCACATACAGTACCCATGCACACAACATCATGTAGCAATGCTGAAAAGCATTCACCACATAAATAGCCTGTTATATGTGACTGCAGGGGAAAACGCAGTGAAGGAGTGAGAAAACAAAGTCTAATCAAATCAAATCAAATTTCATTTGTCACATACACGTGTTTAGCAGATGTTATTGCAGGTGTAGCGAAATGCTTGTGCTTCTAACTCCGACAGTGAAGTAATATCTAACAAGTAATATCTAACAATTTCACAACATATACCCAATACACACAAATCTACGTAAGGAATAGAATTAAGAATATATACATATATGGACGAGCAATGACAGAGCGGCATGGACTAAGATACAGTAGAATAGTATAGAATACAGTATATACATATGAGATGAGTAATGCAAGATATGTAAACATTATTAAAGTGACTAGTGTTCCATTTCTTAAAGTGGCCAGTGATTTCTAGTCTATGTCTATAGGCAGCAGCCTCTAATGTGCTAGTGATGGCTATTTTACAGTCTGATAGCCTTGAGATAGAAGCTGTCTCTCGGTCCCAGCTTTGATGCACCTGTACTGACCTCACCTTCTGGATGATAGCAGGGTGAACAGGCAGTGGCTCGGGTGGTTGATGTCCTTCATGATCTTTTTGGCCTTCCTGTGACATCGGGTGCTGTAGGTGTCCTGGAGGGCGGGTAGTTTGCCCCCGGTAATGCGTTAGGCAGACCGCACCACCCACTGGAGAGCCCTGTGGTTGCAGGCGGTGCAGTTGCCGTACCAGGTGGTGATACAGCCCGACAAGATGCTCTCAATTGTGCATCTGTAAAGGTTTGTGAGGGTTTTAGGTGCCAAGCCTGAGGTTGAAGAGGCTCTATTGCACCTTCTTCACCATACTGTCTGTGTGGGTGGACCATTTCAGTTTGTCAGTGATGTGTACGCCAAGGAACTTGAAGCTTTCCACCTTCTCCACTGTGGTCCCGTCGATGTGGATAAGGGAGTGCACCCCCTGCTGTTTCCTGAGGTACACTATCATCTCCTTTGTTTTGTTGACGTTGAGTGAGAGGTTATTTTCCTGGCACCACACTCCCAGAGCCCTCACCTCCTCCCTGTAGACTGTCTCGTCATTGTTGGTAATCAAGCCTACTACTGTTGTGTCATCTGCAAACTTGATGATTGAGTTGGAGGGGGCTGAGCACGCACCCTTGTGTTTCCCCAGTGTTGAGGATCAGCGAAGTGGAGATGTTGTTTCCTACCTTCACCACCTGGGGGCGACACATCAGGAAGTCCAGGACCCAGTTGCACAGAGCGGGGCTCAGAACCAGGGCCTCGAGCTTAATGATGAGCTTGGAGGGTACTATGGTGTTAAATGCTGAGCTATTGTCAATGAACAGCATTCTTACATAGGTATTCCTCGTGTCCAGATGGGATAGGGCAGTGTGCAGTGTGATGGCGATTGCATCGTCTGTGGATCTATTGGGGTGGTAAGCATATTGAAGTGGGTCTAGGGTGACAGATAAGGTAGAGGTGATATGATCCTTGACTAGTCTCTGAAAGCACTTCATGATGACAGAGGTGAGTGCTACGGGGCGATAGTCATTTAGTTCAGTTACCTTCGCTTTCTTGGGTATAGGAACAATGGTGTGCATCTTGAAGCATGTGGGGACAGCAGGCAAGGCATGCCCCACCCCAGCCTGCACCTCTCCTCCACCCCAACCGCCTAATCCCACTGGGAGACTCAACCCCTCCCCCTGTCTGGTGATGGCACACAAACTTACCAGCCAGTGGCTGTCCACTATCAAAGCAAGGTCGACTATGAAGGCACTGAGGAGACAAAAATATCCACCCATAAGGAAACGGTATAAACAAACAGATATACAGTACTATATTGTGTCACACACTTGTACACACAAAACCACACACACACACACACAGACAGACAGACACAGTCAATAGACCTGTCCAGCACTGGCAACCTGCCAGGAATCTGCAGCAGAGCATCATTGACTCATACACATTTACTGCACACACACACACACACACTCCAAAGAATGCATGTATGCATGTGAATATACTGTGCCTTGCTTAGTGGAAACACTGAGAGGACGTTGTCATTGTCTGACATTCAGCTTCTTAGCCAGAGGCTTTGTGAGGAATAACAACAGAACCATGATGAGCTTTATTCCAATAACAGTCAGATAATTTCCTCTCCATTGGTTTCTCTTACACAGTCACTCTCATTGATCGACATAACAAGTTGACAGTAACATAACATATATTTATCTAAACTGACCTAGAGTCATATATTATATATATATACACATATTCAAAACACATGGTCCTGGTGGGACTTGAACCCACAACCTTAATGTTGCTAACACCATGCTCCAACACACGCCAGTGGAGCTCCTGCCAGTAATGATAATGTATTAGGCCTGGTCTAATAAATAAAATAAAATAAAATAAAATTTTATTTGTCACATGCTTCGTAAACAAAAGATGTAGACTAACAGTGAAACACTTACTTGGGGGCCATTCCCAAAAATGCATAATTGCACTCTTCAGCTTTAAATGTACAAACTACAGGCTGTAATCTAATCCTGATCAAAGGTGTGCAGCAATTACAGTCACGCTATGAATATGATAACTAGAAAAAGGAATTTCACTATCTCCAGGCCACAGTCTTAGTGGCTGAGATTGCTTGTTGTTGTCGACATGTACATCTCCAGATTACAGTCATTGTAGTGAAAGGGCCAATCAAACGGCTCGTTCTTGGCCGATGGCGGGTGCCCAGATTAAAGTAGGGGCGGGAGCCAATGAGAGGGCTTGTTGTTGGTGAGCTGTGTGTACACTCATAGATTAAATGTAATCCCTTTGAGCAGTGTAAAGGCAGCTAACCCAGCTCCACTCTCGCTCTCTCTTTCTTTCCTCTCACACTTTCCCTAGCCTCTTTCCCCCCATCTTCCACTTTCTTGCTTATTTTACCCTCTCTCACCAGAATCATTTCACAAGCAACAAATAATGATACAACTGCTTCTATCAGTGATCCTAAAAACAATAGTGTATACAAAGCATAGCCAACTGTAGAACTAGGCCCACCTTCCATCAATAATAGCCATGAAGTGCTTTGAAAGGCTGGTCATGGCTCACATCAACACCATTATCCCAGAAACCCTAGACCCACTCTAATTTGCATACCGCCCCAACAGATCCACAGATGATGCAATCTCTATTGCCCTCCACACTGCCCTTTCCCACCTGGACAAGAGGAACACCTACGTGAGAATGCTATTCATTGACTACAGCTCAGCGTTCAACACCATAGTGCCCTCAAAGCTCATCACTAAGCTAAGGATCCTGGGACTAAACACCTCCCTCTGCAAATGGATCCTGGACTTCCTGACGGGCCGCCCCCAGGTGGTAAGGGTAGGTAACAACACATCAGCCACGCTGATCCTCAACACGGGGGCCCCTCAGGGGTGCGTGCTCAGTCCCCTCCTGTACTCCATGTTCACCCATGACTGCATGGCCAGGCACGACTCCAACACCATCATTAAGTTTGCCGACGACACAACAGTGGTAGACCTGATCACCGACAACGATGAGACAGCCTATAGGGAGGAGGTCAGAGACCTGGCCGTGTGGTGCCAGGATAACAACCTCTCCCTCAACGTGACCAAGACAAAGGAGATGATTGTTGACTACAGGAAAAAAAAGAGGACTGAGCACGCCCCCATTCTCATTGACGGGGCTGTAGTGGAACAGGTTGAGAGCTTCAAGTTCCTTGGTGTCCACATCACCAATGAACTACCATGGTCCAAACACACCAAGACAGTTGGGAAGAGGGCACGACAAAGCCTATTCCCCCTCAGGAGACTGAAAAGATTTGGCATGGGTCCTCAGATCCTCAAAAGGTTATACAGCTGCACCATCGAGAGCATCCTGACTGGTTGCATCACCGCCTGGTATGGCAACTGCTCAGCCTCCGACCGCAAGGCACTACAGAGGGTAGTGCGTACGGCCCAGTACATCACTGGGGCCAAGCTTCCTGCCATCCAGGACCTCTATACCAGGCGGTGTCAGAGGAAGGCCCTCAAAATTGTCAAAGACTCCAGCCACCCTAGTCATAGACTGTTCTCTCTGCTACCGCACGGCAAGCGGTACCGGAGTGCCAAGTCTAGGTCCAAAAGGCTTCTCAACAGCTTCTACCCCCAAGCCATAAGACTCCTGAACAGCTAATCATGGCTACCCGGACTATTTGCACTGCCCCCCCACCCCCACCCCATCTTTTTACACTGCTGCTACTCTGTTAATTATTTATGCATAGTCACTTTAACTCTACCCACATGTACATATTACCTCAACTACCTCAACTGGCCGGTGCCCCCGCACCTTGACTCTGCACCGGTACCCCCTGTATATAGCCTCCCTACTGTTATTTTATTTTACTTCTGCTCTTTTTTTCTCAACACTTTTTTGTTGTTGTTATTTTCTTTTACTTTTTTATTAAAAAATAAATGCATTGTTGGTTAAGGGCTGTAAGTAAGTATTTCACGGTAATGTCTACACCTGTTGTATTCGGCGCATGTGGCAAATACATTTTGATTTGATTTGATTTAATAATAGGCCAACATAAATGAAACAAGACGATAAATAAAGTGACATACAGTAATACATCTCTCAAAGGGAAAACAATGATCATCAATAAATCACCAAATTAGACTACACTTCCCAGCAGTGCTAGCCAGTGAGTAGCCCATCATCTATTCGTGTCAGTCAGGCAGTAAAGGGCTATCTATCTACAGTATATCTTCCCTCTCACAGACTAGAAATAGGATTACAGAAAGAGAGTCGGGCCATACTACAGCCCATACTGTCCTTCTCGTGTTGGGGATACAGATAATCCCTTGCATTTTGCATTCTTCATATTATGTAATATACTGTAATTCCGCCCTGCAATAATAGTCTCTCCAATTGGACCAGTAGAGATGCATTTTTTGCCTCGTCAGCAAATGAGAGGAAGCCTACGCAGCAGAAGAGACTATTTTACATATTCTAGTCTGATGTGCTAAATGCTGCAAGCACCCGCACTCTAATAAAGGTGGGTTCTCAAACGGGGTTCTCCAGAGGAAAACAGTGCAATCCACTCTGCAGTAAGCACTTCTTTGACCTAGAACAGCTGCATCAGTAGAAATCGGTGGTGATCTGAGAAATAGATATTCATATAACTTTCAATTAGTAATTTATTTGGAAATCTGTTGACAAGGCTCATATTTCTAGAGCAATACTTCACCTTATTTCCATTATTCAGTCATTTATTATCTAAGCGATTATAAAACACAAAGGCTAGAGCTCACATGCTCATTCATGCTCATCCTAACCTAACCTTACAAAACGTACAAGTTTTGTTGCAAGGTCTTGAATCCCCCAGGTGACAGAGGTCACAGTGATAGTCTATGGCAGTATTCCCTGACTGAGTTGTTATTGTGGGTCTGCTGTACAGATGTAGGATCTTGATTTGATCCCCCTGTTGCAGGAGAACTTTAAAACTTGTATTGTTTGAGGTTTAAAAAGGCTTCTGAAGTTTGTAATTTCCACTTTGACATTTCAGACTTGATTTTCCCTTACTAAGAATGTATTAATCCCTACAAAAATGGCCATTAATTATAATCCACGTAATAATTTGCATTTCCTGTTCCTGCAGGATTATTTTCCTGCTGTAACAAACTGGCTCAAATTAAGATCCTGCATCTGTAGTGTGACATTCCTCTGAAGAGCTCTCCTAGGTCCTGAAAGCAGCCTCAGAGGAAAGTATAGGCTCTGTACACCAAACAGCCAGCAACCAACCCGTGTTCATCTGATAGGGACAGATAAAAGAATAGGTTTATGACACCTCTCATCTTCTACCCTGAAATCAGCCAATGGCTCCAGCATGCCAATCAGAGCCCAACAGTACATGATTGACAGATATGGGGCCCGGCCGCTTCCAGGAAATACACTGGGAGGCCATTTTGTGTCTGACATAAAATGTATTGTATTATAGTGTATTACATAAAGAAATATATGTTTTATTGTCACATACACCGGATAGGTGCAGTGAAATGTGTTGTTTTACAGGGTCAGCCATAGTAGTGTGGCGTCCCTGGAGCAAATTAGGGTTTAGTGCCTTGCTCAAGGGTACATCGACAGATTCTTCAACTTGTTGGCTATGCTGTGCCCTTACTGTAGTATAGGGATCAGGGACTGAGGACAAGAAAAGACACATGGGTTGTGCCATTGAAAGACATATGAGGGGAGGTCAAGGGAACGATATGAGGGTGGAGAGATGGACGCTTGTGGCTGATCACCACTGTTCTCTCTCATGGTGGGGGAGGTTCCCCTATAGAGGGCTAACCGAGGGTGACACATGACATGTGCATTACGTAGAGTGCTCAGAGTAGCAGAGAGAGAGAGGGGGTTAGATAGAGAACGTGAGAGAGTGTAAGCGGGAGACAGATAGAAAAACAGAGGGCAGAGAATCAAACCAAATCCAAAGGTATTTGTCACATGCGCAAATACAACAGGTGTAGACTTTAGCGTGAAATGCTTACTTAGGAGCCCTTTCCCAACAATGCAGAGCTAAAAAGTAAGAAAAATTACCAGATTTAAATGTTAAAAAAGAACACAATAAAATAACAATAGCAAGCCTATATACAAGGAGTACCGGTACCGAGTCAACTTGCAGGGATACGAGGTAATTGAGGTAATATGTACATGTAGGTAGGGGTAAAAGTGGCGGCATTATGCATGTGTTTTGTGTGTGTGAGCGTATGTAGTGGGTGTGTGTGTGTGTGTGTGTGTGTGTGTGTGTGTGTGTGTGTGTGTGTGTGTGTGTGTGTGTGTGTGTGTGTGTGTGTGTGTGTGTGTGTGTGTGTGTGTGTGTGTGTGTGTGTGTGTGTGTATGTGTGTGTTGGAGTGTCAGTGTAGTCCAGTGAGTGTGCATAGAGCTGGTGCAAGATAGTCGATGCAAATAAAAAGGCGGTCAATCCAAATAGTATTTTTAATCCGTGATAGTTTGCAGGCACTGCCACATCTGTTGAGCATCAGAGCCGGTGTAGTAGGATTCGATCTTAGTCCTATATTGATGCTTTGCCTGTTTGTTGGTTCGCCGGAGGGCATAGCAGGATTTCTTATAAGTGTCCCGATTAGTGTCCCGCTCCTTGAAAGCGGCAGCTCTAGCATTCAGTGTACCTCCACTGTACTCATATCCTTCCATATCCTTGTCTATACATAATGCCCTAATCTATTCTACAATGCCCGGATATCTGCCCCGTTTATTCTCTGTACCCAACGCACTAGAAGACCAGTTTTTAAAGCCTTTAGCCGTATACTTATTCTATTCCTCCTCTGTTCCTCTGGTGATGTAGAGGTTAACCCAGGCCCTGTAGCCCCCAGTATCACTCCTACTCCCCAGGCGCTATCATTTGTTGACTTCTGTAACCGTAAAAGCCTTGGTTTCTTGCATGTTAACATCAGAAGCCTCCTCCCCAAGTTTGAGTTATTCACTGCGTTAGCACACTCTGCCAACCCTGATGTTCTAGCAGTGTCTGAATCCTGGCTTAGGAAGGCCACCAAAAATTCAGAAATGTCCATCCCGAACTACGCCATTTTACGTCTAGATAGAACTGCCAAAGGGGGCAGAGTTGCAATCTACTGTAGAGATAGCCTGAAGAGCTCTATCATACTATCCAGGTCTGTGCCCAAACAGTTTGAGCTTCTACTTCTAAAAATTCACCTTTCCAGAAATAAGTCTCTCACTGTTGCCCATCTATCCTCAGAGTTCGTACTGCTTGGTGACCTAAACTGGGATATGCTTAACACCCCAGCCGTCCTACAATCTGAACTAAATGCCCTCAATCTCACACAAATTATCAAGGAACCTACCAGGTACAACCCTAAATCCATTAACATGGGCACCCTCATAGATATCATCCTGACTAATTTACCCTCTAAATACACCTCCGCTGTCTTCAACCAGGATCTCAGCGATCACTGCCTCATTGCCTGCGTCCGTAATGGGTCCGCGGTCAAACGACCACACCTCATCACTGTCAAACGCTCCCTAAAACACTTCAGCGAGCAGACCTTTCTAATTGACCTGGCCCGGGTATCCTGGATGGATATTGACCTCATTCCGTCAGTAGAGGATGCCTGGATGTTCTTCAAAAGTGCTTTCCTCTCCATCTTAAATAAGCATGCCCCATTCAAAAAATTCAGAACTAAGAACAGATATAGCCCCTGGTTCACCCCAGACTTGACTACCCTTGACCAGCACAAAAACATCCTGTGGCGTACTGCATTAGCATCGAACAGCCCCCGCGATATGCAACTTTTCAGGGAAGTCAGGAACCAATATACACAATCAGTTAGGAAAGCAAAGGCTAGCTTTTTCAAACAGAAATTTGCATCCTGTAGCACTAACTCCAAAAAGTTTTGGGACACTGTAAAGTCCATGGAGAATAAAAGCACCTCCTCCCAGCTACCCACTGCACTGAGGCTAGGAAACACTGTCACCACCGATAAATCTACGATAATCGAGAATTTCAATAAGCATTTAGCTACGGCTGGCCATGCTTTCCACCTGGCTACCTCTACCCCGGCCGCCAGATCTGCACCCTCCGCTGTAACTTGCCCATGCTCTTAAACGCAAGTAAAACTAAATGCATGCTCTTCAATCAAACGCTGTTTGCACCCGCCCGCCCGACTAGAATCACTACTCTCGGTGGGTCTGACTTAGAATATATGGACAACTACAAATACCTAGGTGTCTGGTTAGACCGTAAACTCTCCTTCCAGACTCACATTAAGCATCTCCAATCCAAAGTTAAATCTAGAATCGGCTTCCTGTTTCGCAACAAAGCCTCCTTCACTCATGCTGCTAAACATGCCCTCGTAAAACTGACTATCCTACCGATCCTTGACTTCGGCGATGTCATTTACAAAATAGCTTCCAACACTCAACTCAGCAAATTGGATGTAGTCTATCACAGTGCCATCCGTTTTGTCACCAAAGCCCCATATACTACCCACCATTGTGACCTGTACGCTCTCGTTGGCTGGCCCTCACTACATATTCGTTGCCAAACCCACTGGCTCTAGGTCATCTATAAATCACTTCTAGGCAAATCCCCGCCTTATCTTAGCTCATTGGTCACCATAGCAACACCCACCCGTAGTATGCGCTCCAGCAGGTATATCTCACTGGTCATCCCCAAAGCCAAATGAAATAAGATGGATTTCAGTTTTCCTGCATTCAAATCACCAGCCACTACCAGCACCCCCTCTGGGTGAACATTTTCTTGTTTGCTTATGGCCCTATACAGCTCGTTGAGTGCGGTCTTAGTGCCAGCATCGGTTTATGGTGGTAAGTAGACAGCAATGACAAATATAGATGAAAACTCTCTTGGTAAATAGTGTGGTGTACAGCTTATCATGAGGTATTCTAACTCAGGCGAGCCAAACCTTGAGACTTCCTTAATATTAGATATTGCGCACCAGCTGTTAACAAAGAGACCCCCCGAGTTTGCCCGACACTGCCTTTATGTCCTGCAGATTGATAGAAAAAGCAGCTAGATTTATATGTCCTTGCTCAGACACGACTCGAAGAAACATAGGATATTGACGTTCTTCAGAGCACGTTGATAGAGAGAGAGAGAGTGTGTAGGGTTTTGACAACCTCCATTACCGACAATGCACTGTGTCGTTGACCCTGTGTCTATTACATTGTCATGTCTACTCCTGCTCCTCCCCTCCGGCATTCGACGTCGCCGGTTTACTAACCACCGGCCCTGGCAACCCATCACTACGCACACCTGCGCCTCATCATCAGGCACACCTGGACTCTATCACCTTCCTTGTTACTCCCCCATATACAGTGGGGAAAAAAAGTATTTAGTCAACCACCAATTGTGCAAGTTCTCCCACTTAAAAAGATGAGAGAGGCCTGTAATTTTCATCATAGGTACACGTCAACTATGACAGACAAAATGAGAAAAAAAATTCCAGAAAATCACATTGTAGGATTTGTAATGAATTTATTTGCAAATTATGGTGGAAAATAAGTATTTGGTCAATAACAAAAGTTTCTCAATACTTTGTTATATACCCTTTGTTGACAATGACACAGGTCAAACGTTTTCTGTAAGTCTTCACAAGGTTTTCACACACTGTTGCTGGTATTTTGGCCCATTCCTCCATTAAGATCTCCTCTAGAGCAGTGATGTTTTGGGGCTGTCGCTGGGCAACACAGACTTTCAACTCCCTCCAAAGATTTTCTATGGGGTTGAGATCTGGAGACTGGCTAGGCCACTCCAGGACCTTGAAATGCTTCTTACGAAGCCACACCTTCGGTGTGTTTGGGATCATTGTCATGCTGAAAGACCCAGCCACGTTTCATCTTCAATGCCCTTGCTGATGGAAGGAGGTTTTCACTCAAAATCTCACGATACATGGCCCCATTCATTCTTTCCTTTACACGGATCAGTCGTCCTGGTCCCTTTGCAGTAAAACAGCCCCAAAGCATGATGTTTCCACCCCCATGCTTCACAGTAGGTATGGTGTTCTTTGGATGCAACTCAGCATTCTTTGTCCTCCAAACACGACGAGTTGAGTTTTTACCAAAAAGTTATATTTTGGTTTCATCTGACCATATGACATTCTCCCAATCCTCTTCTGGATCATCCAAATGCACTCTAGCAAACTTCAGATGGGCCTGGACAAGCAGGGGGACACGTCTGGCAGTGCTGGATTTGAGTCCCTCGGCGTAGTGTGTTACTGATGGTAGGCTTTGTTACTTTGGTCCCAGCTCTCTGCAGGTCATTCACTAGGTCCCCCCATGTGGTTCTGGGATTTTTGCTCACCGTTCTTGTGATCATTTTGACCCCACGGGGTGAGATCTTGCGTGGAGCCCCAGATCGAGGGAGATTATCAGTGGTCTTGTATGTCTTCCATTTCCTAATAATTGCTCCCACAGTTGATTTCTTCAAATCAAGCTGCTTACCTATTGCAGATTCAGTCTTCCCAGCCTGGTGCAGGTCTACAATTTTGTTTCTGGTGTCCTTTGACAGCTCTTTGGTCTTGGCCATAGTGGAGTTTGGAGTGTGACTGTTTGAGGTTGTGGACAGGTGTCTTTTATACTGATAACAAGTTCAAACAGGTGCCATTAATACAGGTAACGAGTGGAGGACAGAGGAGCCTCTTAAAGAAGAAGTTACAGGTCTGTGAGAGCCAGAAATCTTGCTTGTTTGTAGGTGACCAAATACTTATTTTCCACCATAATTTGCAAATAAATTCATAAAAAATCCTACAATGTGATTTTCTGGATTTTCTTTTCTGAATTTGTCTGTCATAGTTGACGTGTACCTATGATGAAAATTACAGGCCTCTCTCATCTTTTTAAGTGGGAGAACTTGCACAATTGGTGGCTGACTAAATACTTTTTTTCCCCACTGTATATAGCACTCTGTTGTTAATTCCCATCAGGCGTTATTGACTCTGTTTCCATGTCCCGACGCTACTCCTGTTTTTGTATTGTTTATTGTTCGTGTTCTATTAAACTCTCCAACTGCCCCTGCTTCCTGACTCCCAGCGTCAACGTTACACACATGAGTTGTTTCCCATAATTGTCCTTGTGTCCAAACCAAATAGTGAGTGCAATCAAGTAGGGAAGAGGCTCCCTTTGAGTAAGACAGTCAGCAAAGTTTATAGACTACAAAAGTAGGACAAATATCCAAGTCCTAACAGTGCCGTTTGCCTTTCATACATATAAATAACTGTCTGTTATGTGAGCATCTCACCAGCTGGCCAATTATTATGATCTCTGCAAACCAAAGGCTGTCACACCCACTAGAAATATCAACGCTGGGAGGCTTTGCTCTGGGCATAATGATGAGTTCTACAGTCATTATGAGATAAGCACAACTCATAACCAGACCTGTTGTGTGCTATTATCACAAATACATTCTTTCTCTTTTCTTGAATTCATTTTAGGAGAAATGTCTCCTGTATTTTCCACTAAGGTGTATGGAGAATTGTGATGTAGTTTAGGAAAGTTCAATCAGGAAGGCTGGTCTGAACGGCTTATCACTTTTAAGTTATCTAGTAAAAACAATATAATTCATATTGCTTCCTATCTTACCTCATCAGCATAGCAGGTATTTATATGGTAGTGTCATAATGTTACCTCATCAGCAAGGCATCATGTCTCTCCTCCTCATTTACTATTAGCAAGCGTGTGGAATGTCATTCACCTACTAACTTCAGCCTAAGAGCATGGCACACTAAGGCAATTACACCACGCTTGCTGATGAACCTATGGGCTCACTCGTGCAATAATAACTTTCCTTTCTTTCAACCAATGTACATAAATCTAGGGGAGTATTTACAGTGCCTTGACAAAGTATTCACACCCCTTGACTTTTTACACATTTTGTTGTTAAAAAGTGGGATTAAAATAGATCTACACAAAATACTCTGTAATGTCAAAGTGGAAGAGAAATTCCAACATTTGTAAAAGAAAAGATGTGAAAAAGAAGGACACTAATATAGAGTATCTTGATTAGATAAGCAGCGATAGACAACCATTTTCAGGTCTTGCCATAGATTTTCAAGCAGATTTAAGTCAAAACTGTAACTCGGCCACTTCACAGTCTTCTTGGTAAGGAACTCCAATGTAGATTTGGCCTTGTGTTTTAGGTTATTGTCCTGCTGAAAGGTGAATTCATCTCCCAGTGTCTAGTCGAAAGCAGACTGAACCAGGTTTTCCTCTAGGATTTTCCCTGTGCTTGGCTCCATTCCGTTTCTTTTTTATCCTGAAAAACTCCCCAGTCCTTCATGATTACAAGCATACCCATAACATGATGCAACCACCACTATGCTTGAAAATATGATTGAATTGGTGTCATAACAAATGTTTGATGAATCGTGTCATTTTACATCTGCCTGCAAGTCATCACATCGAGGAAATACATTGAGGAATGACGAATTCTAAATAGGAAATGTGAAAATGTGCCTCTACAGTATCTCTCAATGCAATATGAAACTCAGAAATGGGATCAGCAAAAAGCTAAGATTGTTGTCATGGCTGTGTAAAGTCAGTTGTTACCAACTCTCATCACTGTTTACATCCTACAGTGAGGGAAAAAAGTATTTGATCCCCTGCTGATTTTGTACATTTGCCCACTGACAAAGAAATGATCAGTCTATAATTTTAATGGTAGGTTTATTTGAATAGTGAGAGACAGAATAACAACAAAAAAATCCTGACAAATGCATGTCAAAAATGTTATAAATTGATTTGCATTTTAATGAGGGAAATAAGTATTTGACCCCCTCTCAATCAGAAAGATGTCTGGCTCCCATGTGTCTTTTATACAGGTAACGAGCTGAGATTAGGAGCACACTCTTAAAGGGAGTGCTCCTAATCTCAGCTTGTTACCTGTATAAAAGACACCTGTCCACAGAAGAAATCAATCAATCAGATTCCAAACTCTCCACCATGGCCAAGACCAAAGAGCTCTCCAAGGATATCAGGGACAAGATTGTAGACCTACACAAGGCTGGAATGGGCTACAAGACCATCGCCAAGCAGCTTGGTGAGAAGGTGACAACAGTTGGAACGATAATTCTCAAATGGAAGAAACAAAAAAGAACTGTCAATCTCCCTCTGCCTGGGGCTCCATGCAAGATCTCACCTCGTGGAGTTGCAATGATCATGAGAACGGTGAGGAATGAGCCCAGAACTACACGGGAGGATCTTGTCAATGATCTCAAGGCAGCTGGGACCATAGTCACCAAGAAAACAATTGGTAACACACTACGCTGTGAAGGACTGAAATCCTGCAGCGCCTGCAAGGTCCCCCTGCTCAAGAAAGCACACATACAGGCCCGTCTGAAGTTTGCCAATGAACATCTGAATGATTCAGAGTAGAACTTGGTGAAAGTGTTGTGGTCAGATGAGATCAAAATCGAGCTCTTTGGCATCAACTCAACTCGCCGTGTTTGGAGGAGGAGGAATGCTGCCTATGACCCCAAGAACACCATCCCCACCATCAAACATGGAGGTGGAAACATTATGCTTTGGGGGTGTTTTTCTGCTAAGGGGACAGGACAACTTCACTGCATCAAAGGGACGATGGACAGGGCCATGTACCGTCAAATCTTGGGTGAGAACCTCCTTCCCTCAGCCAGGACATTGAAAATGTGTGGTGGATGGGTATTCCAGCATGACAATGACCCAAAACACACGGCCAAGGCAACAAAGGAGTGGCTCAAGAAGAGGCACATTAAGGTCCTGGAGTGGCCTAGCCAGTCTCCAGACCTTAATCCCATAGAAAATCTGTGGAGGGAGCTGAAGGTTCGAGTTGCCAAACGTCAGGCTCGAAACCTTAATGACTTGGAGAAGATCTGCAAAGAGGAGTGGAACAAAATCCCTCCTGAGATGTGTGCAAACCTGGTGGCCAACTACAAGAAACGTCTGACCTCTGTGATTGTCAACAAGGGTTTTGCCACCAAGTACTAAGTCATGTTTTGCAGAGGGGTCAAATACTTATTTCCCTCATTAAAATGCAAATCAATTTATAAAAATTTTGCTGTGCGTTTTTCTGGATTTTTTTGTTGTTATTTTACATTTTACATTTTAGTCATTTAGCAGACGCTCTTATCCAGAGTGACTTACAGTTAGTGAGTGCATACATTCTTTTTTAATTTTTTTCATACTGGCCCCCCGTGGGAAACGAACCCACAACCCTGGCGTTGCAAACGCCATGCTCTACCAACTGAGCTACATCCCCTGCCGGCCATTCCCTCCCCTACCCTGGACAACGCTGGGCCAATTGTGCGCCGCCCCATGGGTCTCCCGGTCGCGGCCGGCTACGACAGAGCCTGGATTCGAACCAGGATCTCTAGTGGCACAGCTAGCACTGTGATACAGTGCCTTAGACCACTGCGTCTCTCACTGTTCAAATAAACCTACCATTAAAATTATAGACTGATCATGTCTTTGTCAGTGGGCAAACATACAAAATCAGTAGGGGATCAAATACTTTTTCCCCTCACTGTATATCATGTAATTATTGTAATGTTGTACCTCTTATGACAGAGATGTTAAGTAAAGTGTTTACACACTTTCATAAGACCCTGTGGGCTGAGACCCTGTGTCTCCCTCTCTCTCTAGCTCTCTCTCTTTCTCTCTCTCCATCTCTCTGCATTTACACACTTTTATAATAACTGTGGCCTGAGTCTCTCTATCTCGCTTTCTATCTCTGCTCTAATCTCTCAGTGTTTCTACAGTTCCCTGTAAAGCCAATGATGTCACCATGGGGTCAAGGGAGTGAGTGGACTGACAAAACATGGTCAGATGGTCTTCTAGTTCTTCAGGAAATGCCAGTGCCAATAAAATGGTCCTCTGTCTGTCCACACATCCAAACAGACATACAGTGTCTCTGTCTGCATCCATGCTATGAGCCACCTCCATGCTACACGCTGATAGATTCTATTAAAAGTCAAAAGGATAAACAGCAAGCAGCTTAATGAAGGCCAACAGATTAGAGTAGGGCCCCAGTAGAGAGAGAGCATTAAATTACTGTGAGAGGGAGAGTAGGATAGACAGTGAGAGAGTGGAAACACCACATGTGCATTGTGTATGTACAGTATGTTTGTATGTGTGTGTGTATGTATGTGTATGTGTGTGTGTGTATGTGTATGTGTGAGTAAACACAACAAGTGTATTGTGTGTGTGTGTGTGTGTGTGTGTGTGTGTGTGTGTGTGTGTGTGTGTGTGTGTGTGTGTGTGTGTGTGTGTGTGTGTGTGTGTGTGTGTGTGTGTGTGTGTGTGTGTGTGTGTGTGTGTGTGTGTGTGTGTGTTCATGCGTGGTGCATGAGTATGTGTGTGTGAACACAAAAGAAAACAGCAGGGAGGGGGTGCGGCAGTAGTGTGTGATCAGGAAGACCCGGGTGATGTCAGTGCAGCTGGTTAGGGAGAGAAGACTGCACGATGGTATATTCTGCTAGTCAGCAGGCAATTCATTGCGTCCAGACTGCAGTGAACATCTTAATAGGCTCTTACAGTATAAACTTGTCAGGATGACAATGCTGCTGAGAACAAGCATAATTAATATTGACCAGGACATCCAACTGTTCCCATTAACATTAAAAATAAATGTGTAGGCTGTGTGGTTTTGCATACTAAAGCAATGCATTGTATTGCGAAATTTCCAACAGCCAAGGGAGGCCTGACAATCAGTCAGTCACCTATCGTATCGCCCGGTGCTGAGCGGGTGCAGCAGCCTAGCAAAGTACTAACAGATGGATGGGGAGCCGAAGTCGAAGGGCTCAAAGCGACTCTCTCTCCCTTCTCCTTTACATGTATTTTCGCAAGGTCATACTGCAGTATAGCGGGGTTGTGTCCCCAGAGAAATGCGGTTTATCCACCATCAACACCGTGACAGTTGTGACAGGGACTATGACATAATTAGTGTTATGTATTCACTCATATCTCACATTAGGTGTACCCTAATCCGTAAATTACTGAAGGTCAGATACACATAATATCTCTCCTCTGTGGTCTGTGTTTAGTTTATGAACGACAAAATGGCAACCCTGTCTGAGAAACAACTACACATTAGGCTTTCTTGTTGGAATTGTGTGTTTAAAAGGTGCCTACACAGTACTGGGCCGTGGCCTCCAATGCGCTATGCGCCCTGAGCCTAAGGTGGAATAACCCACGAGAGGATGGGGGGAATTGCGTACCCTATTCAACCCCATTAAACAGGTATATTATGATGTCTTTAATCATAAGAACTGGAAACCTCCAATATGCAATTTGTAATATCAAAGGAAACGCACAAATGTTGGGGTATTATTTTAATATCTACTGTAGATTTGTACTACAACAAATATTAGAATAGCACCATAGAGCAAATACATAATTTATATTATTATTGTTTAAGCTTAAATACAATCGTTTTATAACAGGGAGCACTAACAACACAATCAAACGTCCATTTTGGTTAGCTATTCTATTCTGCCAATGCATATAATGCAGCAATTAGCACATGGAAGGTTTTATGTAACCAAATAATCTGTTTACAGTTATTAAGCGTGAAGATGAGGGACTGGTGATTCAAGGCAGCAATTTCAGCAACTCATCTTAATTTAATACATTCGATATAATTCTGAGGTTATCCAATGGATCTCAAAGGCTGTAAATCAAAGCATTGAGGGGGATGGGGATAGGGATGGGTCTGGGTAGGTGTGCAAGAACCATTGCAGCCTAGGAGGCTTTGATAATGGAGGGATGCATTTGCGTACAGAAACACAAAACCACTTACTTCCCAACGAAGTTCTCCAACACCGAGCTTTTCCCTGCACTCTGCCCGCCGACCACAGCAATTTGAGGCAGATCCAACTGGGAATTTTGACCGATGGCCGAGAAGGCGTCTTGCATTTTATTCACAAGAGGAATAAGGTCTTCCATCCCCCGGTTCCCCATGATTGCAAGGGAATCGGTCGCTCCTTCTCAGTAGAATCAAATGAGGGAAAGCGTTCTCTCTCGGAACCGAGCGCTTGTCCCCCCTTTATCGCCCTTCCGTTTTGAGGGTGTTTCAACGTTTGGAATCGGCCTTCTATTTACATTTTACTTGCACCCTCATTGATTACGCTTCCCCGGTGTCCCCTCTACACAGAACGCTTCTCCACTCCTCACTCTCCTCTACAGCTATATTCAACTCTACCACGCAGCACGGAGGGATGATCTCTTATCAGAATACGCTAGGGGATCCTTGCACTGACGCGCATGCACCACTCCTTGATCTATCTCAACAGAATTGCGCCCTAGGCTTTGTGTGCTCTCTCTTACCGCTATGCTGTAAGAAATAGAAAATACAGGCTATGTAAACAATGTATTTATAAATAGGCTATATTGATACATATTGATACTTTGCTACATCATAGATTAATTATGTTATGCCCATGATGATTATGTTTTGTAGGCTTTGCGTGCGTGGCAGTGTTGATCTGTCCATGGTGCTGAAATTGTTAAACGACGTCATCTGTTCTTCAGCCTGCTAGGGGAAAGAGGGCGACATGCGCTATAGACAGTCACAGTGCGCACACCGAGATATTATAAGAGGTGCGCATCCCTGTAAAATACCGGGAGCAGGTGCAGTGTCACCTCCATTCCGCCAGCAAGAATAAGCAATACCTCCCATGAATAAGTGATCTCGGCGATTTCCGTTCAAAATAAAAGTCCCGCAATAAAGACGGGGGAAAAAATACAAATGGTCAGAATTCGTAAACATTTTTTGGGAAATGTTAGCAGACTTTGAATTTTGTTTAACAATATGAAAAAAGGAAAATAGTTAATAGCCATAAAAGCACAAATAATATAATGACAATATTGTTAACAGCAATAAGAGTAATGATTAGGCCCTACTAGATAGTAATTATGGTAACAACAGTAGGCCTAATTAAATTCACAAAACATTATTTATAATGCTGCTATTAATAATAATAATAATAATAATAATAATAATAATAATAATAATATACTTATAATAATGAACTTTAGAAAACACTTTTATATCCCATTGTTCTGTCCCGTTGTTCTGTCATTCAGACTTATTCAATACTTGCATATTAGATAGATTCGTTTTATTTACACAAATACATATGCCACAATGGGTGCCATAATGGAGCACTTTCGCAGGTTACAATAAAATGGAATTGCGGTGCAGTTTACATAAGATATAAGAAAAATAATATGATTAAACAGTCCATCAGCCAGACCTCCAGATTTGGGCTGTCAGGTTAACTTGGGCCGACGATGTCTCACAGTGATTTTTTTAAAGGTCTATGTCCCTAGAGTTGGAAAATGTGTGATAGCAGTGCAGCAATGGTAGCTTTCTTTGTTATCACTCTTTCATCCCTCCATCCCATTCATTTTTCCCATAGGGATTTTCATATAGAGATCCTATTAAATTACCAGAGGGACTATGACATAAACCCTCAATTAAATGATTACGCCCGAGAAGCCGGTGTTTGAAGGATATATTGGCACGGTGTTGTTAGGCCCGAGACGAAGTACTTATCCCTTGCTTGCTAGCTAGCCAACTACGGCTAACTTACAGTCATGTCAAACAGTGCCGACAGAATAAAACAGTAGCTTCATTTCATTTGTTTAAGCTGTTTTCTAGTGACATTTATTTGGATACATCCATAACAATGAGCTAATGAGGCGCGATTTCGCCTGGCATAGAAACTGTCCTCTCTCGTCAGGACACTGTTGTTCAGAGGAGCTAGCCAACAACACAGCTAACACAATCACTTCAAACAGAAGCTGGAAAGACTGCAAACTAGCTGCAGTTCGTTTCGTTTTACCTCTTTTCAATTGACATTTGTTTGTATATATCCATAAAAATTATGCCAGCTGATTCATGATTTCGACTGGCTGAGAAACGCTGCCTACCCCTACACCAGGGGTGTCAAACGTCCAGCCCGCGGGCTGGATCAGGCCCGCAAACGGGTTTAATCCGGCCCGCAAGATGATTTTGTAAAGTATAAAAATGCGCTGCAATTTTTCAATAAAAGAAACTGCTGTTCCAATTGAGTCCACTGGATGGCGCAATAGCAATTGTGTTAAGCAAGCAAACTGTTTATACCGGGGCAGAGCAAGTAGGTCAAGCAAGTGCTGCCAGTCCGGATGAGCTACTTTGTTTTGCCCGCGATATTTATTACGGCTTCTACTATTAACATTATGTGCTTTGGCACCCTCATTGCCCCAATATGTCTCTGTCAAAAAAGAGAAAAGTGGACGCAGAGTGCAGAGTGTTCCAAGAAAAATGGTCATCCTCCTATTTATTCACGGAATTGAATGGGAAAGCTGTATGTTTGGTGTGTTGACAGCATGTTGCAGTGCTGAAAGAATATAACCTTCGTCGCCACTATGTGAGTCTTCATGCGGACAAATATGACAACTTTCAAGGACAGCGGAGAAGAGAGAAGGTGAATGAACTGTTGGCGGGTCTGAAGAAACAGCAGTCTGTGTTTACTCACAGCCGAGACATTAGTGACGCTGCAGTGAAAGCTAGCTACCTCATTGCTAATGAAATCGCAGTGGCTTCAAAATCATTTAGTGAGGGTGAATTTGTAAAAACTTGCATGATGAAGGCAGCGGAGATTGTGTGCCCTGAAAAGCGCCAGGCTTTTGCAAATATTAGCCTGACAAGAAACACAGTTGCAGACAGGATTTCCGATCTTTCAGTGGATTTGGACAGCCAGTTGAAGCAAAAAGTAAAGTCATTTATTGCGTTTTCGGTTGCAATTGATGAAAGCACAGACATTACAGATGTTGCACAACTGGCCATTTTCATCCGTGGAGTTGATGACACATTGACCATCACCGAGGAGTTTGTGGAGTTGGTGCCGATGACAGATACAACGACAGCAGCTGATATTTTCACCGCACTCGTCGGCGCGCTGGACAGGGTCGGAGTGGACTGGTCCCGCGCTGTCAGCCTGGCTACAGATGGTGCGCCCTCAATGATCGGGAAAAAAGCAGGCGTTGTGACAAAGTTCAGAGAGAAAGTGCAATCTGCAAATGGAGGATGTGATTTTTGGACTTTTCACTGTATTTTGCACCAGGAGGCTTTGTGTTGCAAGTCATTAAAGATGGATAACGTCATGAAGGTGGTCATCCAAACTGTTAATTTCATCTGATCCAGAAGCCTGAATCACCGTCAGTTTGACAGCCTTCTCAGAGAGAAAGACCACATCTATGGCCTGCCATACCACACTGAGGTAAGATGGTTAAGCCGAGGTGCTGTGCTGAGGCGTTTCTTTGATTTACGAGAAGAAATTGAACAGTTCATGGAAGAAAAGGGCAAACCAGTGTTAGAATTTCATTCCGCAGAATGGATGCAGGACCTTGCATTTATGGTGGATGTTACAGAGCACCTGAATAACTTGAACAAACAGCTGCAAGGGCGCAACAAAGTTGTCACGCAGTATTATGACAGCATACGTTCTTTCAAGTTGTAGCTGTCATTGTGGGAGACGCAACTCGCCGGTGGTGATGCAGCTCACTTCCCCTGTCTGAAAAATGTGTGCGCGACCCAACATGTGACAGACATGAAGCGGTTCAAAGATAAAATAACGGGATTTTTACGGGAGTTTGAGCAACGCTTTCAGATTTTTGGTGAACGGGAGAAAGACTTCAATGTTTTTTGCTCGCCATTCACCGTGAATCCCTCTGATCTGCCCGTCAGCATCCAACTTGAAATAATAGACTTGCAGTGTGACTCGGATTTGAAGGGCAAATTTGCCGCAGCTGGCTTGGACACATTTTATCAGAATCTCTTGCCAGGTTACCCCAACTTGACAACCCTCGCTGCAAAACTGTTGTGTATGTTTGGAACCACATATCTTTGTGAGCAAGTTTTCTCTGTAATGAGCATAAATAAAACAAAGCTGCGCTCAAGGCTCACGCACAAGCACTTGAATCACATCCTGAAGTTGGCTGCCACTCAGGATGTGACGACTGATATTGATGCGCTGGTGAAAGCTAAAAGATGCCAGGTATCAGGAGTCAAATAAACTATGCAACCCCACTTAAAGTGCTGCATGAGACACCCTGATATAGTTCTGTGATCTGTGATATACTTCTGTGAATCACTGAGGCATTGTGTGTTTGTGTGTTCTTTGTCCTCAGAATTTTCAAATAACTTGAGGTGTTTTATGATTAATAGTGATGTTGTGCTTTTGGACACACTGTCCTCAGGCTCCAGCTTTATGTTTATATGTTTTTATGTTGATGTTGTTTTTAATTGATTTTATTTTATTTATATATTTAACCTATTCTTGACTCTGTGGTTCTTGCACTTGTTTGGGGAACAGGATTTCATTCTTTTTATCTACATTTCTGCCTGAGAAATGACACCCTGATATAGTTCTGTGATCTGTGAAACAGTTCTGTGAATCACTGAGGCATTGTGTGTTTTGTGTGTTCTTTTTCTTTAGAATTTTCAAATAAACTTGAGGTGTTTTATGATTAATAGTGATGTTGTGCTTGTACTATTTTGGACACACTGTCCTCAGGCTCCAGCTTTATGTTTTATGTTAATCGTATTAAAACAATGAAAACAATCTGAAGTTGTTGTTTTTAAGTTATATATACCATGATTTTACCGGTCCGGCCCACTTGGGAATAGATTTTCCTCCATGTGGCCCCTGAGCTAAAATGAGTTTGACACCCCTGCCCTACACATTCATTACTATTGGACAGCTGGAGTTCGAATGTTAATATTGAAACAATGATGCAAATGTCGGAGAGACAGACAGCAAGGTTTATACAACTATCCGCTGTTGAAAACTAAATGTTAGTCTAAAAGAAATGTGAGATAATGTCTAGATGCTTTTTATAGTGGAGATCAAGTTTATAAAGTATGAAAAATTTATGCTCTCACTAACTGTAAGTCGCTCTGGATAAGAGCGTCTGCTAAATGACTAAAATGTAAATGTAATAAAGTGCCTGGCTGGGCTGATGAGACAGTGGATTGCGCAGTCAGATGGAACAGAGTAAATAGGCATTTTAGCGTCATAGATTTAGCCGGTGGTAATTTCTGGAATGCGGTTTAAACCAATCAGCATTCAGGATTAGATCCACCCATTGTCTAAAGTTCCATAATGGGGCGAAATGGCAGCCATCTTGGTCAGAGAGAAATCCCCCAAAAAGTGTAATTGGAATGAATGGCAGTAGAAGCATAATCCTGATTTTACTTATGCAGGAAAATAAAAGCAAGGCATGTGATCTACCAGAAATTCTGAAATGGAATTATAGTCAATATAAAATAGTCATATAATTATAAATACAGTTTATACAGGTTTTATACCCATTTTCTGTGTAAACATCCTGTAAAATACAGTATATGTAAACAGACGATAAATGTCTCACATTTTGTTTTCTTGGAAAGCTGTTTGTGCTATTATATGATACAATATCAGAATTTGTTGCATTTACAACTTGTTTAAGTCCTATCGTCAACTGATTTGAGCCAGGCTTTGGATTGACTACATTGTTTGAATGGAATGTTGGCATATTGGCAGTTAATTTGAAACATTTATGGAATCATTCCTCTAAAACTGTCTGGGTAGCTAACCAACATACAGTGCAGATACATTCTTCACATTCATTGTTTTACACAATATCTTATCACAGCACTGGCAAACCATGGTTGACCAACCTCCTGATCAACATGGCTGACCTTTGAACAAGGTGAATTCCTAATTCTATGGATTTTATCCCATTTGTGGAATGATCAGGTCAACAGAACTTTGACCTTTGACCTAGGGTACATATCAGAATTACCTGTATATGTCACGACATCCGCCGAGGCTGCCTCCCCTCCTTGTTCGGGCAGGCTTCAGCGTTTGTCGTCACCGGCTTACTAGCCACTGCCGCTCCATTATTCATCATTCCATTTGTCTTGTCTTGTCAATTACACACACCTGGTTCTTATCCCCTCATTAGACTGTGTATAAGTGTTCCCTCTGCCCCCCTTGTCCTTGTGGGTGATTGTTTGTTTGTGAGAGTAGTGTAGCTCGGTGGAGCTACTCGTACCTTGTTATTGCCGGGGTAGATATTTCCCCTGTGCCTGTTATTGTTGGAGCTACCGTTACCTTGTATTGCCAGGGTAGATTTCCCCCTGTGCCTGTTTCGTCTGTCGCTATCCAGCGCTATTGGTGTTTACGACGGAATAAACTCTGATTTCGGTGATTACCCTCCTGCGCCTGACTCCTTCTATCACACTCATCACAGAATCACCCACCCGCTATGGCGTCAGCGGGAGAAGAGCGTATGCCTGGAGTCGTGGCACAGGTCCAGGAGCATTCCACGATGCTGGCCAGCTTGGGGGAAGCGATGGATCGGGTTCTTCAGGTCGTCCAACGCCTGGAGAGGAGATTACCCAATCTGTCGAGACCAGCTGGCCAACCGGATCCAGCCACCTACACCCCAGCACCCGGAGGGATCCAGATATCCCAACCACAGGCGTTCGACGAGACGGCGGCGCTCTGCCAAGGATTCCTCCTCCAACTGGAACTTTACTTCTCCAGCATCAGGCCGGCGCCATCGGAGCGGGAGAAGGTGTCCGTCCTCGTTTCCTGCCTCTCGGGGAAAGCCCTGGAGTGGGCCAACGCGGTTTGGAACGAAGGAGGAGCCACGTTGGAGGACTACGGGGAGTTCGCTCGCCTCTTTCGGGCGGTCTTCAATCACCCGCCCGAGGGTCAAGAGGCGGGTGAGCGGCTGGTCCACTTGAGGCAGGGGATGAGGACCGTGCAGGACTTCATGTTGGAGTTTCGGACTCTGGCAGCGGGGTCCGGGTGGAACGAGCGGGCCCTGATCGACTATTTCCGGTGCCATCTGCGGGAGGACGTCCGACGGGAGCTAACCTGCCGGGACACCATGTTGTCTTTCACAAAACTGGTGGACATGGCCATCCGTTTGGACAACCTGCTGGCAGCCAGAGGACGTCCTGGTAGGGGTCTGCCCGTTTCCACCCCGGACGACTAGGATTCCGAGCAGATGGAGCTGGGTGGAGCTGCCATCCGAGAGAGCGGAGGACGACAGCGACAGTGCCACTCTGGTGGCACGAAGGGACAGTACACCACACGTCGTAGTCAAAGCACTTTTGGGCCTGGAGGTGGCAGGCAGGGCACTCACGCATCACCCCAGGTATCAAACACCCACACTTGTTCAGAGCCCTCTGCTGCGCACTGTACCCTACCTATCCACTTTCCCGATCACATGGTAGTTCCCCAGTGTAAGGCGCTAGTCGATTCAGGCACAGCTGGGAACTTTATGGACAGGGCATTCTCACGCCGTCAAGGCATTTCATTGGTTCCCCTATCCATTCCACTCCCCATCAGAGCACTTGAAAGTCGACCATTAGGGTCCGGGTTTGTAAAGGAAGTCACTGTACCAGTCACCATGATCACCCAGGAGACTCATTGTGAGCAGGTTACTTTTTCGATTATTGAGTCTCCTGCTTTCCCTGTGGTATTAGGTATCCCTTGGCTAGCACTCCACAACTCCACCTTCTCATGGCCGCAGAGGGTTTTCACAGGGTGGTCGCGAGAGTGTCAGTGTAGGTGTCTAGGTGTTTCCATTGGTGCAACCACAGTGGAAAGTCCAGAAGGTACCTCCACCGTGCGCATTCCCCCCTGAATACCTCGATTTGGCGCACATGTTTTCTAAGATGCGTGTGACTAAATGACCACCTCATCGGGCGGGGGATTGCGCGATAAACCTTCGGGTAGACGCTGTACCTCCCAGGAGTCATGTGTACCCCCTGTCACAGGCTGAAATGGAGGCTATGGAAACATACGTCACCGAGTCCCTGGGCCAGGGGTATATACGTCCCTCCACTTCACCTGCCTCCTCGAGGATATCCTTCACCAGGACCCAGCACCGTTCCTCCAGACCGTACCCCTCCCACTCCACGAGGTACTGAAGGCCCCCCACCCGACGCTTCGAATCCAGGATGGAACAGACAGAGAAAGCCGGGGCCCCCTCGATGTCCAGAGGAGGTGGAGGAACCTCCCGTACCTCAGATTCCTGGAGCGGACCAACCACCACCAGCCTGAGGAGAGACACATGAAACGAGGGGTTAATATGGTAATCAGGGGGACGTAATAACCTATAAGTGACCGCGTTGATTCTCCTCAGGACTTTGAACGGCCCCACAAACCGCGGACCCAGCTTCCGGCAGGGCAGGCGAAGGGGCAGGTTTTGGGTCGAGAGCCAGACCCGGTCCCCCGGTGCATACACCGGGGCCTCACTGCGGTGGCGGTCGGCGCTCGCCTTCTGTCGCCTGATGGCCCGTTGCAGGTGCACATGGGCAGCGTCCCAGGTCTCCTCCGAGTGCCGAAACCATTCATCCACCGCAGGTGCCTCGATCTGGCTCTGATGCCACGGTGCCAGGACCGGCTGATACCCTAGTACACACTGAAATGGAGACATGTTAGTGGAGGAGTGGCGGAGGGAGTTTTGGGCCATCACTGCCCAGGGGATGAAAGCCGCCCACTCCCCCGGCCGGTCCTGGCAATAGGACCGCAGAAACCTACCCACATCCTGGTTAACTCTCTCCACCTGCCCATTACTCTCGAGGTGAAAACCTGAGGTCAGGCTGACTGAGACCCCCAGACGTTCCATGAACGCCCTCCAGACCCTCGATGTGAACTGGGGACCCCGATCAGACACTATTTCCTCAGGCACCCCGTAGTGCCGGAAGACGTGAGTAAACAGAGCCTCCGCAGTCTGTAGGGCCGTAGGGAGACCGGGCAAAGGAAGAAGACGGCAGGACTTAGAAAACCGATCCACAATGACCAGGATTGTGGTGTTACCTTGTGATGGAGGAAGATCCGTCACGAAGTCCACCGATAGGTGTGACCACGGCCGTTGTGGAACGGGTAGGGGTTGTAATTTCCCTCTGGGCAGGTATCTAGGTGAATTGCACTGGGCGCACACCGAGCAGGAGGAAACATAAACCCTCACGTCCTTAGCTAAAGTGAGCCACCAGTACTTCCCACTAAGACAGCGCACTGCCACTGGGTGGGAGTGGGCTCCGTACGTAACGCCCGCTTGATGTCCGCGTCAACCTCCCATACCACCGGTGCCACCAGGCAAGAAGCCGGTATGGGAGTGGGATCCGTGGACCGCTCCTCTGAGTCATACATCCGGGACAGAGTGTCTGCCTTAGCGTTCTGGGAACCTGGTCTGTAGGATAGGGTGAAAACAAAACGGGTGAAAAACATGGCCCACCTTGCCTGGCGAGGGTTCAGTCTCCTTGCCGCCCGGATGTACTCCAGATTGCGGTGGTCAGTCCAAATGAGGAAAGGGTGTTTAGCCCCCTCAAGCCAATGTCTCCACGCCTTCAGAGCCTTGACAACAGCTAATAGCTCCCGGTCCCCCACATAATAGTTTCGCTCCACCGGGCTGAGCTTCTTCGAAAAGAAAGCACAGGGGCGGAGCTTTGGTGGCGTACCCGAGCGCTGAGACAGCACAGCTCCTATCCCAGCCTCGGACGCGTCCACCTCTACTATGAATGCTAAGGAGGGATCCGGATGAGCCAGCACGGGAGCCGAGGTAAACAGAGCCTTCAGGTGACCAAAAGCCCTGTCCGCCCCAGCTGACCACTGCAGTCGCACCGGTCCCCCCTTCAGCAAGGAGGTAATGGGAGCCGCTACCTGACCAAAGCCCCGGATAAACCTCCGGTATTAGTTGGCAAACTCTAAGAACCACTGCACTTCCTTTACCGTGGTTGGAGTCGGCCAGTTACGCACGGCTGAAATGCGGTCATTCTCCATCTCCACCCCTGTCGCGGATAGGTGGTACCCTAGGAAGGAGACGGACTGTTGGAAGAACAGACATTTCTCAGCCTTGATGTACAGGTCATGCTCCAACAGTCGACCAAGCACCTTGCGCACCTGGGACACATGCTTGGCGCGTGTAGCGGAGTATATGAGAATGTCATCAATATACACCACTACACCCTGCCCGTGCAGGTCCCTGAAGATCTCGTCTACAAAGGATTGGAAGACTGATGGAGCATTAATCAACCCGTATGGCATGACGAGGTACTCATAGTGCCCAGAGGTGGTACTAAATGCCGTCTTCCACTCATTCCCCTCCTGGATACGCACCAGGTTGTACGCGCTCCTGAGATCCAGTTTTGTGAAGAAGCGCGCCCCGTGCAATGACTCGGTCACACTGGCTATGAGAGGCAATGGGTAACTGTACTTCACCGTGATCTGATTTATCCCCTGATAGTCAATGCACGGGCGTAAACCTCCATCCTTCTTCTTCACAAAAAAGAAACTTGAAGAGGCAGGTGAAGTGGAAGGCCGAATGTATCCCTGTCCCAGAGATTCGGAGACATATATTTCCATAGCCGCCGTCTCCTCCTGTGACAGAGGATACACAAGACTCCTGGGAAGTGCTGCGTCTACCTGGAGATTTATCGCACAATCCCCCCGTCGATGGGGGTGGTAATTGAGTCGCCTTCTTTTTACAGAAGGCGAGAGCCAAATTGGCATATTCGGGGGGAATGAGCATGGGGGAGACCTGGTTTGAACTTTCCACCGAAGTTGTACCTACGGAAACACCTACACACCTCCCTGAGCACTGACGTGACCATCCCATGAGAGCCCTCTGTTGCCACGAAATAGTGGGGTCATGATGGGCCAACCAGGGAAGCCCCAACACCACAGGAAACGCAGGAGAATCGATCAGGAAGAGACTAATACTCTCCTCATGACCCTCCTGCGTTATCATACATAGTGGAGCTGTGACCTCCCTAATCAGGCCTGATCCTAAAGGACGACTATCTAAGGCATGTACAGGAAAGGGCACATCAACAGGAACAATAGGGATCCCTAATCTAAGTGCAAATGCACGGTCTACTAGCGCCTTATGCTGGGAATGCGGGGAAAACTCTGGAAACTTTATACAGACATACATGTGCGCAACAGGGAGCTCTGGGTGAGTCGGGTGGCTACTCACCTGGGATGATCCACCAGTGCCCTGCCTGCTGCCTCGACTCCCTGGGGAACCTCCCCAGCACTGACCAGCAGTGTGCCCTCTGCTGCCACACTTGGTGCAGGAAACGGCCCCCCCTCCGTTCACCCTTAGAGCAGCACCTCCGAGCTCCATAGGGGTAGGGTCGGAGGTGCTGGGGGATGGAATTGATGGACCCTGCTCCGGACGTCTGCGGGTGGCCAACAGATTATCCAGCCGGATGGATAAATCCACCAGCTGGTCAAGTGTAAGGGTGGTGTCCCTGCAGGCCAGCTCCCGACGAACGTCCTCCCGTAGACTACACCGGTAATGGTCGATCAGGGCCCTCTCATTCCATCCCGCGCTGGCAGCCAGGGTCCTGAAGTCCAGAGCGAAGTCCTGTGCGCTCCTCTTCCCCTGTCTGAGATGGAACAAGCGTTCCCCCGCCGCTCTCCCCTCAGGTGGATGATCAAAGACCGCCCGGAAACGGCGGGTGAAATCCTCGTAGCGAACCAACGTAGCGTCTATCCCTCCCCATTCGGCATTGGCCCACTCCAGCGCTTTCCCCGACAAACAGGAGATGAGGGCGGACACACTCTCGTAACCCGAGGGAGCCGGGTAGACGGTCGCCAGGTAGAGCTCCACCTGGAGCAGGAACCCCCCTGGCAGCCGTCCCATCATAGGCCTTTGGGAGCGAGAGCCGAATCCCACTGGGTCCAGGTGACGGAGGGGTGAGCGGTGTGGGTTGAGGTGAAGTTGATGGGGTTGTGGGAAAACCCTCTCTCTCCCATCGCTCCATGGCGTGCAGCACGAGATCCATGGCTGTGCCCAGATTGTGGAGTATCGTCGTGTGCTGCTGGACGCGCTCCTCCACCGGTAACGGAGGACTGGGTGCACCTGCTGACTCCAAATGTGGTGCGTGATTCTGTCAGGTGTCAGTGTGCAGCGGTAGGACGGAGTCAGGCGCAGGACACAGAACTGAGTAATAGACTAACTTTACTCGAAAAACAACAAATCTAATTTCCACGCAGGGAAATACATCAGCTCACAGCAGTATAAACACCAAACAAAGAACATTCACGCACAACACCATGAGGGAACCAGAGGGTTAAATAGGGAAACAAATTAACGTGATGGGAACCAGGTGTGTACAATACAGACAAAACAAATGGAAAACAGAAACGTAGATCGGTGGCAGCTAGAAAGCCGGTGACGACGACCGCCGATAGCCGCCCGCACAAGGAGAGGCACCAACTTCGGCGGAAGTCATGACACCAAAGTTACATTCCAAAAACATAGCTGCCCTCAGGGTTTCCTTTATAACGCCATTTTACAGGTAATTCTGATATGTACCTGTCGTGGAAATTGTACACAGGGACACTCGAAGTCAATCTTAAATGAATAATTATTTATTATCAGCATGCTGTAGAGGTTCCAACCAACTCAATGCACCAAGTACACATGTCGATCAGGAGCTCTAACGGGGAAGTCCCATTAGTTCTCTTATATACTGCTTACACAGAAAGTAATATTTGCATGATTTAGCTTATTAATTATTCATAATTAATTATTAATTCATGTTTGCTTCATTCATGTGACCGACCAATACTGGGTCATGCATGTGACAGACCAATACCTCACGAGGCTTCTTCTCTAAGCTGAGACCTTGAAACTGAGATATAGTTCTCAAAACAAGGGTCTGGGCGTGCTGCCAGATTGCAGATACTGATAGTGAGGATTAGTTCAATCAGTCACTTGCATGAACACAGAAATTGGTTATTAGAAAAGCACAAACATTTTTAAAAAATCATCACATACCCTAGAGGTCAAAGGTCAAAGTTCTGTTGGCCTGAACATTCCGAAAATGTGTCTGATGGATTGTTGTGAATCTAAGCTTTCCAATGATATATGATTAAAGGGTACAATTGAGCAATAACTTGTTGTATACTGACATTGTTTGTCAATGAATGGGATGAAGGGATGAAAGAAAGAGTGATAACACAGAAAGCTACCATTGCTGCACTGCTATCACACATTTTCCAACTCTAGGGACATGATCCTTCAAAAAAATCAGCATGAGACATAGTCGGCCCAAGTGAGCCCGACAGACCCCTCTAGCTCATGGATTAACCTCTTAAGGATCGGACCCTTTTTTTACATTTTCGCCTAAAATGACATACCCAAATCTAACTGCCTGTAGCTCAGGACCTGAAGCAAGGATATGCATATTCTAGATACCATTTGAAAGGAAACACTTTGAAGTTTGTAGAAATGTGAAATTAATGTAGGAGAATATAACACATTAGATCTGGTAAAAGATAATCCAAACCAAAAAACATACGTTTTCTTTTTTTCTTTGAAATGCAAGAGAAAGGCCATAATATCATATAGGAGTTTGGACGCAATTTAGATTTTGGCCACCAGATGGCAGTAGTGTGTGTGCAAAGTTTCAGTAATACTGGAATATTTTGTATAAAGTCTGCCCAAATGTGCCGAATTGGTCAATTTATACATTTTCAAGTACATAACTATAGAGAACATACAAAAATGATATGGTAATACAAAATATAAGTTTATACACCCCCAGGAATGTCATACATGATGGATAATTAGCTTATACACTAACTTTCACATATTTAGATGGCCGGGCGGGGTGGGTGTGGAGCCAGAGACACCAAGGGTTCAAACTGTAGAACCCAGTTCCTACATTTGAATACAAAAATGGATTTTATCAAACAAAAGTATGCTACATTTGATCTCTGGGATGCTTAAGATGACAAATCAGAGCAAGATGACTGAATGTAAGTACATTATTTTCCTTCAGAGGTGAATGTATCAAACCAGTTGCCGTGATACGTTTTTTGTTGTTGTGCACTCTCCTCAAACAATAGTATGGTATTGTTTCACTGTAATATCTACTGTAAATTGGACAGTGCAGTTAGATTAACAAGAATGTAAGCTTTCTGCCCATATAAGACATGTCTATGTCCTGGAATGTTTGCTGTTACTTACAACAGTCATGCTAATCACATTAGCGCATGTTAGCTCAACCGTCCCATATATGGGACACCGATCCCGTATTAAAAAGAGAAATGCATTTACAAGAACATTTCACTTTGAACAACTACCCCATCTACTGTCTGTTAAAAACCCTAACTAATGATGGAATTTGGCTTTTTTGTAGGTTTCAGTGTTACATTGAACATACATATTGCACCGTACACAATTTCCTGTACATTATGTCCCAGTAAAAGGGGGGTCCATTCTACTCAGGAGCACTTCTACCTCTGTGGCACTTTAAAGGTCTCTACAGACGGGCCGCGGTAAGCAGCGATTTTCTCACCGTGTCCGTTTACCATGGCCAATCAGCTAAATATGCTGTACGTCGTGTCACAGTAAAAGGGGATTCCATTCTACTCAGGAGCACTTCTACTTTCCAAATCCACAGATTTACACCCCAAGCAGTGTAGCTGCTCATTCTGCGGCCCTTAAAGAGTGGCCAATAAGACTCCTTTCCTGCAGTGTGTGACGTCACGAGAGGCTACACCGCTTTCAGCGGGATTGCTCAAGTAGTGCAAGGAGACAAGGTTCAAACAAAACAAGGATTTTATTATAGGTCTTGGGAAATTAACGAAAATATAACAAAATTCTGTTCTCTTGTGGCTCTTTAAGGGTTAACAGTTCAGGGATGTCTCTTCCACATCCAAAATCATAATTCTCACTCGCTCAGATAACTTTTCCCCAGCCTTACTGTAGTCCACGTTGCAGCTAGTGGCCAACCCAGCAAAAAGTCCTTCCAAATGTCTCTCACGTATTTCCACAGGTGCATATATCCAAAGGTGAGTATTTCCCAAAGGTAAGTATCTCCAAATCCTTATATTCCTCATGGAAGTGGACGTGCAGCACTCTTGTCCTCCAGAGAGCCCAGGTTGGAGACTGTGTCTCTTCCCTTCCCAAACCTTCAGCTCATCAGCTCCTCATTTGTTTCAGCTGCGTGGGAAGATTGGCCATAGAGGGGTGGAGTTCCCGACCATACCAGCAGATGGAGCCATAGCTGTCTGGGTTTGCAGCCACCTCAGGGGGATGTAACGTCCCTCCAGGACACAGCCTCTCGTGACATCACACATCCCCTCCTCGGGACCGACGTCCTCGTCGGGTAAAGGCAGCGAAGAAGGCATCACGCCGGGAGAGGGCGTCCGCATTGCCGTGGTGCTTGCCAGACTGCTCTCTCTTCAACTCCTCCAACTCTAGGACCAGGGACTCAGCCTCCTGTTGTCTCTCCTTGAGTTTCTTACTGAACGCATCAGCCTTGGTTTTAGCAGAGTTTAGCTTCTGTTGAGCAGCTTTCAGTTCCTTCTCTCTCTCTGCCTCCGCATTCTTCATCTTGTTCTCCAACACCTTGTACTTCTCCTCTGCCTTCTTCTGGACCTCCTTACTACTGCGCAGGGTCTCCTCACACTCCTCGATGGTCCTGCGCAGCCTCTCCAGCTCCTCCTGTTGCTTAGGGAAGGAGCTCTGTTGGAGTTTAGCCTGGAGGATATCTAACTCTTCTGTCTTCATGTCTAACTGTTGCTTTAACAAACGATACCTCTCAGCGGTCCCCTTCAGACCAGACAGTTCTTTGTCCAGATTCTGTAGCTCCGTCTCTGTGTCGGTCTGGGCACCTGCCATCCCTATCCGAGCCCGGGCGCGAGTGAGTAACTCGGAGGATTGCACCGGAGCCTTCCCAGGATGAGTCTTGCCTCTCCGTTTCCGAGGTACTCGGGTTATCCTCTCCTGAGACTCTCTCCAGAGTGGGTAAAAGGCTGGGCAGTCTCGTCCAATTAGGACAGGGACGGGGAGGGAATCAACCACCCCCGCCGTCGTGTGTATGGTTCCCCGTGTGCTGGTCATTGTAAGTTCAGTAATGGGGTATTCTCTGGTGTCCCCATGGACACAGGAAACTGGGAGGACTTTCCCCGGGGTCAGACACGTTGGGCCCACCAAATCCTTACGCACCAGGGTGGCCCGGCTACCAGAATCCAGTAAGGCCTCCACATCATGGTGATTCACAGTTACCGGGCAGGTGGGGGGGTCGATCTGGGCCGCCATCTACGACTCCCAAGAGCGAGGCAAAACGGTGTGTGGGTGCTGAGCTGGAGGACTCCGCAGTGGGCATAGGTTCATCGGCTGGTTTCCCACACTGCCAGGAGATATGTCCCATCTCCCCACACCGGTAACACTGTCGAGTTTCCCCCTCCTGGTGTACTCTTCTTGGACCCGCCTGGTTTCTGGCTCCCCTGGAGCCGGGATAAGTCCTGACGTGGCTGGGTTCGAGACCTTGGGGTCCTTTGGACGGGTTCTTCCCATTTGTGGTGGGGCCGCACTCCTGGGGTCTTTTCGGGAAGCATTCAGCATCTCCGCTGTGGCCTGGTACTTTTCCACAGCTTCCACGGTCAGATCAGCCGTGGTCAAGGCCTGTTGACTGATGAACCGTTTTGCCTCATAAGGCAGGGCGCGTAGGTAACGATCCACCACAACGGCCTCCACCACCGCCGCTGCTGTATTCCTCTGCGGATCCAGCCATTTCCTTGCGATTCGGACAAGTTCATGCATCTGCGCCCGAGGAGGTTGGTCTGGTTGGAAGGTCCAACTGTGAAAGCGCTGGGCCATACCAAACTTTGTGAGTCCATATCTGCTGAGGATCTCAGACTTCAGGGCATCATAGTCAGTAACCTGGTCAGGGCCCAGGTCCCGGACAGCATTCAGCGATTCCCCGGTTAGAAAGGGGGCTAACAGACCAACCCACTGTTGCTTGGGCCAGGCTTCCCTAGTGGCCGTGGCCTCAAATGCATGCAGGTATGCCTCAATGTCATCGGTAGCTCCCATCTTAGATATAAAGTCACTTGCCTTTATTGGGCGGGTATTTTGGACAACCCTCTGTCTCTGCAACTGCAATTCCTCTGCCTTCAGAAGGTTGGCTTTCTTTTGCTCCTCCAAGAGAGCCACGTTTGCTTGCATCTGGGCTTGCTGGCCAGCAACAAGGGCTTTCAATATGTCCTCCATTTCAGTCGGCGGGGAGCCTACGGCCAACTTGGAAAACTGGGTGATCAAACCTTCGGTATCCTCCTCTGACATGCACTATTAACGCTTGAGCGTGCCCGTGTTCTCCACCATCTGTGACGTCACGAGAGGCTACACCGCTTTCAGCGGGATTGCTCAAGTAGTGCAAGGAGACAAGGTTCAAACAAAACAAGGATTTTATTATAGGTCTTGGGAAATTAACGAAAATATAACAAAATTCTGTTCTCTTGTGGCTCTTTAAGGGTTAACAGTTCAGGGATGTCTCTTCCACATCCAAAATCATAATTCTCACTCGCTCAGATAACTTTTCCCCAGCCTTACTGTAGTCCACGTTGCAGCTAGTGGCCAACCCAGCAAAAAGTCCTTCCAAATGTCTCTCACGTATTTCCACAGGTGCATATATCCAAAGGTGAGTATTTCCCAAAGGTAAGTATCTCCAAATCCTTATATTCCTCATGGAAGTGGACGTGCAGCACTCTTGTCCTCCAGAGAGCCCAGGTTGGAGACTGTGTCTCTTCCCTTCCCAAACCTTCAGCTCATCAGCTCCTCATTTGTTTCAGCTGCGTGGGAAGATTGGCCATAGAGGGGTGGAGTTCCCGACCATACCAGCAGATGGAGCCATAGCTGTCTGGGTTTGCAGCCACCTCAGGGGGATGTAACGTCCCTCCAGGACACAGCCTCTCGTGACATCACAAGTGAAATGACCTAGTGGCTACATGGGTGGAATGTTATTTTCATAATTTCATCATTAATAAATGTTTGTTTTTTTAACACACAAAATCTGGTGTTTTTGTGAAACGGTTTTGTTATATTTCAGTCTTCTGTGTTGTATATAAAGTGTAATATTGAGATGCAAACTCAAAATTGAATACATTTCAACTCTATATCTGAAATAGCCCACGTTAATATATGTAGCTTAAGAAACAAGTTTTTAATGAAATCAATAATTTGCTAGTAACAAATGACATTCATATTCTGACAATCTCTGAAACTCACTTAGATAATACCTTTGATGATACAGTGGTTGCAATACATGGTTATAACATCTACAGAAATGACAGAAATGCCAAAGGTGGAGGTGTTGCCGTTTTTATTCAGAACCACATTCCTGTAAAGCTTAGAGAGGATCTCATGTTAAATACTGTTGAAGTAATATGGCTACAGGTTCATCTGCATCACCTAAAGCCCATTCTGGTGGGAAGCTGCTATAGATCACCAAGTGCTAACAGTCAATATCTGGATAACATGTGAAATGCTTGATGATGTATGTGATATCAACAGAGAGGTATATTTTCTGGGTGATTTAAATATTGACTGGCTTTCATCAAGCTGCCCACTCAAGAAAAAGCTTCACACTGTAACTAGCGCCTGCAACCTGGTTCAGGTTATCAGTCAACCTACCAGGGTAGTTACAAACAGCACAGGAATGAAATCATCAACATGTATTGATCACATCTTTACTAATGCTGCAGAAATTTCCTTTGCAGCAGTATCCAAATCCATCGGATGTAGTGATCACAATATAGTAACCATAGCTATGAAAACCAGAGTTCCAAAGGCTGGGCCTAATATAGTGTACAGTCGTGGTCAAACGTGTTAAGAATGACACAAGTATTGGTCTTCACAAAGTTTGCTGCTTCAGTGTTTTTAGATATTTTTGTCAGATGTTACTGTCACGATTGTTATAGGAACCGGACCAAGGCACAGCGTGATAGATGTACATCTTTTAATGAGTACTTTACACTAACAACAAAACGATACGTGAAGTCTAAAGGTTCACCAACACAAACCTATACAGAACAAGATCCCACAAACTAACTAGTGCCAACAGGCTGCCTAAGTATGGTTCCCAATCAGAGACAACGAGAATCAGCTGCCCCTGATTGGGAACCACCCTGGCCAACATAGAAAACACGAACTAGAACACAACATAGAAAATCACACATAGAAAATCCACACCCTGGCTCAACATATAAGAGTCCCCAGAGCCAGGGCGTGACAGTACCCCCCCCCCAAAGGCGCGGACTGCGACCGCGCCAACCAAACACAACAGGAGAGGGGCCGGGTGGGCATTCCGCCTCGGTGACCACCACTCTCTCGCTACCCCCCCGTAGCGCCCCTGGTCTGGCCCCGCTGGCCGGAGCTGGACTGGACACCGGTGGAGCGGATTGCTCTTGCTCCGGAGTGGAGCAGCTGACCGGTGCCGGACCAGGCACCGGTGGAACAGGCACGGGCCGTGCCGGACTGACGACGCGCACCACTGGCTTGGTGCGGGGAGCAGGAACGGGCCGGACCGGGCTGACGACGCCCACCACTGGCTTGGTGCGGGGAGCAGGAACGGGCCGGACCGGGCTGACGACGTGCACCACTGGCTTGGTGCGGGGAGCAGGAACAGGCCGAACCGGGCTGACGACGCGCACCACTGGCTTGGTGCGGGGAGCAGGAACAGGCCGAACCGGGCTGGCGACGCGCACCACTGGCTTGGTGCGGGGGAGCAGGAACGGGCCGGACCGGGCTGACGACGCGCACCACTGGCTTGGTGCGGGGAGCAGGAACAGGCCGGACCGGGCTGGCGACGCGCACCACAGGCTTGGTGCGAGAGGCAGGAACAGGCCGGACCGGGCTGGCGACGCGCACCACTGGCTTGGTGCGGGGAGCAGGAACAGGCCGGACCGGGCTGGCGACGCGCACCACAGGCTTGGTGCGAGGGACAGGGACAGGCCGGACCGGGCTGGCGACGCGCACCACTGGCTTGGTGCGGGGAGCAGGAACAGGCCGGACCGGGCTGGCAACGCGCACCCCTGGCTTGGTGCGAGGGACAGGCCGGGCCGGACTGGCGACACGCACCCCTGGCTTGGTGCGGGGAGCAGGAACGGGCCGGACCGGGCTGACGAGACGGACTGGAGCGAAGAGCTGACACAACCCGTCCTGGCTGAATGCCTATTTCTACACACTCTGTGTGAGGCATTAGCACAGGACGTACAGGACTGTGCACTCGTACTGGCACTACAGCACGTGGCACTGGCGCAGGATATCCGGGACCGAGGAGGGGTACTGGAGGCCACGAGCGTTGAGCCGGCACACTCCGTCCTGGCTGCATGCCCACCTTAGCACGACACGTGCGTGGTGCTAGCACAGGACGTACAGGATTGTGCCAGACCACTCGCGGCACAGTACGCAGCTCCGCATAACTCGGAACCTGCCCAGTCTCACGCTGCCTAGCCTGAGTATGGGGAGTTGGCTCTGCTCTACCTCTAGGCTCCGCCAACCTCCCTTCCAGCCCCCCAAACCTGGTGGCCTCCTCTCCTAATCCGCCGATACGTCCTGTAGCTGCCTCCAGCATCCCCGTCGTCCATGCCGTGTGCCCCCCAAAAAATTTTTTGGGGGTTGCCTCTCGCCTGTCCGACGACGGCCCGGTTGGCGCCGCTTCTCCTCTCCTGCCTGGGCATCCTCCCTCATCGCCCTCCGGTAGCGGACGGCCTCCTCCTCTGTGATTCTCCCCCAACCGAGGAGGACATCTACCAGAGTAACCTCCTGTTCCATACCCGGCGTTTGCTCCTGCACACGCTGCTTGGTCCTATTTTGGTGGGATCTTCTGTCACGATCGTTATAGGAACCGGACCAAGGCGCAGCGTGATAGGCGTACATCTTTTAATGAGTACTTTACACTAACAACAAAACGATACGTGAAGTCTAAAGGTTCACCAACACAAACCTATACAGAACAAGATCCCACAAACTAACTAGTGCCAACAGGCTGCCTAAGTATGGTGCCCAATCAGAGACAACGAGAATCAGCTGCCCCTGATTGGGAACCACCCTGGCCAACATAGAAAACACGAACTAGAACACAACATAGAAAATCACACATAGAAAATCCACACCCTGGCTCAACATATAAGAGTCCCCAGAGCCAGGGCGTGACAGTTACTATGGTATACTGAAGTATAATTACAAGCATTCCATAAGTGTCAAAGGCTTTTACTGACTATTACATTAAGTTTATGCAAAGAGTCAATATTTGCAGTGTTGACCCTTCTTTTTCAAGACCTCTGCAATCCGCCCTGGCATGCTGTCAATTAACTTCTGGGCCACATCCTGACTGATGGCAGCCCATTCTTGTATAATCAATGCTTGGAGTTTCTCAGAATTTGTGTGTTTTTGTTTGTCCACCCGCCTCTTGAGGATCGACCACAAGTTCTCAATGGGATTAAGGTCTGGGGAGTTTCCTGGCCATGGACCCAAAATGTTGATGTTTTGTTCCTCGAGCCACTTAGTTATCACTTTTGCCTTATGGCAAGGTGTTCCATCATGCTGGAAAAGGCATTGTTCATCACCAAACTGTTATTGGATGGTTGGGAGAAGTTGCTCTCGGAGGATGTGTTGGTACCATTCTTTATTCATGGCTGTGTTCTTAGGCAAAATTGTGAGTGAGCCCACTCCCTTGGCTGAGAAGCAACACCACACATGAATGGTCTCAGGATGCTTTACTGTTGGCATGACACAGGACTGATGGTAGCGCGCACCTTGTCTTCTCCGAACAAGATTTTTTCCAGATGCCCCAAACAATCGGAAAGGGGATTCATCAGAGAAAATTACTTTACCCCAGTCCTCAGCAGTCCAATCCCTGTACCTTTTGCAGAATATCAGTCTGTCCCTGATGTTTTTCTTGGAGAGAAGTGGCTTCCTCGCTGCCCTTCTTGACACCAGGCCATCCTTCAAAAGTATTCGACTCACTGTGCGTGCAGATGCACTCACACCTGCCTGCTGCCATTCCTGAGCAAGTTCTGCACTGGTGGTGCCCCGATCCCGCAGCTGAATCAACTTTAGGAGACGGTCCTGGCGCTTGCTGGACTTTCTTGGGGGCCCTGAAGCCTTCTTCACAACAATTGAACCTCTCTCCTTGATGTTCTTGATGATCCGATAAATGGTTGATTTAGGTGCAATCTTACTAGCAGCAATATCCTTGCATGTGAAGCCCTTTTTGTACAAAGCAATGATGACGGCACGTGTTTCCTTGCAGGTAACCATGGTTAACAGAGGAAGAACAATGATTTCAAGCACCACCCTCCTTTTAAAGCTTCCAGTCTGTTATTCTAACTCAATCAGCATGACAGAGTGATCTCCAGCCTTGTCCTCGTCAACACTCTCACCTGTGTTAATGAGAGAATCACTGACATGATGTCAGCTGGTCCTTTTGTGGCAGGGCTGAAATGCGGTGGAAATGTTTTTTGGGGATTAAGTTCATTTTCATGGCAAAGAGGGACTTTGCAATTAATTGCAATTCATCTGATCACTCTTCATAACATTCTGGAGTATATGCAAATTGGCATCATAATAACTGAGGCAGCAGACTTTGTGAAAATTAATATTTGTGTCATTCTCAAAACTTTTGACCACGACTGTATATGTTGTTGATGTAAAAAATATTTGATGGTCTGTGGTGTGTAATGAGGAGCAACCAGACGCTGCACTTGACACATTTATGAAATTGCGTATTCCAGTTACTAATAAGCTTGCACCCATTAACAAAATGACTGTAAAAACAGTTTAAAATTGTATGGTTGAGAGGGATGAGGCAAAAGGAATGGCAAATAAGTCTGGCTGCACAGGTGATTGGCAAACATACTGCAAATTGAGAAATCAGTTGACTAAACTGAATAAAAAGAAGAAGAAACTATAGTATGAATCAAAGATGAATGACATAAAGAATAATAGTAAAAAGCTTTGGAGCACCTTAAATGAAATTTTGGGCAAAAAGGCAAACTCAGCTCCATCATTAATTGAATCAGATGGCTCATTCATCACAAAACCCACTGATATTGCCATTTACTTTAATTATTTTTTCATTGGCAAGAATAGCAAACTTAGGCATGACATGCCAGCAACAAACGCTGACACTACACATCCAAGTATAACTGATCAAATTATGAAAGACAAGCATTTTAATTTTGAATTCCATAAATTGAGTGTGGAAGAGGTGAAACAATTATTGTTGTCTATCAACAATGACAAGCCACCGGGGTCTGACAACTTAGATAGAAAATTACTGAGGATAATAGCGAACGATATTGCCATTCCTATTAGCCATATCTTCAATCTGAGCCTACTAGAAAGTGTGTGCCCTCAGTCCTGGAGGGAAGCAAAAGTAATTCCGCTATCCAAGAATAGTAAAGCCCCCTTTACTGGCTCAAATAGCGGACCAATAAGCCTGTTAACAACCCTTAGTAAACTTTTGGAAAAAATTGAAAAAAAAGCACTGCTCTGCCATTTTAACAACACTATCAACATGGCAGGTCCTACAGGCTCTAGTTTTGTCACACCTGGACTAATGTTGAATTGTGTGGTCAGGTGCCACATAGAGAGACCTCGGAAAATTACAATTGGCTCAGAACAGGGCAGCACGGCTGGCCCTTAAATGTACACGGAGAGCAAACAGTAATAATATGCATGTAAATCTCTTATGGCTCAAAGTGGAAGAGAGATTGACTTCATCACTACTTGTTTTTGTAAGAAGTGTTGACAAGCTGAATGCACCGAGGTGTCTGTTTAAACTATTAGCACACAGCTCAGACACCCATGCATACCCCACAAGACATGCTAACAAAGGTCTCTTCACAATCCCCAAGTTAAGAACAGACTATGGGAGGCACACAGTACTACATAGAGCCATGGCTACATTGAACTCTATTCCACATCAGGTAACTGATGCAAGCAGTAAAATCAGATTTAAAAAAAAAACAGATCAAATACACCTTCTGTAAAAGCGGGGACTGTGAAGAGACATGGTATTGTAAGTATGTGATAGTGGAGTAGTGGCCTGAGGGAACACACTAAATGTATTGTGTAAAGTGTTATGAAATGTAATATCATGTAATATTTTAAGTTGTATATAACTGCCTTAATGTTGCAGGACCCCAGGAAGAGTAGCTGCTGTCTTGGCAGAAACTAATGGGGATCCTTAATCAATACAAATATAAATGGTACAGGTGTTTTCTTTTTTTAAAGTCCATAACCATGTATGTATACTTTTGTTTCAAAGTAGATTTGTTTAAGACTACCAAGAAAATGTGTGACCCTGATTTAGCCCAATGCAGTAAAATGTTAAATGCAGTACGTTTTTCATATTGGACATACATATTGCACCGTACATAATTTCCTGTACTTTGTCGCAGTAAAAGGCGGTCCATTTTACTCAGGTGCACTTCTGCTTTCCAAATCCACAGAGTTTACACCCCCAGCAGTGTCCCTACTCATTTTGCGGCCATTAAAGGTAACTAATTCAAAGGTATAGGCTACTGTAGATTTTGATCTTTGAGTACAGTTAATGTACCAAATATCCTGACAAAGTTATATTTATCTGAAAATGTGATTAAACTAGACAATTAATATGTGCGCTTGCTATGTATGCTGGACAGAGTAAAATTTGTCGGTAAATTGCTTTCTGTTGTCATAACCACCTTTCTAGTCTGTTGTGCATGGATTGCAAAGCTGTGATCAATATTGGAAGAAGTATTATACATGCTACAAATCCTACTCTGTTGGGCTAATTGCTGTTCAAGGTAACCTTTGATCATCTGAAATGTATCTTATTTCAAGGATGAGATCTTTCCTATTCTTGCCATAAACCACTGCCTTGTTATTACAAATGAGAAAATCAAGACTGTGATTATAAAGTAGATAATTTGCTAAGAAATGAACTAGAAGCACTTGTTTAGCAAAGTCCTCAAAATGAGCAGTGACATGCTGGGTGTGTAAACTCTATGGATCTGGAAAGCAGAAGTGCTCCTGAGTAGAACGGATCCCCCTTTTACTGCAACACATTACACAGAAAATTGTGGACAGTCCAATAAATGACAGGATTACCCACACCATTTTTGTAATTATCATTTAGTCTTAGATTTAAAACAAATATGTTTTCATCACATAATATCTTATAGAAATACTTTTAATAATTATTTGTATGATAACTAGTGTAAAATGTATTGATAATTGTGACAATATTCCATAATTTTCACCCAATTTACAAAGTATACAGGACGGGACTCTTATTCTGAAGGATTCCAAAAATCCGTGACCCGGAAGAGTTTAGTTAATCTTGCCTGCTTCACAGCCTCAACAGAACGATCGCTGATAACTTTCAACAGGCTGCAGACCGTTACAAACCTGCGCTTCTAAAATAATTTAAAACGATTTATCTGTTAAAAAGTAGGTTATCGTTATATGGTTAAAAAATATATATTACATGTAAATAAAATGTAGCCAGCTACCATTTATTATTCAGATTACATAAAACAAAGGCACTGAACTAAAGCTTGCAGCTAACGTAAACCAAATAGCTAGCTCTGTTGCTAATGCTAGGCTAAATTGCTAGCTAGCTAAACATTACAAACGTTATACGGTGGATAGCTAGCTAGTTATGACGTTAGCCAGAGAAGGTAGACACTGACTGTAGCGTTGCTAGTGCTGACTAGCTAGCTAGAAACCATGGGCAGGAACGTAAGAACATCCTAGCTAGAAAAACACAAATAACTTATACACTAACAAGCTGTATTGATCCTGTTCTCTATAGCCAGAGAGGCGTAGCTAGCTAACTTATGTAGCCAACGTTATACTCTGCATGATATGTAGCTGGATTCAAGGTTTATTGAGATCAGATTATCAAAAGCTTTTTTTCTCTCTCTTATCAAGATCCTGAGCCGAGGAGGTATCATCGATAGGCTTTTTTGCAAGCAACCACGGAAACGTAGCTAACAAGTTACTGAACACATAACGTCGGGATGTTTAACCCACACCACCACCAACAACAACAGCAACAGTTTCACCATCATCTGCGGCAGCTTCAGCAGCTGTTCCAGCACCAGCCACCCCCTCCGCCGCCTCCTCCTCCACCACAACCCCAACCCCCTCCATCGCACCATGTTCCACATCACCACCAAAGAGGACGGTAAGAAGTGTGAACTCGAGGTCGTGGATATACGGCCCTAAATCTGACTTGTTAGCAACAGTTGCTAAAATCAGACAATAAGTATTATGTTTATCTTGTATTAAATTTGCCAGGGGTGTGTTCAGTCAAATATGATCTAGTTATATCTTCCTCTGGTTCAGTTCATTCAACATTTCCCAATGTTGCCTAACTGTGTTTTAGACAAGCTTTCCCAAAACGCTGCAAACCGTTCTACAAGAGAACGGTGTTTAATAAAACGGAAACGACACTACTGAACGACCAGTTGAAGAACGGTGTGATTATGGTGGCCCAGAGGGAGATGTGTTTGGTGTGTGCTGCATGAGTTTTGCGATTTAAAATGGTCACACGCATATTGATCAGGCCACACCCACCAAATGGGAGCAGAAGTATCTCAAAGGCTGAGTTGTAATCATTAAACCATAGATAGCAAACAGCTGCAACGAAAATAAGTTAATATTGGACAGATAGGCCCCTCTCCATTTCGTTTGGTTCTATTTGGTTCCTAGTGAATACACTGCTGTTGAAGAACAGTGTGCACCATTTTGGGGAAACGTGTTGTTCAGTACCAATGGAGGCTGCTGAGGGAAGGACTGCTCATAATAATGTCTGGAACGGAGCCAATGGAATGGCATCAAACACATGGAAACCATGTTTGATGTATTTGATACCATTCCACAGATTCCGCTCCAGCCATTACCACGAGCCCATCCTCCCCAATTAAGGTGCCACCAACCTCCTGTGTTCAGTACCAACCGTCAGGCAACATAGCAAAAGTTGAATTGAACTGAACGTACCCCAGGATTGCGTTCAGTATGACAGAACTGTGTGAAACATTGAATTCAAGGGAAGCTGTGCTGTACGACCAGTTGAAAAACATTGTGATTATCGTGGCCCAGAGGGCGATTGCTGTATGGTGTGCTGCACGATTTCAAATGATCACACCCATATTGATCAGGCCACATATCGCCACACATACCCACCAAACGAGCAAACATACCTCAAAGGCTGTTGAAGAACGGTGCCCACCGTTTTAGGGTCACACTACGTAGCAAAAGTTTAAGCAATTTGAACGCACCCCGGTATCAAAGATAATTTAAATAAAGAGGCCTAGAAACTGCTTCTCCAATAGAAATCCCAGATCACGCTTGTAGGCGATGTCATGGCGACATAAATTAGCTAAGCTCATGCGTAGAAACACTTCATCTGGTATAACGGTCGTCTTGCGCCAAAATACGCATGTGAAGGCCGTTAAATCAGTTATTCCTTCAATATGAAGTTGATGAAAATGAAAACGTGTCAGTTTGTCTCTTTCACAAGGTTGTAGTACAGTTTCAGCTACTTAAGACATTGGCTCGAATCTAGGTTTTGCTAGTGCTGAGCGATTTAGTGTTTTTTGAAGTAGTTTCGGTTAGATTATTTTAAATACAAAAATAAAATACACTATGCATTATGTGGGTTGAATTCTGAACAACACAAAATAAAACAATTCAAAATATGTCCCATGATGGTAGTGACTGCCCATTAGTGCTTATCAATTATTAACCATAATTTATTCACATTACTTTAATAAAATATTTCAGTTGTTGTGTATATTACATTTGTTTTATTTGATGACTTTGTTATTTCATTCCAAGTCATCTCATCTCTATAGAGCTGCTGCCTATGCTGTCTGACAAAATCACTATTTTAGTAGTTCTTCAAAGTAAATAAGGCAGACTTTTATGACTGCTGAATGCCAACTATCAATCACTTAATCATGTATTTTCAGGTAGAGATACCTCGCGAAGCAACTGCTCTCTATCCCTTTGGATCGCGCATTCTTCTCTCCGTCTCCGTGTCTGCTCCACACAGACCGGACCAGTATGCGGGCAATGGATTATGGTCATTGTAGATAATTACCACGTTTTCTGCGCTAAACTATGTCTAATATTGGCCTGTTGGAAACTACAACTTGCTATTACATCGCACAGTTTGGGCTTGCGCTGATTGATCTCTAGATAAACTGTGCATCGCGATGACAGAAAAAACCCCAGAACAAAATGGAATTCAAATAATTGAACTGATGTCTGTCAATTAGTTGTTTAAAAACCAAAAAATAACCAACATTTTGGTTAATCACTCTGCACTAGGTTTTTCCTTTAGATTTAGAGAAAATTAACAACTAAGGACACATTTTTCACTTCTCCCATTGACTTGCCAAACCCTGGTCTGGTCTGCTTCACGACGCGTTCCCGGAAGTATCATGATGTTGGGCCTCTGGGTTTAGAAACTTTGTGCCAGTATGTTTTCTCCCGTTAGGTGGGTGTGGTGGGGTGTGGCCTGATCATGGGTGTGACCATTTGCAAAACTTATGCAGCACACCCCCATAATCACAACATTCTTTGACTTGTCATTCAGAACAGTATAGTTTCTGTTTTAATTAAACGTTGCACACCTTTCTGTCCTGCTGAACGCACCCCACATTTTCTTTGTATAAATAGTATTGAAAGTAACACTGGCCAACTGTTCCAAACTCTGTGGCTGTATTATATTTAAATATAAATACTGCTTAGTAATGGCCATTCTCTCCGTGGCTCTGTGATGACCAGGGCTATGGCCGTACCAGCCCCTGCTCCTCCACCTCCCCGTATGGTCAACCTGGCCACCCAGGCCACCATCATCGCCCCCAACCCAATGTTACAAGGGGCTCTAATGATGCAGCAGATGCAAGGTGAGAGCATTTCATAATGTCAGCAAACGTATAGACAAGTAGATTGACAATATGGTATTACATCTTTATATCTACATAGCTGGTGTGTACATGCAAAAGCTGTATGAGTCTCTGCAATGTTAACACTTTGTTTTGATTGCAATCCCATTGATTTGGTGTTCCTTATAGCTCCTAATGCCACCTGATAGAAACTATGGCACCACCCTATTGCTGAAAAACAGTTTGTTTCACCATTTAGATCTCTTTCTCCTCATACTCATCCCCCATCTCTGCCTCTCCCACACTTTCTCCTACCTCTCTCTCCTTCCCTCCTTCTTTCTCTGGCTTTCCAGGTAGCATGCGGGGCTTTACAGCGAGTGGGCAGCAGTTCACCCAGTTCTTTGCTGCGGGGGCCCGGTCCTCTCTCCTGGGGCCTGTACCCATGGGCATGTCCATCAAGAACCCCCACATGGGCTTCCCTGCCCGACACTACCACCCCCACACCCGCTACTACAACAACAACAACAACAACGTAATAACAACCTCTATTTAACTATGGATAACTACAAGGCACTGAGCACCCACTCTGAGCGGTTTCTGTTTGACTAGCTAAAAGTTCTACTTGAGTTTTACTCTGAGTTGTTAAGATTGCTTTGATTGTTTTGAAACTGTTGGGACAATGCTATGAGGAGGCTTAAAGGGAAAATCCACTCAAACTATATTTTGGTATTTTTTTCCATTAGTCCACATTTGATACAGTCCCAAAATGTTTTGCATGTTAGCAGTCAAGTTTTCAAGATATTGGACTTTCAAGAAGCAAAGTGTCACCGGCCACATCATCATGATGATGCAACATGCGTATAATTATACTGAATTGCTCAAATAATAAGATGTCTTTTACATTTCTTAGTCCTCTATACCTGTTGCACATGTTAACTGTTGTTGTTTGCTGAGAGAGCAGTTGATTGGTTGATCAAATGGCTCACTCTGTCCATGTAGGACTATTCTTCACGGCACCCGGATAGAAAGAGGGAGCAGAGAGCCGTGGGGAGCACAGATAACCAACCTGCAGCCAGCAGGACCCTCCCCAATGACAAGACTCTCAAAGGTAGGACCGTACCTGAACACTCAACGCAAGATAGCAACACCAGCTAGCAACGCCTGCTAGCCCTGGTGTTCATTCGCGTCTTTTCTTTAGAGCTAGTGAAATCTCAGAAGTATGAAAAGGGTTTGTTTTTTGGTTGCTTGCTCTTTTCCTATGTCTCCTTCTCTGTATGTTTTTGAGTGGGTGTGAAACATTCAATATGTGGTTGGAACAGTAGATAGCCCTGTGTCTCCCTCTCCCTACAGGTGGAGGAGTGGGAGGCCCAGATGGAAAGGCACAGCCCTCTGTGCAACCTGAGCCCAAGGAGCCAGCACTGAAGAAGCAGAGGACAGAGGGGTAAGTAACACTGTTTTGAGTTGGGAAAAAAATGCATCCAGGATATCTCAAGTTATAGAGCAGTTGGGTAGTTGTTTTGTTTACGTACCTATTCAGATTAGACTTATATGTTGAGATGAGTCCTTGGAGGGTAGCAGCTTGTAGTGACATGTAACCTTCCCCCTCTGTCCCTCCCCTCCCGTTTCCTTTCTGTCTCAGGTCAGAGGAGACTGTGGATCAGCCTCCTGAGACAGATGGGGTCCTAGGTGCAGCAGTGTATCAATGCCCACAAGATGACAGCCAGCTTGAAGGTGAGTGGTCTTGTATACCATCCTAGCCTCCTACTCTCACCGAGCTACAGCACTGGCCTTTCACATGTGGCTTGGTGGGACTAGTGCTGCCCTTATCTCACCTGTTCTCTCGTTTCCATGAACAGACTGTTTCATTCTGGAGGAGGGCGGGAGCACGGCTGGATCAGAGGCTGCAGAGGCACTAGAGGAGAGCAGAGCAGCCGAGGTGAGTTTTATCATCGCGCTTTACTTAAGACCAAACTGTCAATGTAATGCTAGATCAAACAGATAGCACCCGACTTCTGCTCCCATAAAGTGATATCATGACCTGATTTAAGGGCCCTCCCTGTGTATGAGCAGGTCCAGAGTGGAGTGTCAGCATTTACCCCAGGCCTGAAGGACTTGGCAGAGGGCAAGGCTGCCCCAGGGGTATTGGAAGGGGGGCAGGAAGAGGGCAAGGAGGGGGGTGATGCTGCCAACAAGTTCTATTGCTACATCTGCACCATCACCTGTCACAACCAGCAGGTAGCGCAAACACATACGCACGCACGCACACACACACACACCCACCCACCCTGAGGGTGTAAAGTGAAATGTGTTTGCTTTTGGATGGTCCAAGGCAAGCTCTCAGCTCGACGTATCAGACAGAGGAATCACTCTACTTCATCTCTCTGTATCTCTCTCTTTCCATCTCTCTGTATCTCTCTCTTTCCATCTCTCTGTATCTCTCTCTTTCCATCTCTCTGTATCGCTCTCTCTCCCTTTCGCTCCATCTCTTTTCCTCATTAGGACTTCCAGAGTCACATGAACAGCCTGGCCCACCAGCAGAGGATGATGGAGATCCAACACATGTCCAACGCCTGTCTGGTCACCCTGATGCCCCACGTCCAGGAGTCACTACAGGCAGGCCGCAGGGACAGCTCCTGTTTCAGGGATGGGTCAGTACTAATGCAAGTTGGTGACAAGTAAAGTAAGGACAAAAGCTCACCCAAATAGGAAGGGTCTGCCTAAACTTGTCCAATAAACACTTTTTTCGTTTTCCATTGCAAAATGTTTTGCTACGGTTTATGTCTATGAATATGACCCTGATGGTCCTCATAGAGCTGTCTGTGTTTAACACAGAGAGAAAAGTCCCGGCCTGCAGCGTTGGTGTGCCACCTGCCAAATCCACTACACCAGTACAGTCATGGACCACCGCAGGACCAGTGAGCACAAGCTGACCATCCGCACCTCCAACCCCTCCTGTACTGTCTGCAAGAGTCACTTCAAGAACCCATGCCTGTTCCTGGAACACATGGAGTCCCAGGAGCACAAGCAGAGAGTCGACAAGGTGTGTCTGACGGTCTGCTCATCTCTGCCTCGGCAGCTTGGAAATCCATTAAATTGATTACCTTTCTCGCGTCCCAGATGTGGCCCTATTCCTTATATAGTGCACTAAATAGGATTAGGGTGCTATTTGGGACGCAACACTTGACAACCATTCCCTCCCCCCTCTTTCTTATTCACTGTTCTGTGCTCCTCCCACTACAGCTTCGGGAGGAGGGGGGGCCAGCGGCCTTGGCTGAACTGGTTGCCATGGACGAACAGGGCTGTTTTGTAGATGACGAGAAAGAGGAATGGGAAGATGGTGAACAAAGCAGCTCCCATGGAAAGGTTAGGCATCTCCTTGTACACACTTTGTCACACACGTCTCTTCTTTCCTGCTCTCGCGCTTTCTCCCATGCACACATTCACTTTTTCACAGGATCAATACTGGAGACATTTTGAAGATGTTATTCATGTCGTCATTATTTTGTTGGTTTAGATCTATTTGGTCATGTGTGTGTTTGGTGTGGCAGGAGGGCTGGCCTACCCAGATGGAGGTGGCTCTACTAGAGGACGTAGATGAAGATGAGGAGTATGACCCTGACACGGTGTACGGTGAGTGACACACTCTTCCAGGGGTCACTGTCTCACAACACACCACTCACTGACTTGAAAAGCCATTCTGAATCAATCATTTATCAGTTCATGTTATTTGTATATTGCACATTATGATTTTGTCATGTGCCATTCCATTTTCATTGACTTACAGTACCTCTCTCTGCTCATCTCCCAGGTTCTAGCTTTGTGGTCCCCGTGGCTGGGTTCCTCTGTAGAATCTGCCAGCACTTCTACCATTTTGAGTCCTCAGCCCGCCACTCGCACTGCAAGTCACTCAAACACTTTGAGAACCTCAAGGTTGGTTGTATAATCGCATGTCTTGTATATGAATTAAGACACCACACACATAACATTAACGGGTTTGCCTACAGTTGTCTCGTCTGTTGCAGTCATCTCCTTTAAATCCTATATGTTTGTGCCTTCTCTCCCATACAGAAGTACAGGGCATTGCGTAGCCAGAAGGATGGGACATTGGAACCTACTCCCATAGATGGAGATGCAGAGAGCGATAGTAACCACACCATCTCAGGTTCAAACAGCCTGCCTTCAGAGCTCCTCAGCAGCCCTGCGTTACTGCAGCCCACCATCGCCACCACCACACTGAGGCCCTCTAAGCCCTGCCCTGAACCCCAGGACAACACTCCCTCAGCCTCATCTTCATCCCAGCAGGACCTCACCACTACCACCAGCAGCACTAGGGGGACCCCGGGCCAAGCCACCCCAGAGCAGCAGAGCCTAGCAGTGCCTGAGGACAAGGAGGAAGAGCCAACCCCAGACCTAGGACCAGTCACAGAAGATACAGAGGAGGAACCAGTCACGGGAGAGATGGAAGAGGAGGCAGCTGCCCAAGACGAGAAGATGGGCGACGGGAACGCAAAGGGGGCATCCAAAAGAAGGTCTGGGAGGACAACACAGAGACGTTGAGAGAGGGAGAGAGTGGAAGAAAAATATGATATCCAGTACAATCGCTACCCTAGGACAGGGTCGGTTAGTTTGGGACAAGGTCCCCCACCTCCTTTTCTGTATAACTCAATAGACCAAGAAAAGAACACCCTGGAAACGCAAAACCAGTGGTCCTCCAACCAATAGTTCCTAGGTGTTTAGGTGTTGATTTTTTTTTTATAACACAACCACAACTAGATACAGATCTATTTCTAACAGGCATTCAGTTAAACCTGATTGAAGAGGAGAACCATGGGGAAACAAATTGTGGATGTGTGTGTTGCTATTATAAAGTGTTAAAAGGGTCAAGTGAAAACAAAGGTCAATTGTAGTTCAACAACACGTTGTTGTGTTCAATCTATCTAACTCAATAACATATTGTAGCCAAGTTTATGAAGGGAGTGGTGTTGTTTTAGTCCAGGCATTTCCCACAAAGCTAACAACGGTAGCTCAAGCTTTTAGTGAGACTTAGAATGTAGCATTTTAGCAGGTGACTTTTATCTGGAAGAAGAAAAAATGTGATGGGGGTGGGAACTAAACTGTACTTTTGTTTGAATGTCAAGTAACGATGAACCTTGATTTGATTCTAGCTTTGTTGAAGTGTTACTGTCTTTGACATTTTATTGTCTAAGACATTTTTCACACAAACTCTGAACTGTTCTGCAGTTGTCTTGGGATGTGTTCGCAGGTGAGGGGATAGGATAGAGGGGGGTTTCAAAGGGGAAAAGTCCTAACTGCTTTGTCTGTTTTGCTCAGATACGTCCTGAGCTACTGGTTTCCCCTTGTCACTGTATTACTAAAGTCATTCTAACTGACTTGTTTAGCTCTTTAACCCCTTGGTTGCTGAAACTCTGCCTAAATCCCACTGGTATTGCTCCTAAGTCGCACTTGAACCTCCAAAAGGCTCTGCTATAAGCTCATATGGCTTTGTCAAGACTGGAAGAATTTTAGATCAGTAGTGTTTCTGCAATGTTAGGAAGCAGTGCATGCTTTTAGTGAGCCTTCGAATGTAGCTGCTCTTACTGCAACTCTCACAATGTTGTAAAACTGCTGGACTAGACAAGTCCTAAGACCATAAAACTTTCCTTTAGATGTGACTCAGATAGGGAGAACACGTTGGCCTAGAACAGATCCTCTTTGCCATAGTTTGTTCTCAACAGAGATAACCAGTTTTATGTAAAGTTAAGTGATCACTTATATTTTTCCTCACAGTTGGAAGCATTAGGCTTACCTATGGCCAGTTGATACAATTGGTGGATTTCCAAACCCTTTCACCCCATTAATATTTATCATTTCAAATGTCCTGCAATGTTGCATTAACAAGCTTACACATCACAACACAAACATGACACTGTAAGAGTTTAGTAGTTTTGTGCCTGTTTTCCAACCTTTTCAATTGCGTTGTTACTTCATTCTTTTTTTCACACACATCTTGTACGCTCCAGTACACTTGACTAGTAGAGTAATTTTCATTGAGTAGAATTGTCTGTACAAGAATTGCATGGCAGAGTTGTCACCTTTCAACTGGGTAACATAATATCAAGGTTATTATCAACACCAATGAAGTGGAACGATAGGACCATGAGACATGACTGGTCAAAACCCAGGGCCCTAACTGGTCAGGAAACAATCTTGGCCCCAGGCATGGAGAATTAAGTGTATTTTCCCCAGTGATAGTCAATGAGTGTAGCAGACTAGCAAAGAAACTGATAACCAGCAGCTCTGCTTTTGAAGAGCACCAATAGAAGGAATGGTATGATTCACCAGCTTGTGATTTCAAATCAAATTTTATTTGTCACATGCGCCGAATACAACGGGTGGAGACTTTACAGTGAAATGCTTACTTACAAACCCTTCCCAACAATGCAGAGTTAAGAATAATAATAATAAAAAGAAAAGTAACACAAGAATAATAAAATACACAAGAATGGAGATCTATTCATGGACCATCACAAGACATGGATAAGCATTTGTCACTGATCTCCTGGTGAGAGGATACTTCTCTACCTGAATATAGGATCATGTTTATTAAGTTGTAGACAGAACTACACAATACTAAATCAAGTAATGTAACACTCCACAGATAAGTCACCAATCACAGCAAGTAGAAATAGCCACCTTATTTTCTTCTTTCAAGGAAAATGTAAGGAATCAATCTTTCCCTCTCCCTGATTATACTTTTAAGTTAGTCGCTCTGGATAAGAGCGTCTGCTAAATGACTTAAATGTAAATGTAAGTGAATGGCCAGTTGTTTTATTAGTTAACTTGCAGAGGAAGAGCAGATGAATATTGGTTTTGATGAAGGCATGCGCAGTTGTCTTCTAGTTCAGCTGGTTCCGGTCCCACTGAAATATTAGAGGACCAGAGCGTGACGAAAGTGGTCATTTAAGAGAAATTTCAAACAAAGCTGTATGTTTCTTAATGTATTTTTATTCAACAAATGACAAACTGAGATGAACAAAATAGTTGTTTTCTAGCAGCTAGAAGTTTAATGTATTTTTTTTGGGATGTTTGTTTTCTGTATTGGGGTCATTTTAATTTATAAATAAAATATTTGACTATTGCCTCACATATTGAATATATCACACCTGTACATTGTTTGAAATGTTTTAGAGAGCTAGTGCTTTAAGTTAGCAATTCTCAAGATGTCACACTCGGTAACATTAAATATACTGTATTTATACCTGGCTAAGAAAAACTGAATAGGAAAAAGTGGAACACAGCACAAAACATAGAAAACATTACAATCTCTTGCACATCACAGAAGAACATTGACCAATGAAAGTCATATGATTTGGAATATTGCATTATTGCTGTATAGGTAGTTGCTCCACAAATATGTAAATATTGATGACTACAAACCACCAGTTATGTCAATCGCTGAGCTCATTCCGCATGCTTTCACCCCATACCAAGCACAGAGATAAATAAGTACTATTGTATCAATTGAGGACTGTATACAGGTAACTAAGCTGAAACATTAGTATACATAGTATGTGGTGGTGGATATGTGTTGGCATAACCTAATCACTTAAACACAGAGAATGAACTGTCAGCTTTAGGCTCATTTACTTCACTTAGCAGGAACCATCTAAAGATTTCAACAGCTGAGTATGGATTCAAACTGTATAGTTCAGTGGTGGGGGTTCATAATCACTACATGTAAGGGACAGAAAAGGCCAAACCCCTATTCACTCCTCTTATCTAAGTGTCAACACACCACACAGGAACACTTGAGGAAAGATGCTCATATAGATGGAAGGAATGTTGTTGATTTGTATGAGAAAATCTCTAGTAGTCAAGCTCAGTCCTCTCACTCTCCCTCTTCGCCCTTCTCCCCTTCAGTGGCTGGAGAATCCTTGTCTGGGGAGGGTTGCTCCTCTCCTGGGGCTGTAGCGGTGCTGAGCTGGACTCTAAACTCCTGCCTGGCCTGCAGGTTAGACTCCAACAGTTCATGTAATTTGCCATTCAGGGAGTCGTTGCGTTCCTCCAGGTCATCCAGGCAGGAGTTGATCTGATCCAGCATAGTGTTGATGGCTGCATACTCTGCCAAACGAGAGAGATGTGAGAACAGAGACGATGTGCAAGTCCTAACAGACAAATATAGACACCCTTTTGACTTACCTATGTAGACAGCAGAGAATGAGAACACACACACACCCACCCACCCACACCCACCCACACCCACACCCACACCATGTATCCCTTAGTCACAGCTGAAGAGATGACGCTTCCAGATGGTGCATGACATTGACATCTGAAACATACCAGTATTACCTTCTTCGTTGAATTCATCTTCATCCTCAATGATGCCATCGTCACTTGGGATGTTAGGATCTCCATTTGGTCCAGACATATTGTTGCTTACGTATAATTAACTACACTAAAATGAATTAGGGTAGGATGCGTTAACTAGCTAGGCATTGCCCATACCATAGATAGTAGCTAACTTAACAACAGATGGTAGTTGACTTAAATTACTATGTTCATCACCAGAGCACTTGACATATAAGAGAGGGTTCTAATAGAAAATTCCGCTGAAAAACGAAAAAGTAAAAATGACTAAACCGTAATGCACAAATGTGATTTTTCTTGTCTGCTAGCTAACAACGACTAGTGTCTTTGGTTTAACTCTATCCTGTCACGCACTGTCAGCTGACTGATGACAACATTGAGAAATAAGCTGTCGTCACTAGTTACCACAGCCATAAAGTCATAAACCCCTCCCATTTATATGTAGCTTCTTAAAAAGTGATTTTAAACCTAACCTTAACCACCATGTTAACCTTATGCCTAACCCTAACCTTAAATTAAGACCAAAAAGCAAATGTTTGTTTTCATACATTTTTACGATATAGCCAATTTTGACTTTGTGGTTGTGGTAACTAGTGGAAACCGAAATAAGCTGTCAGAAATGATGCCTTGACGCAATGTCCAAACATTGCTTTACAAATACTTCCAACAAATCTACATCTACAATATATTCGTTCTTGTAATTATGAGTTAAAATCGTCTAATTGTGCATGTGTATCAGATTGGAACACAATATGAGGATCTAAACATTCACATCAGGCAGTTTTGTGGCCAGTTTCGTGATGTAGTTTATCTTGTGATTTATATTAGTATATTATATTTGGCAATTCCCCTCTATCATTCATTCCAACGTCAATGTTTAACTTTTCAGTGTTTAATTTGGTGAATTTTAATGTCAAATTTCTATTGATATCTATGCATTACAGACAGTTTTCTTTATTTTGTATTGAGTACTAGGTCCTATCTCAGACTGCTTCATACTGTAATGAACAATAGGTGGCGCCAAATTACTACACATCTGGAAGAAATACGCCAGGGTACCCACGTGGCTCGGACCCTGCATACATGACAGGGACAGTCAGCTAGAAGCTAAAATAAAATAACCTTATCTAGCTAGCCACTTAATTAATCGACCATGGAGGATCTACCTGCAGATATCAAAGCGTTCCTTCTGAATCATCCATTTCTTGAATTTACGGATGACAGTAGAAAGGTTAGTTAGAACCTTTTTATACAAAATATTGTATAAACTAGCCAGCAAACGTTAGCTAGCTAATAATAATAGGCTGCGCAGCTAGCTTGTCAGCTACTAGCTTCTGCTCTGTGAAATGGCTAGCTGTATATGTGAATGATGTGAGCAAGAAGACGTAAAAAATGACAGCGTTTTGTTTTACACCTCTTTTCAGATTAAATGCACACTCAATGGACATGATTTACCTTGCAACCTCAAAGAGCTCCAGAACTTCACGAAAGGGAAGAAATATCAGAAACTAAGTTCTACTGCAGAGTTCAGCTATAGTCAATATGAACCTCATGTTGTGCCCAGCTCGAAGCAACCGTAAGTATTCCCCAAGAGTCATACTTTCAGTAAGTGACCGGTTTAGTGATTGATGGGGAGTGGGGGTTGAGCGCATGCACCACAAAGGTGCATGATCTCTGGACAGAATCCATTGTACACCCAAATACAAGGAGGCTGAACACCCCTCCTCCCCCCTCCTCCAGGTCTGCCCAGAGGTTCTCTCACTGCTACCACCAATGCAACATGGTTACATGACTTGGGTGATTATCAGCAGCCTGTCTGCCTCAACCAGTTATTTTAATTGTTACTGACCAATTCTGTATGTCTGACCTACAGCAATCATCTCTTCTGCAAGTTAACACTCAGACACATCAATCGCCTGCCACACCAGGTCTTACGGCATGTCAATGGCAAGCGGTTCCAAAAAGCAAAGAAGAAATGTCAGTACTTTTCGCCACCCAAAATGTCCTTCCTCCTACCTACACTCAAATGTTGATGCTTCCTTTCCACTTAAAGTTTTAGAGGGTTTTCCATTTAGATTTTTGTTGGGAGAGGTAGAATAGAACTACCTGAAACATCACAGATGGTTGTTTTCACTGTTGTCAGTACAGTTTATGAATTGTCTAATCTCTCCCCTAGATGAAGAGTGTGTACAACAGGGGGTGGAGTACATTCCAGCGAGCCTCCGACAGAAGAAGCCCAGAGATAGAGGTGGGGAGGGGGAGAGGGGACGCAACACCCAGAGGGGGAATGGAGCGTGGGCTCCTGACTCCAGCAACGAGGGTGGCAGCGACTCAGAGGACAGCATGAGTGACCTGTACCCATGTTAGTACCTCAGTCATTGAATGTGTAAAACAGTCAATGGTGACAATGTCTGCTGTGGATGAGCAATAACCTGATATGTTGTACATTTTATTTATTTGATCAATCTCCTTCCTTTCTGGAAGGTGAAAACTGATTTCTTGCTTTTTCTTTCCCTACAGCCTCTTTATTTTCTCTGCAAAAGGAGACTGAGGAGGGTATGGAAGAGGGAAAAGAGGTTGACTTTAAAACGGATGACGATGAGGAGATGGAAGTTGATAAACAGGCGCCACAGAAACGCAAGAAGGTCAGACGGCTTAACTCTCACAGCACTGTCTTTACACCAATAGTGTTGAGCGGTCTTCCACACAAACAGGGCTGAATATGTGGTTGTTGAATTACTGAAATTAGTAACACAGCTCTCTTTGTATCCTCAACAGGTTCAGGCTGGTGGTTTCCAGAAGAAATCCAAGAATCATAACTGGAAAAGAAAAGGTTTAAAGACCAATGTGAAAGTAAAAAAAGTAAAATAAAGGTGAATATAAAATGCTGTGTTTCTCTATTCGTACTTTGAATTTGTCGAGTGCTGATAAGTAGATGCAAACATGATAAAAGTCTACTTCTAAAAGCTAATTAACGATTTGTAGATCCTATTTTGAGCATGAGTTGACAGATCAACACTAAATCTGTAATGTTCCACACAAAAGCATTTTCCAGTTATGGCATGGATTCTGCTAATGCCCAGAAGTAAATGTAGTCCTGTTAATCATCTCAACTACAGCATTTGATCATCATATAGCTCCAATTATGAAAACGTCCCAAACGTGCTAGAGTATTCATTTTACCATAGAAGAGATTATGGAAAAGTTTGATACAGTAACTGCCAGCTAAGGTATTTAAGAACTGGGTTGTATTCATTCCGCCGATTCTGTTGCAAAACATTTCTTAAACTAGCAAACGAAATGGAGAGGGACTTACCAGGGGTGTATTCATTCCGCTGATTCTGTTGCAAAATCTAAGCAAACAGAACAAAATGGAGGGAATTAGCTGAATTTGTCTAATAGAAACTCCAAACAGTTGCAAATCTGTCTCTGGACAGATGACATGGTACACCCAAACATGATTACAGGGCTTGTGTGATTATCAGCTGCCTGTCTGCCTCTAAACCAGTTATTTTAATTGTTACTGACATTTACATTTACATTTTAGTCATTTAGCAGACGCTCTTATTAGTTAGCACATACATTATTTTATCGAACCCACAACCCTGGCGTTGCAAACACCATGCTCTACCAACTGAGCTACATCCCCTGCCGGCCATTCCCTCCCCTACCCTGGACAACGCTGGGCCAATTGTGCGCCACCCCATGGGTCTCCCGGTCGCGGCCGGCTACGACAGAGCCTGGATTCGAACCAGGATCTCTAGTGGCACAGCTAGCCAATTATGCATGTCTGACTTACAGCAATCATCTCTTCTGCAAGTTAACATTCAGACACATCAATCGCCTGCCACACCACATCTTACGGCATGTCAATGTCAAGCGGTTGCAAAAACTGAAGAAGAAATGTCAGTACTTTGCCACCCACAATGTCCTTCCTACACTCAAATGTTGATTAGGCCTATACTGCCATTCATTCCAATTAGACTGGTTTGGATATCTCCATGACTAACATGGCTGCTATTTTCACCCCATTCTGGAACTTTGAGGATTTAGTTTTGTAACTAAAACAAGAGTTTATTTTGGACAAATTCAGGAGTGTACTCATTCAGCTGATTCTGTTGCGCAACGGAATGCTTTGCAACTGTTTGGAGCAATGATTACACCCCTGATGATTGATTGAGAGGAGAACTCATTAGAGATCCTATAAAAATAAAAGTAAGGCATGTGATATATCAGAAATTGTGTAGTAGAACTATTGTCAACCTTAAAGATGCACTATACAGAAATAGCTGCGCCATTTCCTGGTTGCTAAAATTCAAATAGTTCGCCTAGTAGAGTTTTTGTAACAAATCAAGCAAGTATAGTGTAGATAATCATTGTACCAGCTAAACCTCTGTGAAATATATTTTCCATAACCAAAAATATTGTATTTTCAGCTGTTTGAAGCTGGTGTACAAAACCGAAAGTAAAAGATGCTAAAATGAAACTTATAAACGGGAAGCATAGAACAGATCTACTGCTTCATGGACTTGTTTTCAATGATAATTACAGATCTATAGCTCACATTTGTTTTCTTGGAATTATTGCTATTATTTGATACAATATCAATAGTTGTTGAATTTACAACTTGTCCTATCATCAACTGATTTCAGCCAGTGTATGGCTGTGGATTGACTGCATAGTTTGAATGGAATGTTGGTATATTGGCAGTTCATTTGAAAAATTTATGGAATCATTCCTCTAAAACTGGCTGGCTAGCTAACAAACATACAGTGCAGATAAATTAAAATGCATTATTTTACACAATATCTTATCACAGCACTGGCAGGTTGACCAACTCCCTGACCAAAATGGCTGATCTTTATACCATCATAAAAGGTTCATGGGCATTCTAGTATTCTAATTCCTAATTCTTCGAGAGACCGTGCAATCGTGGGATCTGGTTGTTACTACAGGATCTTTGCTCTTTAGCTTCTGTCGGACAGAGTATGACGTAGGAGCAACTTTGCAGGACATCTCTACACATTTCCTATATCTTTGCAGATCATAATTTCGAATTAACAACAAAGCAACCCTTTTCAGATTCGATTGGGGTAGGTGTGCGTTCATTGTTCTTGCATATATGGTGTCAAATATGCATAGCTACGTTTTCAATGCATTTTTGTTTACCTTCTAGCTAGCTTGCCTGGCTGGTCTGTGCAACGTCAATATACAAATGGGTGAAGGACCACACAAAGAACACAGTTTAATGAAAATTGTATTCGCATACTGCCTAGTCTACTTTCTAAGTGATGTTTATATATATATATATTTTTAAGTATTCTGCCATTTCTTGATAAAATATTAGTGCTTTTGCTTTGCTGCGATGTACTAGCTCTCGAAGCCAGCAGTAGCTTATGACAGCTAGCTAGCTACTGACCAAGCTAGTGAGCTAAAACATTTTAAAAAATATGTGCAATGATGATTAACGTTGATGACCTATGTTGGGCTCATATGGCTATTTATTGTTACAGGGGAGCCAACAATATCAGCCCCACAAATGATCTCCTAAACTGAGAGCATTGGCAGGAGGCATCTTGGGGTCCTTGCTCTCCTCAACAGTTGTTAGCCATGACAACTTCCTCCCCAAGGTTCACGTGGTGTGACTGTGGCAAACACAAGATTCCTGTCAAAGACACCCATGAGCTGTGCCTTCACTGTCTGGGCATCCAACATGCCAATGAGGCTGTGCTGGAGTATGGCAAATGCCCCCAGTGCTCCAAGATGGACTGGAGCACCTGCATCAACCGCCTCACCAAAGTTCAGAAGATAATGCACCGTGAAAGCCAGCAGAGGACGCACAAGGCAGCACAGTCTGAAGTTCAGCCCAAGCCTGAGACCACCTCCGCTCCCATCAAGGAACCAAAACCGGAGGAAGACCCAGTCCCCACTCTGCCCCCACCTCGGCTCTCTACTACCACATCTGTCTATTCGTCCACCATGCCAGTGTTGTTCACCATTCTCTCCCCGCCCCCAGCACAGACAGGGCCCAATTCCAGCTTCCCAAAAGACACGTTCCTCACAACTTGCTATTCAGCAGTCAGCTGACTCCACCCCATCCATGAGCCAATCAGGTTCCCACATGCTGACTTCCAGCTCCCGCAAACGACACCATTTCTCATCATGCTGCTCCAAGCACTCCAAACGGAGCCGCAGTAGCCACCGGCGGAGGCGCTCTCCATCCTCCTCGTCTTCCTCCTCCTACTGGACCTCTGATGAAGATGGATTCTGCCCCTCGGGAAAGTGGAGGAGGTCTCAGAGGGAGTCGCGGCAGGCTGTCCGGTCAGAGAGGAGACATGGGGAGGTGGTTCAACAGAGACTAGAGGCCCAGCAACAGGCCATCCAGCTACAGTGGGCCATTCTGGAGAAGCGCATTGAGGCTCTGGAGAGGAAAGGTGCAGAAGCTGTTGTGTCGTTCCCCACTTCAGCCCAAACTATACATCTTCATGCCTCCATCCCTAAGGCATCCACCTGCTCTCAGGAAAGCGAGCAGAGAGACTTATCTGGCTCTGTCAGCAAGCAGCTGGTGACTGAATCTATCTCCCGTAACATTGTGAAGCAGGAAGAGGAGCCTTCCTCCATCACATCTGCCATGAGACCTCTCAGTGATGGAGATGGTGAAGGGGAGGATGCCTCTCTGTCAACTGTAGCCCCCTGTAGCTCAGTTGGTAGAGCATGGCGCTTGCAACGCCAGGGTTGTGGGTTCGTTTCCCACGGGGGGCCAGTATGAAAATGTATGGACACACTAACTGTAAGTCGCTCTGGATAAGAGCGTCTGCTAAATGACTAAAATTTAAAACTGATGGTCCTATCTCGAAACAGGACTTACTGGCAGCTAAGGAGCTTCAGAGCCTCATAGCACGAGCCGCCAAGTATCTTGTATCTTGGCATAGATTTCATCAGCACACCAACCAGCTCCAGCCCACCAGACCCTACCATGGTTCCATAGTTTGAGGACCTGGTCTAGAGCTCTTGGCCAAACCCTGCCAGCTTGAAGCCGTACAGGGAGCTGTTCTCCAAGATGTACAGGCTTCACGACTGCCAGTCTCCAGCCTACAACCAGATGCCTCAGGTCAACTGCTTTACAAGGAGGCGCCGATCTCGGCTGAGCGATGGTGTTTCCCTGAGACTCTAGTAGAGAGGATGTACCAGACTGCTGGCATGCTTGCCAAGATGGCCAACTACCTGCGCTACCTATCCGACTACCAGAGGAGGCTGCTGCTGGAGATCACTGAGGATCGTTCAGCACAGAGTTTTGTGGCGGTCCTCAATGAGCTGAAGGTCATTGGCCAGTTCACCCTCCAGCTGTCCTCCCACCAGGCTGAACTGTCTGGAAGGGTCCTGGCTTCTTCTGTAGCCATCAGAAGACAGGTCTGGATGGCCAAGAACAACTACACAGACTCTCTGAAAGCCACTGTGGCTGACCTTCCACTTGTGGTCAGTCACACCTTTGGGATCAGCTCAGCTTCAGGCTCTAGCTCGACTGGAATGTTGTGCAAACAGGAACCGTAGTAATGGCTACTTGTTACATGTGTAAAAAGTGTGAGAAGTATGAACTTTTACCTGTGCTAAATGGGTTGAGACCACTAAATGGTTCACTTCTAGATATGCAAATAGGGAAATATTCTCTATAGTCTTAGATAGAATGTTTACTTTATCAAGGAATTTTGCAACTGTTTTTGAACAAAGGTAGTGTAGTGTTTGTGCATTGACTGCCTGTTTGGTACATTTTTTAAAAACTTTTTCCGAGATTATATTGGAAAGTATGTTTCTTGTTCAACATGAGATTTAAGATATCATGCATTATTTTTCTGCCCACTTACTACTTCACTCTTCTCCAGAGATTCTGTGATTAAACAGTACCAATATTCAAAATAGTCCATATTTAGTAACTATAGAATAGTAAAATGTGATCTTATCCTCATAGAGCATGACAATAAAAATCAGTCTGTAACATGCCAATATTGAGTCACATTGAAGATGCTGCATGATACATTACAGTAGGCCATCGTATCTAATGTCAATTAGGAATGGTCTCAGCTAATTGAGCCTACTTGGGTTTACATGCAGACGGACTAACAAATACATTTCATAAAGTCATTTTGCATTACTGAGAACTGTTCTTTTGAAAGTGGGTAACTTTTCCTGGCGTGTGTTGTTGAAAGCTGATGGGTGCCTTGCTGTTGTCTTTGGTGTTTATCGGCGTAGTGGGATGCAGGGGGACTGTGCGATGGCACTGAGCAAACATGGCATAACGTCGAACCACCTGGATCAGTATACGTGGCACACAGCGGTCGGTAGAGCAACTACCGGGGCCATCATCGCAACGCGAAGCATTGTGGGGCAGAGGCGGCCTTCTCTTCATTGAGACCGGCAAGAATTGCTGAAGTAAATATCGGAGGCAGAGGACTTCTACATTAGCTAATTAATATTCCCTTGACTTATAGAACTAAGCCTCCGTTTCGTTAGACATGGGGCAGGAGGAGCTCATGAGTCGAGCCGAAGATGTGGCGGACCAGGTAGCTAACTTCGTTGTTTCACAGGCTAAAGTTAGCTAGCTAACGGCTTGCTAGGTTGCTAACTTTTCAGACTGATTCAGAGGAACAGCGGGTTCTAGCTAGGTAGCCACAGCTACTTGAGTTATTAATTTATAGCTTGCTAATATTACTTGCACAATTAGCTAGTTACACGCATTATTTGCTAGATAACGTTTGGTAGACATTGTTTGCCAACTATCAAACGTTAGCTAGCATGATGTAGTTAGCTAATAGCTAATTACTGCAGCAGAATAAATCCACAGATAATTGCAGTGCTTTCCCTTTTGTGCTTTCCCTAGCTACTTGTATTTAGGTAGCTCACTAGCATGCTACCTAGCCAGTGAATTTGGAAGCAATGATTCAAATTCATAATTCCCGGTTAACTAGTTAATGATGCAACTCTTGCCACACAGTAGCTGAGAATTCTCAACTCCACGATATATAGCTAGCTAACGTTACCGTCCTAACCACTTCACATCTCATTCTCAATGGAGTTGAATGGCGTTGGAGTTTTGGTGGAGTTGAGAATTCTCAGCTAGCCACACAGTAACACACTATAGTTGACTGTGTCTTTGCAAAGACCTGTGCAAATTCACTCCCCCACAGAGACACCACACTCAACTCTTATAATGAAGTGTGTGTGTAAGAACACAAAATAATAGTGTTGTGTAATGTACAAGACAGAGGCAGAAAATGTGAACATATGTTCTTGTATGCCCCTTTGGTAAGTCTAGCTTTTTGCCCTGTGGTTGAAATTGCAATCCCCTTGGAATTCTGATCTATAACTGGAACGTGTCAAGAACCCCATAGTTCAGGTTACAGAGCTGTTACCCAGTTTGAAGATTGGACTGGAAGTCATATTAATACAAGCCTATAGTGCTGTATTTCAGTCAATAGGAATTCACAATATTTCAAGACCGGGGCTATTTCCTCTCGTTCTATAGCCCAGCTCTATCCATGTGAGCTTTTATGTTTGCACAGTTTACATACCCTCAGGACAGACATTAAGTAAGGGTGTAACATAGGCCTGCTGCTTTATCGAAAACTGTCTTGAATAAACCCCAGCTGATACCAAATATTTAGTTCACCCCTAGCTGTAAAATAGCAGTTTGGAAATTTCACCTCTTAAATTGCTTTGCCATGAAACATGTCTTAAGGTAGGCCTGTCCTATACGTTAAAGGCACATTTTAACAAGACAGTGCTGAAAATTCCTCACTAATAAGCTGTAACAAACAGTTCTGATCTAATGTTGGCTACTCCACTAGGCTGTAGCAGCACCTTTTAGGTCCTCTCTGATTGGCCCATTTGTGTGCCTCTATGAATGACGTGGGAGTTGTTGAACTGTGATAGGCCACCTCGAACCAGGCAGTGCTGATGTGGACTGTGTGGTGGGAGGTGTTGTGGGATGGTGTCACGAACCGGCTCAAGTTCGTAACAAAAGGGAGACACGTGGAGACAAGTAGTACTCAAAGTATATATTTATTAATTAAAGTAAACTAAATCAAATAACAATGGTGTGTGTAATCAGTAATCAGTAGTGTACGTGAGTGTTTGCATGCATAAATGTAATATGGAAAAGTGTTGAAAAGTGCCAAAGCAAACAACCCAAAAAGGCCTCAAAAATATCACAACCAAGATCAAAGTAACTGCCTGGAGAGAGTCTCCCTAATGAATGTGGAAGAGGTCCATTTATCCTGGGACACACCCGGCCCAGGTGTTTCCCATGTAGCTGACGACCCTCCCAACTCCGCCCACCGGCATCCTAACAAGGAAACAAGAACAAAGAGAGAATACGGCAGACAGAGTGGGAGGGTCGTCACACCCCCCCCCATAAGACCGGGGACCAACAAGGACCCCGGACCAACGTACCAGCCCCTGCGTCCCAAACCGACAAATTGTACATGTTCACACCTCCACTTGCCCCACCCATCATCCTGCTCTCCAGACCTCAGCAACCTTTACACAGGAAGCAACCTTTAAGAGGAAAGAAGAACACAAGACTAGGAGGGGACAAACAGGAAAGATAGAACATGACAAAATCAAAAAATGGTCGGTCACATCAATATTCATGAACAGGGCGCACGTCACCCTGCCCAACCACCTTTCCAAGGTATACAACAGTCGCCTGAGCAAACTCACATTCAGCCAAATTCATCGTGAGGCGACCCGCAGCCAGACGTCCGAACAAGGCCTGAATACGGGACAGATGCTCCTCCCAAGCATCTGCATATATCACTACATCGTCCAGATAAACAGCGCAACCGGCCAGACCAGAGACAACCCTGTTCATAACTCGCTGAAAAGTGGCAGGCGCATTACGCAGTCCGAAACTCATAACCGAATACGAGTACAGACCAAAAGGTGTAATAAAGGCAGAGATTTCACGTGCCCTACTCATCAGTGGCACCTGCCAATACCCCCTTTAACAGGTCAAATTTGCTCACAAACGTAGCTGCGCCGACTTGACCAACGCAGTCCTCCATCCGAGGAAGAGGAAATGAATCCGGCCCAGTGACATCGTTTACCTTACGGTAGTCCGTACAAAATCTATTTGTTCCATCCGATTTACTGCCCAAGATACAGGGAGAAGCCCAACTGGAGAAAGAAGGATCTGCTATTTTACTCTCCAGCATGTACCTGACCTCAGCATCCAGACAACGCAGTTTCTCTGAAGAAACTCTATAGAACCGTTGACGAATTCTTAGAATGGGGTCAGCATCTCCAATGTCAATATCATGTTCTATTAAGTTTGTACGTGTAGGTGTATCCGAAAACAACCCTGGAAATCTCCGAATCAAACCAACCCTCTCTTTCCGCTCATCAACAGGTAGATGAGTAAGAAGGCTATCTACAATCTCCAGTGTCTCTGAATTTTTCAATCTACCCTGCAGTATGCAATCGTCAGGACCAGAAACATCTTCCTGCTCCTGCACAGACCTAGCATGACCAGAACTCAGGGAATAAACAATATCAGCCAAAAGAACAGCCTTACCGTCCTCTGTAGACTCCCCCTGTTCAGTCTCAGAGGAACGTGCATAATAGGGTTTTACCAAATTTACATGGCACAGTTGGTGTGCTTTCCTCCGTTCTGGAGTGGCAACTAGATAATTTTGCTCAGTGTACTGGCGCACCACTGTATATGAACCTTGAAACTTGGCTTGAAAAGGAGAACCAACAATTGGCAGCAGAGCCAGAACCTGCTCACCTGGACTACAGTGATGAGGCTCAGCTCGGCGATCATATATGCTCTTCATCCTGTCCTGTGAAGATGATAGCTCCTCTTTAGCCATTTCACCAGCGGCATACAAGCGTCGCCGAAAATCACCCACATATGATAACAGGGACTGAGGAGGCTCGGGGAGACTTCCAGTCATCCTGGAGAACAGATAAAAGCCCACGCACCCGATGTCCAAACACTAGGTCATTTGGGCTAAAACCCGTGCTCTCCTGTGAAACCTCCCTAGCAGCTAACAGTAACCAAGGCAACCCCTCCTCCCAATCCTTATCCATCTCAGTACAATAAGCTCTCAACAAAGACTTAAGTGTTTGATGGAAACGCTCCAGTGCTCCTTGACTTTGGGCATGATAAGCGCTAGACAAGTTGTGTTTAATATGGAGTTGTTGGAGAACCTGTCCAAAGAGATTAGAGGTGAAATTAGATCCTTGATCACTTTGAATGACCTTAGGGATTCCAACCAGTGAGAGAAACTGAGTCAAAGCTTTTAACACAGCCTTAGTCGTGATAGACCGGAGAGGGTAGGCAACAGGAAACCTAGTGGTCTGACACATCACAGTCAACAAATAATTACTACCCTTTCTAGAACGAGGCAGAGGACCAACACAGTCAATAATCAAATACTCAAAAGGTTTACTGAGTACAGGAATAGGGAACAGTGGTACCGGCTTAATAGCTTGATTAGGTTTACCCGTTAATTGACAGGTGTGACAAGTTTTGATGAAATCAAAAACATCCCTCTTTAATCTTGGCCAAAAAAAATGTCGTAATATGCGATTGTAGGTTTTTCTCACACCCATATGCCCAGCAACGTCGTTGTGAGAAGTTGTCAGCACCAACTCACGAAGCCTAACTGGTACCACAACCTGACTAATCGCCTCCCCAGAAAACAACTACCATGAGACATCCACTTCCTCATCAGGACCTCCTCTTGGAGAAAATAGCCCTGTGCGACATCTCCCAACTGTTCTACAGGCACAATTTGGTCCCGCAACTCTTCTAATGTAGGGTCAGCCCGTTGCGCCTCGATTAAATCGGAGCGGGATACGGATAACGGGATAACAGGGAAAACAGTAACAGACTTCTTTATGGTATTCTCGTTAGCCAGTTCCGTGACCAAGTCATCAGGGATCATAGAACGCGTCACTGCACACGCAGAAAACACCTCTGGGAAATTCTCGCACTCTCATCAGGAATCCCTACAATTGAAGGCTTAGTAGAAACCGCTAAAGATGGAAACACGATAGGCCACACACGCTCCCCAGCCAAGTTATTTCCAAGGATCACGTCAACACCCTCAATAGGCAATGAAGGACGCACCCCCACAACAACCTCACCTTTCACCAGTCCACAATCCAACATCAGTTTATGCAATGGAACTGACAGAGTGTTCAAACCTATTCCCCTAATTAGAACACTATTCCCCGAATCAGTCTCCGCAGAGAAGGGTAACACAGATTCCAACACAAATGATTCAGAGGCACCTGTATCTCTTAGGATCTTTACTGGCACTAGGTTCTTACTTCCTACCATAGACACAAAACCCTCCGTAACAAAAGGTAAATAGTCGGGATCAATATAGCCCTTCACATGGCTCTGGGCATGAGACAATGCGTCAGGAGTGAACTGATGTGGAACAGGCGCTGCTAACGCTATAGGCCTCGATTTACCATAAGCACCTGTACTGAATTTACCCCTAGACCTAAGAATCGGACATTCATTTTTCCAATGACCTAATTCTCGACAGTAGTGACACTCTTGACCAAAGTCAGTTTTACCACGGGTATCAGGCTCAACCCCATTTGAATGAAACTCTGCCCGGGAACCGAAGTATCTCGGCGAGCGAGGCCCAAATCTCTGCAAACACCCCCACTCACTCCGAATACGGGGTTCTGCAAAAAAATTTGTGTGAGTCAACACATATTCATCTGCCAAAACCGCAGCTTCAGCGACAGTCTTTATTTTTCGTTCGTTAATGTACGTCGCTATAAGATCAGGGATTGTGTCCTTAAATTGTTCTAACATAATCAGATCACACAACCCTTGGAAAGTCATAACTGCAGAGGCGGAACACCAGCGATTGAACTGTGAAGATAATATTCGCGCAAACTCAACATGAGTCTGCTGATCATCCCCTTTTTAAAGTTCTAAATCGTTGGCGGTAAGCCTCAGGGACCAATTCATAACTCTGTAACACAGCCGTTTTAACCTTCTCATAACTAACACTGTCTGCTACACTAAGAGCTGAATATGCTTCTTGCGCTTTGCCAGTCAGCACACACTGCAACATCAAAGTGCGATCAGAATCAGGCCAACTCCTAGCGTCAGCAACACGCTCAAACAACGAAAAGAATGTCTCCGGGTCCTTTTCATTAAACTGGGGCAACAACCGTAAATTCCCAACAATATCAAATGTGTCTGGATTACGACCAAAAGAGGAACGACCCCTAGGTAACTCTGGGTCACCTTCCCAGAGCAAACTCTCCCCTGAGAGCTTTCCTTCCCTAACCAACTCTAGTCGCTCTTGTTGCAGCTTGATTTTAGCACGCTCCATATCCTGTTTAAATTCCAATTTTTTTTTTATTTTATTTCACCTTTATTTAACCAGGTAAACCAGTTGAGAACAAGTTCTCATTTACAACTGCGACCTGGCCAAGATAAAGCATAGCAGTGCGATAAATCAACAACACAGAGTTACATATGGGGTAAAACAAAACAAAAATCAAAAAAATACAACAGAAATACAATTAATATACAGTGTGCAAATTTAGCAAGTTATGGAGGTAAGGCAATAAAATAGGCTATAGTGCAAAATAATTACAATTTAGTATTAACACTGGAATGATGTGCAAGAGATGATGTGCAAATAGAGATACTGGGGTACAGATGAGCAAAATAAATAACAATATAGGGATGAGGTAGTTGGGCGGGCTAATTTCAGATGGGCTGTGTACAGGTGCAGTGATCGGTAAGGTGCTCTGACAACTGATGCCTAAAGTTAGTGAGGGAGATAAGCGTCTCCAGCTTCAGAGATTTTTGCAGTTTGTTCCAGTCATTGGCAGCAGAGAACTGGAAGGAATTGCGGCCAAAGGAGGTGTTGGCTTTGGGGATGACCAGTGAGATATACCCGCTGGAGCACAGACTACGGGTGGGTGTTGCTATGGTGACCAATGAGCTAAGATAAGGCGGGGATTTGCCTAGCAGTGATTTATAGATGGCCTGGAGCCAGTGGGTTTGGCGACGAATATGTAGTGAGGACCAGCCAACAAGAGCGTACAGGTCACAGTGGTGGGTATTATATGGGGCTTTGGAGACAAAACGGATGGCACTGTGATAGACAACATCCAATTTGCTGAGTAGAGTGTTGGAGGCTATTTTGTAAATGACATCGCCGAAGTCAAGGATCGGTAGGATAGTCAGTTTTACAAGGGCATGTTTGGCAGCATGAGTGAAGGAGGCTTTGTTGCGAAATAGGAAACCGATTCTAGATTTAACTTTGGATTGGAGATTCTTAATGTGAGTCTGGAAGGAGAGTTTACAGTCTAACCAGACACCTAGATATTTGTAGTTGTCCACGTACTCTAGGTCAGACCCGTCTAGAGTAGTGATTCTAGTCGGGTGGGCGGGTGCAAGCAGCGTTCGGTTGAAGAGCATGCATTTTGTTTTACTAGTGTTTAAGAGCAGTTGGAGGCTACTGAAGGAGTGTTGTATGGAATTGAAGCTCGTTTGGAGGTTTGTTAACACAGTGTCCAATGAAGGGCCAGATGTATACAAAATGGTGTCGTCTGCGTAGAGGTGGATCTGAGAGTCACCAGCAGCAAGAGCGACGTCATTGATATACACAGAGAAAAGAGTTGGCCCAAGAATTGAACCCTGTGGCACCCCCATAGAGACTGCCATAGGTCCAGACAACAGGCCCACCGATTTGACACATTGAACTCTATCTGAGAAGTAGTTGGTGAACCAGGCGAGGCAGTCATTAGAGAAACCAAGGCTATTTAGTCTGCCAATAAGAATGCGGTGGTTGACAGAGTCGAAAGCCTTGGCCAGGTCAATGAAAACGGCTGCACAGTACTTACACGATCATGCTCCATTTTAGCTTGTTCATGCTCCAGCTGTAACAGAAGCAGTTCCTTCTGCTGTTCAAAAAGAAGACTACTATGACTAACCGATGGAGCGGTCATTGTAACATATCGGGGAGACAACGTGTCCTCAGCAGAGGCTGCCCCAGTGGTAACATCCAGAATACCACTCTCCATCAAATTGGCCTTCAATATTAACCTAATAGAATTTTTTAGACGTTTATCACTAATTTCAACCTTGTAGTGTTCAGCAACCTTCAACAGCTGTTCTTTAGTACATAATTCTAACAATTCTTCTGATGGAAAGCGAATGAACTCGTCTACATTAGACGCCATAATCAGGGAAAAAAAATAAATAAATATATATATATCATAATAATCTTTCTCAACCCCTCTGCTGAGCACACCAGACACAAGAGAAATACAATCACACCGAGCACCACAGAAAAGAGCTGGGATATGGAGCTTCCCCAAAACCTACAATAACTCAACCCTAGTCTTCGTGCAGATTTGCGGTGGGTAATTACGCACTGTAGCCCGCTGGCAAGGAATTAAACCCCAGCACGCTGGTAGATTTCCCCAAGCCACGGATGTGCCCCGAGACAACTGCTCAGTCCACTGACACCACACAAAAATAACAAACATTTAACCATGCCCAACGTATCCCAAAACAAAACACGTCACTAAGCCTATCAGGGGAAAAAAGCTATAGCTCCGGGTAGCAAATGTCACTACCCTACCCAATCTCCCACTGAGGTACACAGCCGATTGTACTCACCTCAGACCGATGTCCCAACAGCGAGTAGAGCAAGAGTTTCCAGGCTGGGCAGGGACTGGAAACTAACCAATGTACTCTCTCCAACGCAGTACAAAACCCAAAGGCAACCAATACTGGCCTATCAAACTCAAACAAACTAACAAAATTTACAAAGAAAAACCCTACAGAATTGGACATTAACTCCACGTTCTCCCAAACACAACCAGTTCAAAATCCCGGACGAGCCCCCACTTGTCACGAACCGGCTCAAGTTCGTAACAAAAGGGAGACACGTGGAGACAAGTAGTACTCAAAGTATATATTTATTAATTAAAGTAAACTAAATCAAATAACAATGGTGTGTGTAATCAGTAGTGTACGTGAGTGTTTGCATGCATAAATGTAATATGGAAAAGTGTTGAAAAGTGCCAAAGCAAACAACCCAAAAAGGCCTCAAAAATATCACAACCAAGATCAAAGTAACTGCCTGGAGAGAGTCTCCCTAATGAATGTGGAAGAGGTCCATTTATCCTGGGACACACCCGGCCCAGGTGTTTCCCATGTAGCTGACGACCCTCCCAACTCCGCCCACCGGCATCCTAACAAGGAAACAAGAACAAAGAGAGAATACGGCAGACAGAGTGGGAGGGTCGTCACAATGGTTACTGTTCTTCTGCTGTACTTTAGTAGGTAGACGATGATCAGTTCCAATGTATTGGAGCGAAGCCAACATATGGAGGTTTAGTGAATGTAGGGCAGTTGGTTAAAGTAAGTGAGTAGGGATTGATTTCACACACACGGTAATCGCAGGTGCTAATAACCTGAAACAGGAGGTATTTCCATTATGCAGAATTGAAAGAATCTGCAGATGTTTGTAACCTAGTACTGTAGTACTTTGAGACTGACCAAAAGCAGGGTGCTTTTCTATGAGAGCCTGTATTTGTCCAACTTGCCATTTAAATATCCCATCTTCTAGGGCCTCCCGAGTGGCGCAGCGGTCTAAGGCACTGCATCGCAGTGCTAGAGGCGTCACTACAACCGGCCGTGATCGGGAGTCCCATAGGGCAGCGCACAATTTGCCCAGCGTCGTCCGGGTTAGGGGAGGGTTTGGCCGGGGGCCTTTACTTGGCTCATCGCGCTCTAGCGACTCCTTGTGGCGGGCCGGTCGCCTGCAGGCTGACCTCAGTCATCAGGGTGAACAGTGTTTCCTCCAACACATCAGTGCAGCGGGCAGGTGTTAAGAAGCGTGGTTTGGCGGGTCATATTTCGGAGGACGCATGACTCGACCTTCGCCTCCCGAGTCCGTTGGGGGGTTGCAGCGATGAGACAAGATCGAAATTGGGGAGGAAAGGGGGGTACAAAAATATATATTACCTCATTCCCTACTGCAATGCCACCAGCTGGCCTACTCTCTGTCTCTTCTCCCAAATTGCTTCTGGAATGACCTTTCATTTAATATCCTGTAGGTTTTCAGTATATTTATTTAAAGGTCCTCATTCACCCTCTTTTACTGTCAATGCTAGTGTCTTCTGAAATGTAATTGTACTGTATGCCAAATGTAGGCCTAAATGTCCCTTTCCCCTCTCTCTCCCAGTTCTTGCGGGTTACGAAGCAGTACCTGCCTCACCTGGCTCGGCTGTGTCTAATCAGCACCTTCCTGGAGGACGGCATCCGCATGTGGTTCCAGTGGAACGAGCAGAGGGACTACATTGAGGGGACGTGGGGCTGTGGCTACTTCCTGGCCACCTGCTTTGTGCTGCTTAACCTCACAGGACAGCTTGGTGAGCAAGGCTGGGATCATTAGCCTGTTTGTTTCATCAATATAAACATAAAACAATCTGCATGGGTCCAGATAGGGTCCATGCATGGATTGAAAAAGCCTGTTCAGTAGAGAGTCAATCTGGGTTTGTGCCAAAGCCACATGATTTGATCATTCATTCACTATCGACTAATTTGAGTGGTTAGTGTGGTGTGGACCTAAGACCGTAGAATGATGACCCCATGCTGTCTTTGAAGGCTGGGGAAAGATACAGGAGTTGTAATAAGTGGGAATGCCACCCCTTTTGGGGAAGATGGGGTACAGTTGTGCCGGTTCAATTGGACGAGTTTCTGCAATCCTAACCTTCTGTTATTTTATTCACTCCAACAGGTGGCTGTGTCCTTATCCTCAGTAGAAATTTTGTACAGTATGCCTGCTTTGGATTATTTGGAATCATAGCTCTACAGGTAAGGAAATATCTAATCTATTGGCATTGCATTTCATGTACCTTTCTGTGATTTTTGGCTGACAACTGAAATGGCTGACAGCCGGACACTGGCTATGTTCATGAATTTCTGGCTGTGTAATATTTCGTGCTGAATTTCTTATACTTTATTTTTTCCAGACGGTTGCGTACAGTATTTTATGGGATATAAAATTTCTGATGAGGTAGGTCTCTTCCAATAAGTTTATGAATAATATTTGTACATATTAAATTGAAAATATGCAATTGACTTTAGTCTGTTTTACATGACCAATTATATTAGTTGTTTTTAAGTGTCTTAAAACCTTAGGTACATTTTCCACTGTCCGTCTGTCCCATTAATTTTATACCCCTATACATTGAACCAGTGTTGTAGTTGAGTCACTAAACCTTGAGGTTGAATCCCAAGTCCCCTATGCTCGAGTCCGAGTCGCGTCATTAGCCCCTATGGCTGAAGTCCGAGTCACCAATGGTCGAGTCACGAGTCCATCAATTTATAGTAGGTCTTATGCAATTGTGTCTAGTAACCACCAGATGACCACTCCCTCATATATTTGTTGCTATTCATCACTAGCTCACAAGTTCTACTCAATACCTGTGTGTCACTACTTATTTACTACATCAATTAATGGTAAGTCAGGCTTTCAGATACCTTTTTTTTTTTTTATCGGCCACTGATAGTGTAGATTTTTTATTGCAAAGTGAAACCTAAAAGGAGGCTTATCAGAACCTGGCTATGGGATGCAGGGGGGAAAGTGGGAGGGTAGAGCGAGGCAACAAATTCAAAGATGGACTACTTTTCTATACTCAAGGCCAGTTAGAGACAAATGGCTAGACTGTTATTTTACTATTAAAGTCAATACTAGAGTTTTCAATTTTGTAAAGCAGTTTGTGTTTCTTAACCAGGCAAAGCTAAATAGTAGACTGGTGGTTACGGGGAAGCAAGAGAGTCGCTTGTGCGATGTGTAGCCTATGATCGGAGCAGAGTCCGCCTGCCCACAATCATCGCTTGCTCTCCCGCAGCTCACCAGCTGATGTAGGCCGGGTGTGGCGCTTCCTTCCCACTGCTACAGAACAGAACCCTCGCTGCTGTGCGCACCCAGTGCTGCTAATATTCTGCTTATCATAGTAGCCTATTCAGTCCAAGTGCAAATACGAGTCACAAGTCATGAAAATTAGGACTCGAGTCGGACTCGAGTACTGCAACACTGCATTGAACTAAGTATGGATCTTACTTCCCCTCTTCTCCTACACAATGTCGTCTCCTCACCTCCCCCCTCCCCCTCCCCTCCTCTCTCAGGAACCTTGCTCTTGGCGGTGGACTCCTGCTATTACTAGCGGAGTCACGTTCAGAAGGGAAGAGCATGTTCGCTGGCGTCCCCTCGATGGGGGAGAGCTCACCAAAGCAGTACATGCAGCTGGGAGGGAGAGTCCTGTTGGTGCTCATGTTCATGACCTTGCTGCACTTTGACCCTAGCTTCTTCTCGGTGAGTAGCCCACCACCCTGCCTCTATGGTGCCACTCAGGAGGGACTACAGTTAGAGGGGAATAAGCTGTGTAATGCATTTTCTCATGTAAATATGCGGAGATCAAGCTGAGTTTGCATGTGGGGTGTTGACAGTTTTTGTTAAGATTACGCACAATCATGTTAGTATTGTATGGTATTTAGAGATTTGACGGCCTAAGTGCTTCATTCGATTAGACAGGTTCTGGTGCAACAGTTGTACAGTAGCATTGGTGGTTCAGTCTGCAGTCTGAATCCTGACCCATGTGTCCCTCTCCACTCCCCCAGATCCTCCAGAACATGGTGGGCACGGCTCTCATCATCCTGGTGGCCGTTGGCTTCAAGACCAAGCTGGCCGCCCTGACCCTGGTAATATGGCTGCTGGCCATCAACGTCTACTTCAACGCCTTTTGGACGGTGCCCGCCTACAAGCCCATGCACGATTTCCTCAAGTACGACTTCTTCCAGACCACGTCCGTCATCGGAGGGCTGCTGTTGGTCGTAGCACTGGGGCCCGGCGGGGTGTCCATGGACGAGAAGAAGAAGGAGTGGTAGGGAGAGAGAGATACACAAACACCTCTAACCCCAGGACACACAAGGACCCCCAGGGTACACGTCATTATTCTGACCATCCACAGCAACCTCTCCCTCCACTATTCTCTGTCTCGTCCTTTCTTTTCTTTTTTCACATTTTGTTTTCCAGCTGCTGTTTTGTTTTTGAGGTCAATATGGTCGGTACTGAATTATTTTATACACCTATTTATGTCCCCTTATTTTGGTGCCAAGAAAAAGTCAGATTTTGATTAAACTGTGTCAAAGTGCAAAGTAACTCATTCATGAGTGATGGGTGGATAAAAAACATATCTTGGTTCTGTGTTGCAGAGGTATGAATATCACAATGTATTTATGGATGTTACCATAACCTTTCAGAAGAAGAAAAAAACAATTTTTTGTGAACAAGCAAAATGGTGAGTAGGTGTATCAGTTTGGTTGCCAATGAAGACGCTAATCTTTCCCTGCTTGTGTTGGATGTTGGACCATCTGTGACTTGCTCATTATATCAATCCTGAGACCTCAGGTACTGAATACGATACGATTCTCCCTCACTCTCTAGGTTGCCATCTTCCCCGCTTTTCAGAAGCCCCAGGCCTCATCCTTACACACATCCAGTCCCATGGCTGTGACTAATGGATTGTATATTGAGATGAGTTGCGGGGGACGTGTGCATTGTATACTACTATTCAAAATGTTTGATTTGAAGTTGTGCTTGATTGAATATTGAAACAATTGTTAGCACCAGAACTCTTTTTGGGCACTTTGTACTGTACATCTAGGGCAAATGCCTAACTAGTAACTGTATTTTAACAGGGCAGTAGGGGGAGCTCGACATTTATGAAACGCCATATTCTACAATCTAAAGAAGCAAGCAGAACTGGACAGAGTCTGCGATCACCCTGACTTTTTCTTTGCTCAGTGTTTTTGCTCTATACTGAATAAGAAAATAAAAATCTTCAGATTATTGATTTTCAGAAGTTTATATTGTATTTTTGATTATTTGTTTTTCAGAGATCATGGCAAATTGCAAGAAAGCATCTGCTTGCTCTGTCATGTTGACGTCAAAATTGGTATTTTATCGTGTTATCATTCCAATGGATGTATTACTGTTATTCTTGATGTATTCATCTTTGGCTAAACTCACAACCAGGGTGGGACTTCTTCCCCTTCTGACTCATCACACCCATTCAACACACCCCTCGAAAGGTGGTCGAGTTTTGATTGGCTGTTGGTTGACCCGAATTTTGCAATCACTGCTGCCCTGCAGCAGTCTGTGAGTAACACTAGCCTGTCACTAAAACCAATACTATTGCCATCTACTGGCTGTGTTTAATCCCCACCACATACATGTGAACTTTTCCTTTCCTTTTCTACCTCCCTTTCCTCTCCTCCATCCCTATCTCACTTTCCTTATCTCCTTTCCTAGTTCCTTTCCACCTTTCTTAGCTCCTTTTCCTTGCTTCCTCGTTAATTTTCTTTCCTCTAAAGGGAGTAAAGGAATAAGGAAAGGAACCTAGGAAGGGCATGAGGAATGGAGATAGGGAAGTAGGGAATGAAATGAAATTAAGCTTGTAAAGGAGAAAAAGAAAGGGAACAAGGAAGGGAATCTAGGAAAGGAGTTCGCATGTACAGGTAAAAGTCAGTAAATTAGAATATTTTGAAAAACTTGATTTATTTCAGTAATTGCATTCAAAAGGTGTAACTTGTACATTATATTTATTCATTGCACACAGACTGATGCATTCAAATGTTTATTTCATTTAATTTTGATGATTTGAAGTGGCAACAAATGAAAATCCAAAATTCCGTGTGTCACAAAATTAGAATATTGTGTAAGGGTTACATTTTGAAGACACCTGGTGCCACAAACTAATCAGCTGATTAACTCAAAACACCTGCAAAGGGCTTTAAATGGTCTCTCAGTCCAGTTCTGAAGCCTACACAAACATGGGGAAGACTTCAGATTTGACAGCTGTCCAAAAGGCGACCATCGACACATTGCACAAGGAGGGAAAGACACAAAAGGTTATTGCAGAAGAGGCTGGCTGTTCTCAGAGCTCTGTGTCCAAACACATTAATAGAGAGGCAAAGGGAAGGAAAAACTGTGGTCAGAAAAAGTGTACAAGCGATAGGGATCACCGCGCCCTAGTCAAGATTGTGAAAAAAACCCATTCAAAAATGTGGGGGAGATTCACAAGGAGTGGACAGCTGCTGGAGTCAGGGCTTCAAGATCCACCACCAAGAGACGCTTGAAAGACATGGGTTTCAACTGCCGCATACCTCGTGTCAAGCCACTGTTGACCAAGAAACAGCGCGAAAAGCGTCTCACCTGGGCTAAGGAAAAAAGAGCTGGACTGCTGCTGAGTGGTCTAAAGTCATGTTTTCTGACGAAAGCAAATTTTGCATTTCCTTTGGAAATCGAGGTCCCAGAGTCTGGAGGAAGACAGGAGAGGCACAGGATCCACGTTGCCTGAAGTCTAGTGTAAAGTTTCCACCATCAGTGATGGTTTGGGGTGCCATGTCATCTGCTGGTGTCGGTCCACTCTGTTTCCTGAGATCCAGGGTCAACGCAGCCGTCTACCAGCAAGTTTTAGAGCACTTCATGCTTCCTGCTGCTGACCTGCTCTATGGAGATGGAGATTTCAGGTTCCAACAGGACTTGGCGCCTGCACACAGCGCAAAATCTACCCGTGCCTGGTTTACGGACCATGGTATTTCTGTTCTAAATTGGCCAGCCAACTCCCCTGACCTTAGCCCCATAGAAAATCTGTGGGGTATTGTGAAAAGGAAGATGCAGAATGCCAGACCCAACAACGCAGAAGAGTTGAAGGCCACTATCAGAGCAACCTGGGCTCTCATAACACCTGAGCAGTGCCAGAAACTCATCGACTCCATGCCACGCCGCATTAATGCAGTAATTGAGGCAAAAGGAGCTCCAACCAAGTATTGAGTATTGTACATGCTCATATTTTTCATTTTCATACTTTTCAGTTGGCCAACATTTCTAAAAAATCCCTTTTTTGTATTAGCCTTAAGTAATATTCTAATTTTGTGACACACGGAATTTTGGATTTTCATTTGTTGCCACTTCAAATCATCAAAATTAAATGAAATAAACATTTGAATGCATCAGTCTGTGTGCAATGAATAAATATAATGTACAAGTTACACCTTTTGAATGCAATTACTGAAATAAATCAAGTTTTTCAAAATATTCTAATTTACTGACTTTTACCTGTATGTGTTAGGGATTAACCACGGCCAGTAGATAGGACAGGAAAGGAAGTTAGGAAAGGAATCTAGGAAAGTAAAGGAGTTCACGTGTACAGTATGTGGTAGAGATAAACCACGGCCAGTAGATGGCGATAGCATTGGTTTTAGTGATAGGCTAGTTTTATAGTCACAGGCTGCTGTGGGGCTGCAGCTGTACACATCTCGAATGTTGAGCAAAATCTTGGCCACTGCACAATATATTTGGACACGCGTTCCATACATCGTGGAGACTGGACTGGAGAGAAGACTCGAGAGTTAGAGACCTCTTTATTTCGCCATCAAGCTTTTAGAACGGTAAATACATATATAATTGTAAAATGGCGTCACTATATTTTACATTTATGTGCAAATTTAAGTTTACATTTGGCTCGCTATCAAAACATCAAACGAGATAAGGGTCACATCGTGATTGCTGCTGATTATTGAGAAGTCCATTGGCAGCTAACTACTGATTCGAATGCAACAGTTGGCATTTCAGTGAAGCATGTTAGCTAGCTCGCTAGCTAGGTAACAAATAATCAAATGTTAAGTAACATGATTCTTAACAACAGGTGTAGACTAACAGTGAAATACATAGTAGTATAACATGCGTGGTTTACATGTGTGCAGTTATTGAGCGCAAGCATTTGGAACCTGCTCTCCATTGAATTATTTACAGGTGTTTGTAACCATAGTCATTGGAGATTGATACTAGTTTCCATAATGATATTCTTACAGGAATATGGATGGATATCAACATCCTTCCACTTTCCACCCTGCATCCAGTCACAACCTTATGAATAAGCCAGTGTGTTCAGGATAGAAGATGATTGGAGATTTCCGTAACTGTATTACTCCAATGTATTTTCTAAATGAAAGATTCTCTATTTTCTTTGTATAATTCGACCCCAGATACAACAGACCCCTTTGACCGGCATCATTTGGACATAATCCTCATTATGTCTAAAGGCACAGTGGTTCTGGCCTACAGTGGAGGACTGGACACCTCCTGTATCTTGGTGTGGTTGAAGGAAGAAGGATATGATGTCATCACATACTTGGTAAGGAACACACACAAGTAAGAACCTATACTGTATGTGGGACAAGTCTGTGTGTGGGACAGGTGGGGCCAATATAACTTGAGTTCAGACAGCACACAGCCATCCAGTTGGTGCTCTCCTTTATTGTACGTCAACCTGTTAGAGCCTAAATGTGTCACTTGTGCAGCTCAAACCCCAATGAATGTTCATTTTATGCAGTTTTAGATATTTGTAAAGAAGGGATTAATTCTCCCGAGCAATCAGTTAACCCCCCCAAAAGTGCTATCTGGCTGCATAATGCTGGTGAAAAGCAGTCTGGATTAACTTTTTGCCCATAGGCCAGTTCAGAACTGCACATGATGCAGATTTTTCTCTTGTCTAACTGTTTATTCATTGTCTGGCTAGAGAAAGGGGTGGGGGTGGGGATGCTGAAGGGCTATGGCACGGTACTGTGCCTCCTGTTGGTTTTGGGGTTAGTCATTCGGAGGGTGGGAGGGAGGGATAATAACTTTAATAACTCACTTACACTTTAATAACTCTACCTAAATGTACATATTACCTTAATTATCTCGACTATCTGCACATTGACTCGGTACCGGTACCCCCTGTATATAGCCTCGCTATTGTTATTTTACTGCTGCTCTTTAATTATTTGTTACTTTTTTTTTAAATAATTAAGGGCTTGTAAGTAAGCATTTCACTGTAAGGTCTACACCTATTGTATTTGGCGCATGTGACAAATACAATTTGATTTGATTTGAGGGACAACAGAAAGGCACTGTCCCAATCGGCAACCTGTTTTTCTTGTTGAAATCACTGTCTGCTCTTGTGTTATGTTGTGATAGAAAAACCTCTGCCAAGCAAGCATTCAGAATACCACAGAGGCAGACAGACAGGAATAGCTACCTCATTTATGTGGAAGAAGACCACAGAGGCAGAAAAAAACAGGCACAGCTACCTCAGTTGAACCATTTGCATTCTTCAGTTGATTTAATGAGAGAGAGAGAGAGATACAGTGCCTTCGGAAAGTATTCAGACCCCTTGACTTTTTCCACATTTTGTTACATTACAACCTTATTCTAAAATTTATTAAATTGTTTTTTTCCCTCATCAATCTACACACAATATCCCATAATGACAAAGCGAAAACAGGTTTTTAGAAATGTTAGCACATTTATTTTAAAAAATACCTTATTTACATAAGTATTCAGACCCTTTACTCAGTACTTTGTTGAAGCACCTTTGGCAGCGATTACAGCATTGAGTCTTCTTGGGTATGACGCTACAAGTTTGCCACACCTGGCACATCTGCCACGCTGATCCTCAACACGGGGGCACCTCAGGGGTGCGTGCTCAGTCCCCTCCTGTACTCCCTGTTCACCCATGACTGCATGGCCAGACACGACTCCAACACCATCATTAAGTTTGCTGACGACACAGCAGTGGTAGGCCTGATCACCAACAACGATGAGACAACCTATAGGGAGGAGGTCAGAGACCTGGCCATGTGGTGCCAGGATAACAACCCCTCCCTCAACGTTATCAAGACAAAGGAGATGATTGTGGACTACAGGAAAAGAAGGACCGAACATGCCCCCATTCTCATCGGCGGGGCTGTAGTGGAGCAGGTTGAGAGCTTCAAATTCCTTGGTTTCCAAAACACCAACAAACTATCATGGTCCAAACACACCAAGACAGTTGTGAAGAGGGTGCGACAAAGCCTATTCCCCCTCAGGAGACTGAAAAGATTTGCCATGGGTCCTCAGATCCTCAAAAAGTTATACAGCTGCAGGCACTACAAAGGGTAGTGCGTACGGCCCAGTACATCACTGGAGCCAAGCTTCCTGCCATCCAGGACCTCTATACCAGGCGGTGTCAGAGGAAGGCCCTCAAAATTGTCAAAGACTCCAGCCACCCTAGTCATAGACTGTTCTCTCTGCTACCGCGCATCAAACGGTACCGGAGCTCCAAGTCTAGGTCCAAAAGGCTTCTCAACAGCTTCTACCCCCAAGCCATAAGACTCCTGAACAGCTAATCATGGCTACCCGGACTACCCCCACCCCCTCTTTTACGCTGCTGCTACGCTGTTTATTATCTATGCAAAGTCACTTTTAACTATACCTACATGTACATATTACCTGCACATTGACTCTGTACCGGTACCCCCTGTATATAGCCTTGCTACTGTTATTTTTAATGTTATTTTACTGCTTTTATTTTTTACTTAACACTTATTTTTCTTAAAACTACATTGTTGGTTAAGGGCTTGTAAGGAAGCATTTCATTGTAAGGTCTACTACACCTGTTGTATTTGGCGCGTGTGACAAATACAATTTGATTTGATTTTGGGAGTTTCTCCCATTCTTCTCTGCAGATCCTCTCAAGCTCTGTCAGGTTGGATGGGGAGCATTGCTGCGCAGCTAATTTCAGGTCTCTCCAGAGATGTCTGGATCGGGTTCAAGTCCGGGCTCTGGCTGGGCCACTCAAGGACATTCAGAGACTTGTCCCGAAGCAACTCCTGCGTTTTCTTGGCTGTGTGCTTAGGGTCGTTGTCCTGTTGGAAGGTGAACCTTCGCCCCAGTCTGAGGTCCTGAGCACTCTGGTGTAGGTTTTCATCAATGATCTCTCTGTACTTCGCTCTGTTCATCTTTGCCTCAATCCTGACTAGTCTCACAGTCCTTGCAGATGGAAAAACATCCCCACAGCATGATGCTGCCACCACCATGCTTCACCATAGCGATGGTGCCAGGTTTCCTCCAGATGTGATGCTTGGCATTCAGGCCAAAGAGTTCAATCTTGGTTTCATCAGACTAGAGAATCTTGTTTCTCATGGTCAGATGCCTTTAGGTGCCTTTGGCAAACTCCAAGCGAGCTGTCATGTGCCTTTTTACTGAGGAGTGGCTTCCGTCTGGCCCCTCTACCATAAAGGCCAGATTGGTGGAGTGCTGCAGAGATGGTCGTCCTTCTGGAAGGTTCTCCCATCTCCACAGAGGAAATCTAGAGCTCTGTCAGAGTGACCATCGGGTTCTTGGTCGCCTCCCTCACCAAGGCCCTTCTCCCCTGATTGCTCAGTTTGGCCGGGCGGCCAGCTCTAGGAAGAGTCTTGGTGGTTCCAAACTTCTTTCATTTAAGAATGATGGAGGCCACTGTGTTCTTGGGGACCTTCAATGCTGCAGACATTTTTTGATACCCTTCCCCAGATCTGTGCCTCGACACAATCGTGTCTCGGAGCTCTATGGACAATTCCTTCGACCTCATGGCTTGGTTTTTGCTCTGACATGCACTGTCAACTGTGGGACCTTATATAGACAGATGTGTGCCTTTCCAAATCATGTCCAATCAATTGAATTTACCACAGGTGGACTCCAATCAAGTTGTAGAAACATCTCAAGGATGATCAATGGAAACAGAATGCACCTGAGCTCAATTTCGAGACTCATCGCAAAGGGTCTGAATACTTATGTAAATAAGGTTTATAATTTTTTATTATTTTAATACATTTGCTAAAATTTATAACCATTTTTTTTCGCTTTTTCATTATGCGGTATTGTGTGTAGATTGCTGAGGATTTGTATTTATTTAATCCATTTTAGATTAAGGTTGTAACGCACAAAATGTGGAAAAGGTCAAGGGGTCTGAATACTTTCTGAAGGCACTGTAAGTTGATGTCAGAAACCCTCCGGTTGCCGGCTCACTCCACACCTGATTTTCCCCTCTGAGCTGGGTTTTGTTAAGTCTTAGTTCATGAGTTACCGTTCAAAAGGAAAAAGACATGGTTAATCAACAATCTGTGAATAAATCCCTCTATTATATTCATGGAGCAGCAGTGCACTGCTAGACTGTGCGGAAGCATGTCGGTGTTATCAGGTCATGGATGTGACCTGAATGTTAAAATGGTGGGCAATGGGACTTCAGCAGCCAATCCGTGACAAGCAATGGCTTTGGTCCCTGGCGAGAAGGACCGGGGATGAAGACGTGCCTTTTTTCAATTAGATTTGCTCAACTCCTACGTCCTCTCTCCTCCGTCCTCTCTGGCCTCCTTTTGAAAAAGGTCAAAGGTAATCGAGGAGAGGGAAAGTGGACCAAATTATGCTTGGAATCCCAAAATAAATGTATAAAGTGATCAAAAACGAATTTAGCTAATTGTGCAAGACATTCTATAGATAAAAGGATAAGTAGCATATTGTTTTTAAATGTTTGCATGCTTTTCTCCTTCCAGAAAACAATAGCTGATTCAAAGAGGGTATGGCAGAATTCAAAACAATCTTCCGCAGAGGACTCGGTTAGGATACACTTGTGCTTCCTCGCCAAAAGGGGGCTATCGATGAGGGTAGGACCGTCTTCCGTTTTGGATGACCACTTATTAGTTTCCAGGTCACGGAGTAGAGGGGGCGGGGGATGGACTTTTGCCCAAAGAAGCAAAGGCCACAGGAAATTGTTTGGAGGAGACAGGAAATGAATTATGAACCATCTCATTACGTTTCCGTGCGAAGCTGTGTTGCACAGATGGCGTTTTTGGTTTGCTTTCATGCCAAGAGCACTTAACACCTTACTGGTAATTGGTATTACGGATGCATTTTGGTGCATAGCTGGTTCATGGCTCTTGACAACAGGCTCTTGGGATGTTGACAGGGTTTGCTTTCGATTGAGGCCATGACAAGGTATGGTTCATTAGCATGTTTTCATGGCAACCAGGGTTCTGATGATTTTCTGACTAAGTGCTCTCATAATAAACATGCTAATGAAGTTTGGAGAACATGAAACATTTTCACTGAAACACTGCTGTAGTATGCTATTTTAGGCACCAGTTGATTAGATGTAACTAAAACTCTCTTGCAGGCCAATATTGGACAAGAAGAGGACTTTGATGCTGCAAAGAAGAAAGCAGAGAGTCTTGGAGCAAAGAAGGTAAAAAGCTGAGTCTAAGCGTCATGACATTGGTAAGACAAGGTAGCATAGTGGTGTGGAGGACACGGTAGACCACATTTTGCAATAGCAAAGTTGACTTTGAAAAGGTAAAAGAGGAGGTCCAGGATCTGGTTGAAGTAACAGTGTAGTAGAATCTCTTGCGAATACAATACATATACACAAAAAATATAAACAAGAAATCAAGAAATACATAGGCTAATAGTACCAGAGGCTAAAAAGCCAAGGCCAATAGCATGGTGGCTAAAATAAAACATGGCTAAAAGGAGCAAATTCTTCTTCTGAGTCTCAAGATTAGTCATTCTGAATTACATACAGTGCCGTGAAAAATATTTGCCCTTTTCTGATTATCTCTTTTTTTGCATATTTTTGATACTGAATGTTATCAGATCTTCAACCAAAACCTAATATTAGATGAAGGGAACCTGAATTTACAAATAACAAATATATATACACTACCGTTCAAAAGTTTGGGGTCACTTAGAAATGGCCTTGTTTTCCATGAAAACATACATCAGGGTTCTTCAATTCCGGTCCTGGAGGGCCGAAACACCTCTGTTTTTCATCCTCTCCTTCTAATCAGGGGCTAATTCAGACCTGGGACACCAGGTGAGTGCAATTAACTACCAGGTAGAAATAAAAAACAGAAGTGTTTTGGCCCTCCAGGACCGGAATTGAAGAACCCTGACATACATGAAATTAGTTTCAATAGGAAATATAGCAAAATGCATAGGAAATGTAGTCATTGACAAGGTTAGAAATAATGACTTTTAATAGAAAGAATAATTGTATCCTTCAAACTTTGCTTTCGTCAAAGAATCCTCCATTTGCAGCAATTACAGCCTTGTAGACCTTTGGCATTCTAGATGTCAATTTGTTGAGGTAATCCGAAGAGGTTTCACCCCATGCTTCCTGAAGCACCTCCCACAAGTTGGATTGGCTTGATGGGCACTTCTTACGTACCATACGGTCAAGCTGCTCCCACAACAGCTCAATAGGGTTGAGATCCGGTGACTGTGCTGGCCACTCCATTATAGACAGAATACCAGCTGACTGCTTCTTCCTTAAATAGTTCTTGCATAGTTTGGAGCTGTGCTTTGGGTCATTGCCCTGTTGTAGGAGGAAATTGGCTCCAATCAAGCGCCGTCCACAGGGTATGGCATGGCGTTGCAAAATGGAGTGATAGCCTTCCCTCTTCAAGATCCCTTTTACCCTGTACAAATCTCCCACTTTACCACCACCAAAGCACCCCCAGACATCACATTGCCTCCACCATGCTTGACAGATGGCATCAAGCACTCCTCCAGCATATTTCCATTTGGTCTGCGTCTCACAAATGTTCTTCTTTGTGATCCGAACCCCTCAGACTTCGATTCGTCTGTCCATAACACCTTTTTCCAATCTTCCTCTGTCCAGTGTCTGTGTTCTTTTGCCCATCTTAATCTTTTCTTTTTATTGGCCAGTCTGAGATATGGCTTTTTCTTTGCAACTCTGCCTAGAAGGTCAGCATCCCGGAGTCGCCTCTTCACTGTTGGCGTTGAGACTGGTGTTTGCGGGTACTATTTAATGAAGCTGCCAGTTGAGGACCTGTGAGGCATCTGTTTCTCAAACTAGACACTAATGTATTTGGCCTCCCACTCCTCTTTCTATTCTGGTTAGAGCCAGTTTGCGCTGTTCTGTGAAGGGAGTAGTACACAGCGTTGTACGAGATCTTCAGTTTCTTGGCAATTTCTCGCATGGAATAGCCTTCATTTCTCAGAACAAGAATAGACTGATGAATTTCAGAAGAAAGTTATTTGTTTCTGGCCATTTTGATTCTGTAATCGAACCCACAATTGCTGATGCTCCAGATACTCAACTAGTCTCAATAAGGCCAGTTTTATTGTTTCTTTAATCAGCACAACAGTTTTCAGCTGTGCTAACATAATTGCAAAAGGGTTTTCTAATGATCAATTAGCCTTTTAAAATGATAAACTTGGATTAGCAAACACAACGTGCCATTGGAGCACAGGACTGATGGTTGCTGATAATGGGCCTCTGTACACCTATTCCATAAAAAATCAGCCGTTTCCAGCTACAATAGCCATTTGCAACATTAACAATGTACACTGTATTTCTGATCAATTTGATATTTTAATGGACAACAAAATTGCTTTTCTTTTGAAAACAGGGACATTTCTAAGTGACCCCAAACTTTTGAACGGTAGTGTGTGTGTGTATGTATGTATATGTGTATATATATATGTATATGTGTATATATATATATATATATATATGTGTGTGTGTGTGTATGTATGTATATGTGTATATATATATGTATATGTGTATATATATATATATATATATATATATATATAATTTTTTTAAAGTTATTTTATTTATTTAATTAACAAAGTTATGCAACACCCAATTCCCCTGTGTGAAAAAGTATTTGCCCCCTTAAACTGGTTGTGCCACCTTTAGCTGCAATGACTGCAACCAAATGCTTCCTGTAGTTGTTGATTACCGTATTTTCCGCACTATAAGGCGCACCGGAGTATAAGCCGCAGCAGCTAAATTGAATGATATTGAATGATGTGTACATATATAAGCCGCACTGGACTATAAGCCGCAGGTGTTTTAATGTTTAATTACCATATGTAAGGGTTCGTGCACAGAGGGGATTGTCGGGAAAGAGACAAACTGTCTCGCTCTCGTAATGTCTGTCTGTCTTGCTCTCGTTCTGTCTCTCGTTCTGTCTCTCGTACCACTCTCGGTTCCACTTTTACTTTTGCGCGCTACCTGTCTCACTCTTTTCCGGCCTCCAGCTTTTCCTGCTGGAGCCCGCCGCTTAAAGGTGGGGGGCGCGGACCGGTCATAGAGCCCATAGAGTTCAAGTTGGTGGACTGTAACCTGTAAAATCCATAGATTTAGGAGGTCTTCTAGTGGCCGTTAGCTGTAAAAATCCATAGATTAGCCGCACCGTTATATAAGCCGCAGGGTCGAAAAATGGGGAAAAAGGCGCAGCGAATTTTGGCCCACTCTTGCGTGCAGAACTGCTTTAACTCAGCGACATTTGTGAGTTTTAAAGCATGAACTGCTTGTTTCAAGTCCTGCCACAACATCTCAATTGGGATTAGGTCTGGACCATTGGTACAAGGTTCTTACTGTGGAATGCAGTGTTTGGTTTTCGTCAGGAATAATGGGACCCATGTCATCCAAAAGGTTGACTGATGTTTGCCAAAAAGCACCTGGATGATCATCAAGACTCTTGGAAGAATGTTCTATGGACAGATTCAAAATTATAACTTTTTGGACAACATGGGTCCCTTCATGCCTGGCGAAAACCAAACACTGCATTCCACAGTAAGAACTTTATATCAACGGTCAAGCATGGTGGTGGTATTGTGATGGTTTGGGGATGCTTTGCTGCCTCAGGACCTGGATGACTTGCCTTAATAGAAGGAACCATGAATTCTGCTCTGTATCAGAGAATTCTACAGGAGAATGTCAGGCCATCCATCTGTGAGCTGAAGCGCAGCTGGGTCATGCAGCAAGACAATGATCCAAAATGCACAATCAAGTCTAAATGAAAATGGGGAAAAAAGCAACAAATTGGAAGTTTTGGAATGGCCTAGTCAAAGTCCAGACCTAATCCCAATTAAGATGTTGTGGCAGGACTTGAAACGAGCAGTTCATGCTTGAAAACCCCAAAAATTGCTGATTTACAGCAGTTCTGCTTGGAAGTGAGCCAAAATTCCTCCACAGCGACGTGAGAGACTGATCAACAACTACAGGAAGCGTTTGGTTGAAGTCATTGCGGTTAAAGGTGGCAGAACCAGTTATTGAGTGTAAAGGGATAATTACTTTTTCACACGGGGACATTGGGTGTTGCCTAACTTTGTTTATGAATTAAGTATGTACTTATTGTGTTATTTGTTCACTCAGGTTCCCTTTATCTAATATTAGGCTTTGGTTGAAGATCTGTTAACATTCAGTATAAAAAAATATGCTAAAGTATAGAAAATTAGGAAGGGTGCAAGTAATTTCACGGTACTGTATGTATGCATCATTACAGACGCTGGTTGATATGAAACTGATATCTTTCAATTGAACAATGAGAACAGTGAGACATTTGATACTTTGGGTACAGAGTGATGTTGAGCAGCTTGAGTCAGTTCAAGGTTGGATTGTCACTCCCTGAGGTCTAGAATTATGTGTCCTGACATCTGGGTCACAGAGTTATAGGAAATGATTAAGCAGGCAAATCGTATTACGTATTATGTGAGGATATGACATCTGGGTTGTCGTCTTCTTAGCAGCTAACATAGCAGGTCCTCACTCTTTCTGCCTTTCTCTTGCCATTTAAGATTTGGAAGCAAAAGTTTGTCAACACAAAGCAAAGCCATTACAAGTGAACTAACTGACATTGCTTGTGTATTAGGATTGTCAAGGGAGCATTTAGTGAAATATTGTTGATGTAAGCTTTAATATGAATGGTTCAAGTGTAACCTCCCTCCATGTAAACAGTGAGGGAAAAAAGTATGTGTTCCACTGCTGATTTTGTATGTTTGCCCACTGACAAAGACATGATCAGTCTATAATTTTAATGGTAGGTTTATTTGAACAGTGAGAGACAGAATAACAACAAGAAATTCCAGAAAAACGCATGTCAAAAATGTTATAAATTGATTTGCATTTTAATGAGGGAAATAAGTATTTGACCCCTCTGCAAAACATGACTTAGTACTTGGTGGCAAAACCCTTGTTGGCAATCACAGAGGTCAGACGTTTATTGTAGTTGGCCACCAGGTTTGCACACATCTCAGGAGGGATTTTGTCCCTCTCCTCTTTGCAGATCTTCTCCAAGTCATTAAGGTTTCGAGGCTGACGTTTGGCAACTCAAACCTTCAGCTCCCCTCCACAGATTTTCTATGGGATTAAGGTCTGGAGACTGGCTAGGCCACTCCAGGACCTTAATGTGCTTCTTCTTGAGCCACTCCTTTGTTGCCTTGGCCGTGTGTTTTGGGTCATTGTCATGCTGGAATACCCATCCACGACCCATTTTCAATGCCCTGGCTGAGGGAAGGAGGTTCTCACCCAAGATTTGATGGTACATGGCCCCGTCCATCGTCCCTTTGATGCGGTGAAGTTGTCCTGTCCCCTTAGCAGAAAAACACCCCCAAAGCATAATGTTTCCACCTCCATGTTTGACAGTGGGGATGGTGTTCTTGGGGTCATAGGCAGCATTCCTCCTCCTCCAAACACGGCGAGTTGAGTTGATGCCAAAGAGCTCGATTTTGGTCTCATCTGACCACAATACTTTCACCCAGTTCTCCTCTGAATCATTCAGATGTTCATTGGCAAACTTCAGACGGGCCTGTATACAGTGGGGGAAAAAAGTATTTAGTCAGCCACCAATTGTGCAAGTTCTCCCACTTAAAAAGATGAGAGAGGCCTGTAATTTTCATCATAGGTACACGTCAACTATGACAGACAAAATGACATTTTTTTCTCCAGAAAATCACATTGTAGGATTTTTTATGAATTTATTTGCAAATTATGGTGGAAAATAAGTATTTGGTCACCTACAAACAAGCAAGATTTCTGGCTCTCACAGACCTGTAACTTCTTCTTTAAGAGGCTCCTCTGTCCTCCACTCGTTACCTGTATTAATGGCACCTGTTTGAACTTGTTATCAGTATAAAAGACACCTGTCCACAACCTCAAACAGTCACACTCCAAACTCCACTATGGCCAAGACCAAAGAGCTGTCAAAGGACACCAGAAACAAAATTGTAGACCTGCACCAGGCTGGGAAGACTGAATCTGCAATAGGTAAGCAGCTTGGTTTGAAGAAATCAACTGTGGGAGCAATTATTAGGAAATGGAAGACATACAAGACCACTGATAATCTCCCTCGATCTGGGGCTCCACGCAAGATCTCACCCCGTGGGGTCAAAATGATCACAAGAATGGTGAGCAAAAATCCCAGAACCACACGGGGGGACCTAGTGAATGACCTGCAGAGAGCTGGGACCAAAGTAACAAAGCCTACCATCAGTAACACACTACGCCGCCAGGGACTCAAATCCTGCAGTGCCAGACGTGTCCCCCTGCTTAAGCCAGTACACTGTCTGAAGTTTGCTAAAGTGCATTTGGATGATCCAGAAGAGGATTGGGAGAATGTCATATGGTCAGATGAAACCAAAATATAACTTTTTGGTAAAAACTCAACTCGTCGTGTTTGGAGGACAAAGAATGCTGAGTTGCATCCAAAGAACACCATACCTACTGTGAAGCATGGGGGTGGAAACATCATGCTTTGGGGCTGTTTTTCTGCAAAGGGACCAGGACGACTGATCTGTGTAAAGGAAAGAATGAATGGGGCCATGTATCGTGAGATTTTGAGTGAAAACCTCCTTCCATCAGCAAGGGCATTGAAGATGAAACGTGGCTGGGTCTTTCAGCATGACAATGATCCCAAACACACCGCCCGGGCAACGAAGGAGTGACTTCGTAAGAAGCATTTCAAGGTCCTGGAGTGGCCTAGCCAGTCTCCAGATCTCAACCCCATAGAAAATCTTTGGAGGGAGTTGAAAGTCTGTGTTGCCCAGCGACAGCCCCAAAACATCACTGCTCTAGAGGAGATCTGCATGGAGGAATGGGCCAAAATACCAGCAACAGTGTGTGAAAACCTTGTGAAGACTTACAGAAAAAGTTTGACCTGTGTCATTGCCAACAAAGGGTATATAACAAAGTATTGAGAAACTTTTGTTATTGACCAAATACTTATTTTCCACCATAATTTGCAAATAAATTCATAAAAAATCCTACAATGTGATTTTCTGGATTTTTTTTTTCTCCTTTTGTCTGTCATAGTTGACGTGTACCTATGATGAAAATTACAGGCCTCTCTCATCTTTTTAAGTGGGAGAACTTGCACAATTGGTGGCTGACTAAATACTTTTTTCCCCCACTGTATGTGCTTTCTTGAGCAGGGGGACCTTGCGGGCGCTGCAGGATTTCAGTCCTTCACGGCGTAGTGTGTTACCAATTGTTTTCTTGGTGACTATGGTCCCAGCTGCCTTGAAATCATTGACAAGATCCTCCCGTGTAGTTCTGGGCTGATTCCTCACTGTTCTCATGATCATTGCAACTCCACGAGGTGAGATCTTGCATGGAGCCCCAGGCAGAGGGAGATTGACAGTTATTTTGTGTTTCTTCCATTTGCGAATAATCGCACCAACTGTTGTCACCTTCTCACCAAGCTGCTTGGCGATGGTCTTGTAGCCCATTCCAGCCTTGTGTAGGTCTACAATCTTGTCCCTGACATCCTTGGAGAGCTCTTTGGTCTTGGCCATGGTGGAGAGTTTGGAATCTGATTGATTGATTGCTTCTGTGGACAGGTGTCTTTTATACAGGTAACAAACTGAAAATTAAGAGTGTGCTCCTAATCTCAGCTCGTTACCTGTATAAAAAGACACATGGGAGCCAAAAATCTTTCTGATTGAGAGGGGGGTCAAATACTTACAGTGGGGAAAAAAAGTATTTAGTCAGCCACCAATTGTGCAAGTTCTCCCACTTAAAAAGATGAGAGAGGCCTGTAATTTTCATCATAGGTACACGTCAACTATGACAGACAAAATGAGAAATAAAATTCCAGAAAATCACATAGTAGGATTTTTAATGAATTTATTTGCAAATTATGGTGGAAAATAAGTATTTGGTCAATAACAAAAGTTTCTCAATACTTTGTTATATACCCTTTGTTGGCAATGACACAGGTCAAACGTTTTCTGTAAGTCTTCACAAGGTTTTCACACACTGTTGCTGGTATTTTGGCTCATTCCTCCATGCAGATCTCCTCTAGAGCAGTGATGTTTTGGGGCTGTCGCTGGGCAACACGGACTTTCAACTCCCTCCAAAGATTTTCTATGGGGTTGAGATCTGGAGACTGGCTAGGCCACTCCAGGACCTTGAAATGCTTCTTACGAAGCCACTCCTTCGTTGCCCGGGCGGTGTGTTTGGGATCATTGTCATGCTGAAAGTCCCAGCCACGTTTCATCTTCAATGCCCTTGCTGATGGAAGGAGGTTTTCACTCCAAATCTCACGATACATGGCCCCATTCATTCTTTCCTTTACACGGATCAGTCGTCCTGGTCCCTTTGAAGAAAAACAGCCCCAAAGCATGATGTTTCCACCCCCATGCTTCACAGTAGGTATGGTGCAACTCAGCATTCTTTGTCCTCCAAACACGACGAGTTGAGTTTTTACCTAAAAGTTCTATTTTGGTTTCATCTGACCATATGACATTCTCCCAATTCTCCCTCACTGTACATGGACTCAAATATGAATCCTTAAAGAGATGGGTGGGGCTTAAGAGGGTGTGAACGATGCTGAATGGGTGTAGACACAGAAGAGCTCTCCAGTAGGTGTACCAAAACATTCAAAGGCCATTTTCTCAAAAGTGAGGTTACAAGTTTATCAACTTTCAAAGCAGAATTACTTTCCCATTGTTCTTCAATCAAATACTTTTTTCCCTCACTGTAGGTGTTCATCGAGGACCTGAGGGCAGAGTTTGTGGAGGACTTCATCTGGCCGTCGGTCCAGGCCAACGCCATCTACGAGGACCGCTACCTGCTGGGCACTTCAGTGGCCCGGCCCTGCATCGCCCGCCGCCAGATCCAGATCGCACGCCAGGAGGGTGCCCAGTACGTCTCCCATGGTGCCACGGGAAAGGTGAGGGGTCAATCAACAAGGGGAGAGCAGAGAAGAACCCGGAAGGCTACATGGAACCATTAGCATATTGTTGACATCTGTCAAGGTTCATTTTAGATGTTTGTCTGTTTGTAGAAATCTAAATGGTTTCCCAATTAGCTTTTGGAGTGAGTGGAAAGGTCACATTCAAATAGCCCTCAGCTACCACAATGGCATTCATTAGTCAGCCACAAGTGAACGATACTGTGGGGAGACTGAACTGTGGGGAAATGTAGTGTCCCTGCTCCAACTGTTGATGGAGACAAATGCCACTGAAATGAGCCTTCAACCAACAGTAACTGCAAGAAGTCTCTCACTGAAAGTTTATATCAGTTTATATGCTTTTTCAACTACCATTGGAAGTGATTTTAACCTTACCTTGTCTTGGGTGAGTGAGAAATTACCTGCTTGATTATCTCTGTCTTTGCTAGTAGTTTTCAGATTGTTTCTGGACATGTTACTAGGGTTTTGTGGCTGAATGGTTAACTGTTGCTTTCAGGGCAACGATCAGATCCGATTCGAGCTCACCTGCTATGCCCTCTACCCTGAGGTTGAGGTGAGTTCTGTCTTCCACAGTTCCTCTGCATTAACACATCTGTAACTACACTACATCATCCAATATTACTTCAGATAATGCACCATACAAAGTACATGCATTACCCTCCCTCCTCTCTCTGTCTCCCGCTCAGATTATTGCTCCATGGAGAATCCCTGAGTTCTACAATCGCTTCCGTGGGAGGAAGGATCTGATGGAGTATGCCGAGGTAACACTTCCACATGATAGGATCACTTCATAACATGTTGCCTGGCAGTGAGTGTGTGATAGGATCTCTTCATACACATTAGGGATGTGACAAATGTAAACATTTTATAGTTTAAACTGCCATTTTTTAAATGGTTTAAATAAGACAGAAAATCATAAAATGACGTGAATTCACAATTCACCTATGGTCCTGTGTGTGACCGCTAGGGGGCAATGCCGTTCAATTTACCGTAGTCCTGGCTACCTAGCAGACCGCGCTCACCTTACTGCTATCCCCCACCCACTCAACAATGACGGTAGTTAATGCCATTTTAGGTTCTCTGCTGTGTCCCTCTCCTCCATGTTCTCAGTTGTCAGTACATGGGACTTCATGTCCCACTTCTCATCAATGTGTTGGCTCGCTGCAGTGATGTGTGACAGCGTGTTCATAGACATCCAACAATCTGTTGTTAACACCACGTATGGTGTTTGAATGCTCACGCTTTGTACTTGCAGAGCAATCGTACAATTTCTCCATCCGGGCCATCACGTTTTTTTGACTTGGCATCTTGTAGTCTGGTTCTAGATATGCCATCAGTGCATTGAAGCCAACATCTTCTACCATTGACAATGGCTGCATATCAACTGCAATCATTTCTGTAATCAGCGCTGTGATTTTCTCACTGTTCCTTATCGCACTGCTGCCAGCAACGGCTTGGGTCTCACGATGCCTCCCTTTCAGATGGTTAAGCGTTGCACCTGTACTGCCACTGTAGCTCAATTCCACCTCACATTTATTTGCATTTATTTTACCACCTCATTAAACTTCTCAAAGTGTTGCCATACAGGGCTTCGCTGCTGTCGCTTCCCTGTCTCACTCTCTGCCACTTTCCCAACTGTTAACAACGATGACGTGCTGAGCGCATCATATCCGTGGCAAATCATTTGAAAGATGCATATATCCTCCAACAAATGTTACAGCATCGTTGCATTAGGCATTTGTTAAATTGTTATGTTTCCCTTTTTATAATGATGATCGGAACCTGTTAGTGGTAGTTCTCTGTGATAACTGCACTGTGATTTCAATTTTGTTAAAGATGCACTATGCAGAAATTGCTCCGCCATTTCCTGGTTGCTAAAATTCTAGTAGTTCGCCTAATTTCAGTTTAAGTGACAAAACAAGCAAATATAGTGTAGAGCAGGGTTTCTCAAACTCAGTCCTCGAGACCTGAAGGGGTGTATGTTTGGGTTTTTGCCCTAGCACTACACAGCTGATTCAAATAATCAACTAATCATCAAGCTTTGATCATTTGAATCAGCTGTGTAGTGTTAGGGCAAAAACCAAAACGTGCACACCTTGGGGTCCCGAGGACCGAGTTTGGGAAATGCTGGTGTAGTGAATCATTGTACCATCTAAACCGCTGTGAAATATTTTTTTGCATAACCCAAAATATTGTGTTTAAACCTGTTTGACACTGGTGTACAAAAGTGAAAGTAAAAGATGCAAGAAAGAAACTTAAAATGTGAAGCATAGAAATAGCGCACATAGAACATATCTGGTTGTGGGTTCAATTCCCACGGGGGGCCAGTATGAAAAATAAAAAGATAATGTAAGTCGCTCTGGATAAGAGCGTCTGCTAAATGACTAAAATGTAAATGTAAATATCTACCGCTTCTTAGACTTGCTTTCATTGAGAATGAAAGACCTATAACTCACATTTCTATGTGCATTTTGTTGGCTTGCCCAAAAAGTTACATATTGTAGCTTAAAAAAAAACTGCTAGGGATTTTTGTAAAAAAAAAGTAAGATCCCAATGTCATTTAAACGTTCACACCCCTAATACACATGTTGCCTGGCAGTGAGTCTATGATAGGTTCTCTTCATAACATGTTGCCTGGCGGTGTTTGTCTTTGAGGTGGTGTTCTCCACCCTGCCCACTAGAGGGGGATCATGGCCTTTTAGTGAGCTGAAAGTCCCCTGTGTGCACCACTTTATCAAGCTTTTCTCCCTTCCCATTATTTTATTATACAACGTTGAACTCAAATAAATAACGGAATGACCAGATTTTAAGTCAAATCAACAATCACAATTGTTAAAGAACAGTTGGAGGTGATATGATTGGTTTAACTGTTCAGAACTTAGCAGATAAACATGTATTGCTCAGAGCGGGCTAGGTTAATATTCCCCTATCTGTTCAGTGTTGTCATTGACTCTTCTCTGACCTTTCCATCACCCCCAGAAACATGGCATCCCTGTACCCGTCACCCCTAAAGCACCCTGGAGCATGGATGCCAACCTCATGCACATCAGGTGAGAAAAACACCAATGATGCTCACAATACTTCCTGGTTAAATTAAGGTTGAAGAAAATAAAGTTTTACATTCTTCTACAAAAAAAGTTAGTAGCTTTAAGGCGGTATTGGCCCTTTTTGGTCATTTGTCTCCCACATTAGCTATATCCTGTAGAGCAGTGCATCCCAACTCCGGTCCTCGATTACCCCCAACGCCACACATTTTTGTTGTCTCCCCGGACAATAAGGCCTGATTCAACTTGTCAAGGGCTTGATGATTAGTTGAAAAGTAGAATTAAGTGTGCTTATCCGGGTCCACAACAAAAACATATACTGTTGGGAGTACTCGAGGACCGGAGTTGCGAACACTGCTGTAGAATGACAAAGGGAATGAATGTGTTCACCAACATACCTTCTCATTGTCTGTTTCAACAGCTACGAGTCTGGAATACTGGAAAATCCCAAGGTAAGATCTTGTTCCTGCTACAGTGTCAGAAACCTAACACCCAACACATTGGTGAATAATGCATGCATGAGCAGGCTGAGGAATCAATTAGGACAATGATGGCACCTTAACCTAACATCTCACCATTCGTCCCAGTGCCAGATTCAACAGGTTGTTACTCTCACCTCCTGCTGTCTCTGAATCACAACAGGAAACTCCTCAAGAGTTCACATTCTGTCTAGGTTCCATGTCATTGACCATACAGTATCTATCACGTCCTTTGTCCACCTACTCATATTCAACATTTCTCTCCATAGTCAACCTGCCTGGTAGTTTATAGATTATCCCTGTTTCACCTTCTCTCTTTTTTTTACAGTATAGATTATTGTGTTGTAATATGTACAAAGCAATAGCTGATAGGAGCAGAGTTGTGAAATTCTGCTAACTTTCCCAAAATTCCAAGGTTTTCCAGAAATCCCGGTTTGGGGACTCACTGATTTCCTGCTTATTCCCTCCTGATTCCATGAAACCTCCAACCAGGATTTCTGGAAAACCTGGGAAATTGGGAAAGTTACTGGAATTTTGCAACCCTAGATTGGAGAGTGTATTAAGATAAAGTTAACACAGTGGAGAGCGCAGAGTTGTCGTCGTCCCCCATCTCTTATATTGGCTCCAGCACAGACAAACCAAACCCTGAGCCCACAGTGAGACAGAGATAGTTTGATCTCTTCAGGGGTCAGAGGTCAAGGCTGTACACAAAGGTCACCCTTGACGACTCAAACCTCATCCCTCCTTGTTGTCTCCTCTCACCCTAAACCTTGCCGAGCCTGGGAAGAGCCTTGGACACACAGACACTGACTTGTCATCAGAAACGGCTCGCATAATTCCCGATTTCATGGGAGCCGGGGGAAGGGTTAGGGCAGCGTGCCCAGCTGGGCCTCCTTGGGGGACCATTGTTTCTGGTTGCGCCGCCGCAGGCTGCAACGTGGGAGGGACTCATTTCACCGTGACACCAGAATGTCACCAGTAACAGTAAAGTACAAAGGCGGGCAGACAGATGAGATGGGTGTCAGGGAGGCGAGGGGTCCCCCGCTTTTGGATTGGCGGTGCAGGGGCAGAACTATAACGCAGGCTTTTCTCTCTCCGCTGCTCGCCCTGTGGAGAAATTCATCCTGAAAAGAAACAACTCAATAGCATAGCGATGTGTAGTATGACAGTATTGTGTAATTGATTTAATTCATGGTTTTAGTCCCATTTTACTTTCACAATGAATTTATCAATGGAATTAAATACGATTAAATATTTATGGTGGAGGAGATACAAGTGATAAAAGGGATTTGAATACATTACTCGGGGCGTGTTATGATCCATTTAAGATTGAACAAACTGTAATAATTCTGTTTTTTGCTCAGTTTCTGCTCCCATAGTTATTTTAGATAATACCATTTTTCTAAGTCTACTTTAAACATTTTACTTTTGATTTGTGCCTCAATTTAAAACCATTTCAGGCTTCTAAGAAACCTTACTGTAAATTGAATGTAAAACACTGATGTAATACTACATCACTGTACTATGTAATTATTAACCTCTTATCAACATAAGCACTCAAACATGACAGTCAGTGAGTAGATATTGAAAAGGTAATCGCAACCTTCTAGTTCTCAACTGTGCATCTGCCTCCTAGGAGTCCAGTTACCCCCCAAGGCCTGAGCAGACTCCCTCCATTCACAGTGCCTCTCCGCCCACCTGTAAACACAATGGCTCCACTCTCCCCACACACAGATTAGGAAATGTCCAAATGGTCGCTCATATGTTCCTTCTGAGATAAGGCAGCCAGGGTCAGGTTGCACTGTGATTATTACCACTAGCTGGATTCTCTCCCATTACCCCAGAGGTTAGCCTTTAGCTACACCACTAGACTACATTGTCTTTATCCGCTCACATTTTACATTGTTCTTCTAGCTAGTTTTACTGGATTAGGAGCAACCGGTGGATTGAAGTTTCTATGAATTATGGAATTTTGATGATGTATTTTCTTTAAACACATTGCAATTTAAGGGCAAGCATTTCAACTCTAAGTTTAAACCCTATGTAACATATCTATCATTTGCCTTATTGATAACATGTTTTAGCTGATCTGATCATACTTGTATAAATAATGTGAAGCTATTTAACTTGAGAAGGCTAGCTAGTTGTCCTGAAACACAACCCAATATCCTCTGTGTGGTCAGTTGACCGGTCAGGGGCCAGGTCCCTGGGGCAGTGTGACACTCGTCAGCAGTCATTAAAACATCACCTCTGTCTAAATGATAGTCCCTGGCTGTGGCTGGACTTCCCCTGGCCCAGTAGCCCAGTAGGAGTGAAGGCCAACGATGTTGTGTGGTAAACCCTGAGCCCCTTTGATCAGGCCCAGGGCCCACTGGTATTGACTAAAGAGGTAGTAGCGGAACAGACAGGAAATGAAACTTGTTTTCTGTTAGTTTGGGGATGACCCGGCCCATGGCGCAGCTGCCTGGGGGGAAGGATGCCTTGGATGGTGTGTGTGGGTGTCTTTTCAAGCACAGAGGGTTAGATTTGTCATGCAACCGTCTCGCCCCTTGGTCAGATGGATGGGTCTGACCTATGATAGAGCTCTCTGTCAATCAATTCATCTCTACGTTTTAGTTGCTATCTTATAGTTTGTGCTTGTTACTAGTATTGCCTTTTAGGCAAAGCTGTTGGTAGATACTGTAGACAAAGGTTAAGATCGCTTTATTGGTCACAAGTTTCAACCCAAATTTGACTTCTGCTTCCAACCCCCCTGAAATGCACACATACACACAGAGATTTTGGAGAGGTGCGGGGGCTGCCACACTGGATGCCTGGGGAGCTGTTGTTGTGAGGGTTTAAGTGCCTTTCTCAAGGGCACAACTGCAGGCAATGGCGTCTAAGATTTGATACAGCAACCCTCCAGTTGTCAGCTCACTTCCCGACAGATTTTTCCCGTCGGATCCGGGATTTGAACTGGCAAGCCTCTCTAACCGCTAGGCTACCTGCCGCCCCATGATAAGGCCAATGATAATGTTAACCAAATGTAGCTGGGTGTTAAACATAAAAACTGGTCCACACAAATCACTTGTAATACATTCTCAATGTGCCATGTTTGCAAATGGCATTTTAAAGACAAGGCCAGACTTTAGACGTGGTGATTTAAGTGTCAGTTCCAAACCAGTGGGCCAGATGTTTTTTTTCCATCCTCCTTTCCCCTCTCTCTCCCCTCCTTTGCCTTTTTCTTTGGATGCCACCGGACTCGATTGAAAGGCAATGAGGCAGCTAACGTGTGGAAAGATAGAAATTTACTCACTTTAAGTTCATGCAGCCACAGCCCTCTTTCTAGGGGCCGCATTGAGTGGGACCACAGCAGCACCACAATATGGCAGAACTGGAGAATGGCTGCAAAAGGGAGCTATGCACAGCGACATGATGGCTGAGCTTCACGCCCCATTTGATAGCATTGCTCTCTCTTTCTCTCACTCTCGCTCCATTTCTATATTTTCCTCTCTTTCAGGGCCAGGGGCTTTGGGACAGGTCCACCTGCGGGGGGCTGGAATTGAAATGCATTGATCTTTAAGTACTGGAAACGATTCCCTCGCTCTTTCCATTTCTCTCTCTCTCACTTTCATTCACTCGCGTCTCGTGAGCATACATGTTTGAATTGATATTCCATGTATTTCCATGTGATGTTGTGTCTGTGTAGAGGTAAGAAGGATAACAGCTTTATCATATAGTGAACTCTTGCCGGCAGAAACAATGCATCTTCATTGGTTAGGATTGTGTAGGCTTTAAACCACTGTAGTAGGTAAGGCAACTCTGTAGAACACTATAGTAACCACTCAACCATACCCAGATTCACAGAGCAAGGCCTACTCAGTCTTCTGTTGTTCAAATGAAATCACGCCATCTTCCTCAGTTCTGTCCCCTTTAATAGTATGCATCAAATGGGTTTTTAGGGGAGTCATTTTGCCCCACTCCTCCTTCCTCTCGTTTGTCGTCTTGGGCGCTGAGGCAGAAAATTAAAAGGGAGAGACGGGAGCCTTCAAAGTCAATGTTGGTGTTTAGTTAAAAGGAAAGAAACGATTGCACTCGTTCCCTGACGTGAGCAATCTCTCTGCGGCTGAGAGAGATTAGTTATCGTATGATGATTTTTTTCGTCTGGTAAAGGTTTTCATTTAAATGCACCCAGTGGTTATTTTGCATAGTTCCCCTGCAATTTGCCTCAGCTCAGGGGACATTGGCCATCGTCTGGTTGTAATGTGAGGTAATTGGCAGGGGTGTCAGCCCGATTATTCAACAACCAACTCCCCCCAACTGGAAAACAACAAACGTCTGTCTCGCCTCCTACAACTTCATATGGCTCTCAGGATAGGAGGGGTAGGTTGTTGTTGTGTGGTTCCCAGAAAGATGAATTCTTCATCTGAAAATAAATAAAGGAGAAAATGTCAGTCAAAGTCAAGTCCAGAAGATGTGGAAAAGCTTATGGGGAGGGGAGGCTGGATGGCAGAATTGGGAGATTTGCTTGCGCCTTTCCAAACAGCCGGTGAATATTGTGTGGCAGTCGCTTGAGTACATCCTGTCATAGTATCAGTTGTGTTTTGACTTATGAAGTGTCTTTTAGTGGATTGGGGTCTGCCTCACTTTCTCTCTTTGTCTCTCTCTCTCTCTCTCTCTCTTCCACTTCTCTCCACCCTCCCCTCTGTGGTGAAAGGCCAAGCAGGGAAAATGAAACCAAATAGAGGAGATAAATAGGACATAGATTTTTGTCTTTTTCTCTCAGATCCTGACAGCTTTTGAAGGTTCTTTTTTTCACGCATCATCCCAGCCCCCCTCCTATTATATTTAGGCCCACAGTACATTTACATTTTAGTCATTTAGCAGACGCTCTTATCCAGAGCAACTTACAGTTAGTGAGACTGGCTACAGTGAGGGAAAAAAGTATTTGATCCCCTGCTGATTTTGTACGTTTGCCCACTGACAAAGAAATGATCAGTCTATAATTTTAATGGTAGGTTTATTTGAACAGTGAGAGACAGAATAACAACAAAATAATCCAGAAAAACGGCATGTCAAAAATGTTATAAATTGATTTGCATTTTAATGAGGGAAATAAGTATTTGACCCCCCTCAATCAGAAAGATTTCTGGCTCCCAGGTGTCTTTTATACAGGTAACGAGCTGAGATTAGGAGCACACTCTTAAAGGGAGTCCACAGAAGCAATCAATCAATCAGATTCCAAACTCTCCACCATGACCAAGACCAAAGAGCTCTCCAAGGATGTCAGGGACTGGAATGGGCTACAAGACCATCGCCAACAGCTTGGTGAGAAGGTGACAACAGTTGGTGCGATTATTCGCAAATGGAAGAAACACAAAATAACTGTCAATCTCCCTCGGCCTGGGGCTCCATGCAAGATCTCACCTCGTGGAGTTGCAATGATCATGAGAACGGTGAGGAATCAGCCCAGAACTACACGGGAGGATCTTGTCAATGATCTCAAGGCAGCTGGGACCATAGTCACCAAGAAAACAATTGGTAACACACTACGCCGTGAAGGACTGAAATCCTGTAGCGCCCGCAAGGTCCCCCTGCTCAAGAAAGCACATATACAGGCCGTCTGAAGTTTGCCAATGAACATCTGAATGATTCAGAGGAGAACTGGGTGAAAGTGTTGTGGTCAGATGAGACCAAAATCGAGCTCTTTGGCATCAACTCAACTCGCCGTGTTTGGAGGAGGAGGAATGCTGCCTATGACCCCAAGAACACCATCCCCACCGTCAAACATGGAGGTGGAAACATTATACTTTGGGGGTGTTTTTCTGCTAAGGGGACAGGACAACTTCACCGCATCAAAGGGACGATGGATGGGGCCATGTACCGTCAAATCTTGGGTGAGAACCTCCTTCCTCAGCCAGGGCATTGAAAATGGGTTGTGGATGGGTATTCCAGCATGACAATGACCCAAAACACACGGCCAAGGCAACAAAGGAGTGGCTCAAGAAGAAGCACATTAAGGTCCTGGAGTGACCTAGCCAGTCTCCAGACCTTAATCCCATAGAATATCTGTGGAGGGAGCTGAAGGTTCGAGTTGCCAAACGTCAGCCTCGAAACCTTAATGACTTGGAGAAGATCTGCAAAGAGGAGTGGGACAAAATCCCTCCTGAGATGTGTGCAAACCTGGTGGCCAACTACAAGAAACGTCTGACCTCTGTGATTGCCAACAAGGGTTTTGCCACCAAATACTAAGTCATGTTTTGCAGAGGGGTCAAATACTTATTTCCCTCATTAAAATGCAAATCAATTTCTAACATTTTTGCCATTCGTTTTTCTGGATTTTGTTGTTGTTATTCTGTCTCTCACTGTTCAAATAAACCTACCATTAAAATTATAGACTGATCATTTCTTTGTCAGTGGGCAAACGTACAAAATCAGCAGGGGATCAAATACTTTTTTCCCTCATTGTATGTCTGCTATGTTCTCAACTGAATCTCCTCCTAGTCCCATACTAAGTGATATAAAGAGCATGAGATGTCACAGTGAAATGTGAATGTCATTGTGTGTATATTACAGAGCCATGCTCCAGCTGACCTGTACCTGATGACCAAGAGCCCAGAGGACGCCCCCAACAGCCCAGATGTGCTGGAGATCGAGTTCAAAAAAGGTGCGTGTGTGTGTGTCTGTCTGAATCTCCTCATCCCATGTAGTGTGACTTTTTAGTCCTCTAGCTCAGCCAGGGTTTATGATTCAAAGTCCAGTCCTGACCTGTTAGTCCGTTCGTCCTGTCCACCAATGGCTTGGCCTAACCACAGCCCCAGGGCTGCTGTAGACCCCGTGCTACCCTGCCCTCCCTGGCTGTGTTTATCACTCTGACCACCCAGACCCAGGATAGCCCAGCCTCACACCCTGGAACAGACTGTCTAAACTAAAGCAGCCTGCCTGGGGGCATGGAGGGGACGGAAGCTTTAAGCCAGCTAATACAACTGACTGAGGGAGGCCCAGGAAAGTGTCACATTTGCACAGTCACAGAAAAGAGACACACATCCCAGCCTGGGGCTAGAAGCACAGATCCCTCTAATCTAGCTCCTGGTCACAAGTGTCTGTGTGTATAGATTGGGCTACAGGCCACTGAGGCCCGCTGGGACTTCAAAAGACATGGCAGGACATTAGCCTCTGATCAAGGTGATGACCAGTGACAGTTTTATGACGTTACTACTACATTGAAGCAGTTCAGAGAGGAATATAAAGGAAAGGAGGTTTCAACTGTGATTTACGTTTGTATCTGGGTGCTGTTTTATGCAACTTTGAAGGTTTGTGGGGTTTATTTGAGATGTATATCTAAAATAAGTGAAATTGGAGGGAGCGGGGCAATGATAAAGTTTATAGACAACTGTTAAATCCTCATTTGAAGGAAGGTTTAAAAAAAATAATAATTGTAACTGGTAATGGGAATCTGAAACTGTGATGTCATCGTATAACCTGGTTTCGCCTCTGCCCTTTGCTCATTTGCAATCAGTTTTCATTGTTTTTTTCTCTCCCCTTATTGAGTGACTATGACAAAAGCTGTTTTAGTGCCTCACACAAAGGCTTTAGCTTACTCCTCCTCCTCAAGCACAAGATCAGCGCAAGAATGTTTCATTTCATTCTCCATCTTTTCATCTCCCACCAGCCTTTTTTCACCGGGCTTTCTTACTGATTAAAAAGAAGAACGAAACTTTTTTCTTCAGCAGCAGTTTTCCCCTTCTTTCTTATCCCTCTTCCTTTCATTGAAAGAGGGGGAAAGGAAAAAGAGAGAGGAAAAATTTAAAGCAGTAATTTTTCCTACAACTGTGTCTGCTGTCCCATTGTTTGCACTGTTCATTTCAGCGCTGAAGAAAAGGGCGGGGAGGGAAAGAAAGGCCCAGTGAATGATAGACCCCGCGAGATGGAGGAGAGGAGGACGAGAGGCCCGGCCCTGCTCCCGCATTCACACCCTCACTTAATTTATTTGAACTTTTAATCTAATTATTAACTATTTGGGGGATCAGGGGGCTTTGTCGGAGCGCTATCCGTGTGCCCTCTCCAGCTCTGGGAGTTTTCCTCAGGGGCCGAAGTGACAAAGCCCTTGTCTAAAAATATTTTGTCAAGTCCTTTACGTGTCATTCGAACAGGGCTTACATTGGGGCCCATTGAAAGGCAACCAGGAGTGCTGCTTTTTTACCGGGACTTGATTGGCAACTGCAAGCATGCTAAATGCTAATGAGCGCCGGATGGATAGGGGAGTGACTATCAGCAGATTTATTTTTCTTTATTTTTTCTTCTATCCTCCATGTGTCTTCAAAAGCTCTTTTAGCCCCTGCCCCCTCCCCCGCCCATGTCCCAGTCTATTGCACCTCCTCCACCTTTGGCCTCTCTGTTGCTCATTTTAACCTATGAATACTATGAATAAGCAAGTAAATGACAGTGATTTATACACTCAGTGGCCAGTTTATTAGGTACACCACCCCTTTCATGAAGATGGTTCGCTGCTACATACAGTGAGTCACGTGGCCGTGGATTGCTATAAAGCAGGCAGACAGGCACCAAAGCATTCGGTTACTGTTCGATTTAACGTTATTATGGGCAAAACGAGTGACCTAAGCGACTTTGAGCGTGGTATGATCGTCGGTGCCAGGTGTGCCGGTTCCAGTATCTCAGAAACAGTCGGCCTCCTGGGCTTTTCACGCACAACAGTGTCTAGAGTTTACCGAGAATGATGCGACAAACAAAAAACATCCAGTCAGCGGCAGTCCTGTGGGCGAAAACAGCTGGGTGATGAGAGGTCGAAGGAGAATGGCAAGAATCGTGCAAGCTAACAGGTGGGCCACAAGCAGGCAAATAACGGCGCAGTACAACAGTGATGTGCAGAACATCTCGGAACGCACATCTCGTCAGTCTTTGTCATGGATGGGTTATTGCAGCAGATGACCACACCGGGTTATACTCCTATCAGCAAAAAAACAAGAAGAAGTGGCTCCTGTGGGCACCCAATCATCAACACTGGACAATTTAGGAGTGGAAAAACATTGCCTGTTCTGACGAATCCCGGTTCCTGTTGCATCATACTGATGGCAGAGTCAGGATTTGGCGTAAGCACCGTGAGTCCGTGGCTCCATCCTGCCTGGTGTCAACGGTACAGGCTGGTGGTGTAATGGTGTGAGGAATGTTTTCCTGGCACACGTTAGGTCCCTTGATACCAATTGAGTAACTTTTCCATGGAGAATCCCGAAGAAGTCAGGCTGTTCTGGAGGCAAAGGGGGGTCCGACCCTGTACTAGATAAATCTAATAAACTGGCCACTGAGTGTATATATTGGTTTAGTGAGTCTTTGTAGAGAAAGTTGGTGATGGAGATTGATTGGGGAGCACCTAGGCATGTGTGCTTATTAGGAATGGTCAACGCATTATCCCATGCCTCTCCAACGCGCGCACACACTCATACCGCAGTGCGAGACTATTGGTAGAAAAGGTATGGGTGACACAAAGCCCGGGTGTGTAATTCAATTAGGAAAGGCCTGTCTGTGATTTCACAGCCTTCAAATGAGCAGGGCTTTTGAATTTATTAGTACTTCACACCACATCCCATTGAAGTATTCTACCATTAACACCCCTTATCCTCCCTCCTCCCTCCACATTCCCCCACATCCAAATCTCTCTTTCTCAACCTCTACTCCCTCACTCTTTTCATGGTCTCTCCCATCTCCCTTGTGAACTGTGCCTGGGAATCAGTCTCTTCACTTTGTTAATTTTTAGTGAACAATAGGTGTAAATGGAAATGTAATAACAATTTTGCCCATATATATTGACTCAGTCAGATTCATCCCAGATTCACAAATACTGCCCATGTCCAAATCCAAAATTAGCTGAATGTGATGAGATCAGATCTGAAACAGTAAGAGAACAGTATTGTTAGCCTTAATGACCTACAGTATTATGATGATGCAGTATCTCTCCAGGCTGTTGCCGTAACTGAGTGTCTGACTGTTCCATTCCAACCCATACAGGTGTGCCCATCAAGGTGACCCACGTCAAGGAGGGGAAGTCCAAGGATACACCGCTGGACATCTTCTCCTACCTCAATGAGATTGGGTGAGTCTGACTTTCTCTTACGTCAATGAGATTGGGTTAGTCGGACAATCAGTAGGGAGAGCCAAACTGAATGAGATTCCTTTATTGGCTGCATGGAACCTCCATTAGAGGGCAGTGTGTAAACCCTTACTGCTGTGTTTTGAGCAAAGTGTGGGTGTATGTTGGCGAAAATACAGAAATATTGACTACTGTACTTGGTGTGTAAGACTTCCATTGTGGTTTCCATTGTGGTCTCTCAGAGGGAAGCATGGAGTTGGGAGGATCGACATCGTGGAGAATCGCTTCATCGGCATGAAGTCCAGAGGTAAGGCAATGACAAGGTGTAATGAGAGAGCCTATATGTATAAAGAGCTCCTGAGAGAATAAATAAAGATGTATTGAATTGAAAATAATGTATACTGTATCTCACTAGCTTTGGTTAAAATGTACTTATCTTTTATAGAGATGGACAAATACATACATTCATAGATAAGCTAGCACAAAGACACAATACCTACTCCACCATAAGTGGCAACACTTTCATGTCCTATCCATTTGTAAAGCTTCCTGTGACATCTAGTGCTTTCAGGCAATTGCAGTCATTTTATGTCAGTGTTAAAAGGAGACACTTGCTATTCCACTTGCATAAAAGTGTTGTGGAGGAAAAGCATGACCATGAACAAACAAATGATGTGCCTGTCTCTTTCCTTTCAGAGGAGATGTTTCTCTGGTTCACCTGTAAAATGAGGTTTCTGATGTGACCCACTTTCACATGCAGACTGCCCTCACATTTCTCTTTTTGCAGCCTCCCACACACAGACACACACTGTTGTTCACAGATACACGCTCCATCTCGGCAGTCAGCCACTCCTCCGCATTACTTCTAATTCCCCTCTCTCCGTCAACAGAACTTCTCAGAAACTTCCTTATTTCTGCTCTACCTGTATCCCACAGCATGCTTAAGGGCCGTGAGGGGCCAAGATGTTTGTGGTCACCATGTCCCATGTCAGACAGCACGTCACTGACTCCCTCAGTGGCCCCGGCCTCCTGCCACACTGCATTTCTACTCCTCACAATAACCTGACCAGCAAATTGACTCGCTAACACACTCCGTCTCTGGCGTAGAGTGGCAGGTAGAAAATGAAAAATGGGAAGCCCACTTTTCTCCCCCTTGGCTGCACAAAAGATCAAGGCTCATCTTTTCTACAGAAATGGGAGAGAAGTGTGAGGTTTGACGGCAGTGAATAACTAGTAAAGATTGTGTGTTGGTGAGGAGGAGGGGGAATTGCACAAAAGATGCCAGGGAGGGTTGACAGACTGAATGTGTCATTTATTTGTATGTCTTGGGGAGGTGGGGTCAAGAAGGCGGGGTATGGAAATGGTTGTCAAGAATGTTGTCAGTTCTCGGCAAAACATTCAATGGTGTATGTAAGTGGTGTACACCTGTCAACCCTTGTCTGAGCTCTGAACTCTCCACTATGTGACGAACCATGTTGTACTGAGGATTTGTAGAGAACTTTATAGTGATGATTAACTGGTTTGATTGGTATATTAATGGGGGGGTGGGGGAATCTTGTTGTTTTTCAGGCTTTTTAGATCGCTATCAGACCAACTTCAACTTTTCTTGTTTCAGGAATATAGGCCTAGTTGAATTGAAGAACCACAATTCTGAAGTCTGTATGTTTTGGTTCTTGATCAGAGGAACCTCAGGAATGCAAAGCAGGAAGCAGGCTTAATGTGTGTATGCCTGCATTCGTGGGCTGTACGCCCAAAGGGGTGCATCAGCTCAGCCCAGGTGGGTTAATGCTTAGTCTTAACCCCTCTACCCCCTCTAGCAGAGTTGGCCTACCTACAGATAAACTGTTTAAAAGATTAATACCTGGAAATCACTGGTGTTTTTGTCTGCCTAAGCTTAACGAAGCCACAGTTGATTTAGCAAAGGTAACATAGCCTTTTATTGTTCATTTGTCTTTCTAATCTATCTTTGGGGTGCTTAAAGTAAATTAGGTTAAAGGGCAGTTTTAACAGTTTTATCAGATAGTGACAGTTGAAATATCCCTGTTTTGCCCACTGTTGACTTGTCTTAGTGGCTCAGATTGCCACTTTTTGAGGTTTAGATAATTAGCAGATTTGCTAAGTCCTGTTTTGGGCAGCCGGTGCTTTGTAAGTGCTTCTCAATTTTCAGATTATGTTTGGGTCCCCCCCTCACCTTCAGGTAGGCTACATCTAAGACAAGAATTGTATAGGACTTAGAAAGGTGCCCCTTCTCCTAACAGTGAATTGAAGTCCCAACACAAGACGCCCATCCGCAGAGTTTAAATCCCAGAGACTGAATGGAAAGGATGAAGGACTTCCGCCACAGGAATATCCTCCTTCAATCTATCCTGTTAATGCTGCCCACACGCAACCGTAGTCGATTAAACAGAGATGGCCCAGTGTTTAGCGTATTTGAATGGAATTATTTGAACAGAGAAACACTATCTCTTCTTCTCTCCTCTGCTCTGCTCTGGTCTCTTTTCGGCCTTCTCTTCTTTTCTTCTCGACCTCATAAGACAGACAGCTGAGTGACAGCTTCATTTCTCCTGTCATCCCCCCCCTCTCTCCGGGGGCCTCCTACCCTGTCATTTGCCCGCGACAGGCTCATTCTGACTGGGGTGATATACTGTGGTGCTGGCCTGTCTGTCAGCCACAGTGGAGGAGGAGGACGGTGAAGATGGCTGGTGCCTAATAGAGCTGTCTGAGTTTAGTTGGTCCTGGAAGGAAGTACACTGAGGTTGTCATGGACACAGGACCAACAGGGACCTCTTCTGATCAATTTCAAATAAAATTGTATTGGTCGCATACACATATTTAGCAGATGTTATTGCGGGTGTAGCGAAATGCTTGTGTTCCTAACTCCAACAGTGCAGTAATATCTAACAATACACACATCTAAAAGTAAAATATGTAAATATATTGTTTGGGGTGTGGGGGGGGGGGAGCCACTTCAGACTATTTTGAAATGCAACGCAACCTATGTGCTTAATGTGTCTCTACACCTTTCGTTCCTCACCTAGTTGTGTGTGTTTCTGTGCTCCCCAGGTATCTATGAGACCCCAGGAGGCACCATCCTGTACCAAGCTCACCTGGACATTGAGACCTTCACCATGGACCGAGAGGTCAGGAGGATCAAACAGGGCCTAGGGGTCAAGTTCGCTGAGATGCTCTACAACGGTACGTTTGGCGTATAACGCAAAAAACACAAACATTAAAAACAATGCTCATACAGCATTCAGAAACTGTGCATTCACTTCATATGGAGTGCATGATCATTTTCTCTCCTAGAACACACACAAAATGGTTAGTCAAAAACTATTCCGCCTCAAGATAATATATTTGATAGCAACTGCTCAAAAAAATAAAGGGAACACTAAAATAACACATCCTAGATCTGAATGAATGAAATAATCTTATTAAATACTTTTTTCTTTACATAGTTGAATGTGCTGACAACAAAATCACACAAAAATTATCAATGGAAATCAAATGTATCAACCCATGGAGGTCTGGATTTGGAGTCACCCTCAAAATTAAAGTGGAAAACCACACTACAGGCTGATCCAACTTTGATGTAATGTCCTTAAAACAAGTCAAAATGAGGCTCAGTAGTGTGTGTGGCCTCCACGTGCCTGTATTTACATTTACATTTTAGTCATTTAGCAGACGCTCTTATCCAGAGCGACTTACAGGAGCAATTAGGGTTAAGTGCCTTGCTCAAGGGCACATTAACGTCATTTAGCAGACGCTCTTAGCCAGAGCGACTCACAAATTGTATGACCTCCCTACAACGCCCTGGGCATGCTCCTGATGAGGTGGCGGATGGTCTCCTGAGGGATCTCCTCCCAGACCTGGACTAAAGCATCCGCCAACTCCTGGACAGTCTGTGGTGCAATGTGGCGTTGGTGGATGGAGCGAGACATGATGTCCCAGATGTGCTCAATTGGATTCAGGTCTGGGGAACGGGCGGGCCAGTCCATAGCATCAATGCCTTCCTCTTGCAGGAACTGCTGACACACTCCAGCCACATGAGGTCTAGCATTGTCTTGCATTAGGAGGAACCCAGGGCCAACCGCACCAGCATATGGTCTCACAAGGGGTCTGAGGATCTCATCTCGGTACCTAATGGCAGTCAGGCTACCTCTGGCGAGCACATGGAGGGCTGTGCGGCCCCCCAAAGAAATGCCACCCCACACCATGACTGACCCACCGCCAAACCGGTCATGCTGGAGGATGTTGCAGGCCAGCGTTCTCCACGGCATCTCCAGACTCTGTCACGTCTGTCACATGTGCTCAGTGTGAACCTGCTTTAATCTGTGAAGAGCACAGGGCGCCAGTGGCGAATTTGCCAATCTTGGTGTTCTCTGGCAAATGCCAAACGTCCTGCACAGTGTTGGGCTGTAAGCTCAACCCCCACCTGTGGACGTCGGGCCCTCATACTACCGTCATGGAGTCTGTTTCTGACCGTTTGAGCAGACACATGCACATTTGTGGCCTGCTGGAGGTCATTTTGCAGGGCTCTGGCAGTGCTCCTCCTGCTCCTCCTTGCACAAAGGCGGAGGTAGCAGTCCTGCTGCTGGGTTGTTGCCCTCCTACGGCCTCCTCCACGTCTCCTGATGTACTGGATCAGCAGGAAGCATAGGAACTGAGAAGTGGTCTGTGGTCACCACCTGCAAAACCAGTCCTTTATTGGGGGTGTCTTGCTAATTGCCTATAATTTCCACCTGTTGTCTATTCCATTTGCACAACAGCATGTGAAATTTATTGTCAATCAGTGTTGCTTCCTAAGTGGACAGTTTGATTTCACAGAAGTGTGATTGACTTGGAGTTACATTGTGTTGTTTAAGTGTTCCCTTTATTTTTTTGAGCAGTGTAATTTTCACTTGCTTTCAAAGCACTTTACATTGATGAGAAATTGGTAAAATTATGCAAAATACGTTACACTGAACTGGGTAATAAATTATGCATGGCAGAGGGCAGCCATTTTGTGCCAGAACACCTCACACAGTAGCCATCTCTGTGATTGACAGGTGAGGAGTGACTGTTACTAGTTCTCTGCCTCTCATAGAGGTAATGTGTATCTGTGTGACTGAATGACTGGGGCCTAGGCCTCCTGTCCGCCTGGCCCTGGCTCAGGTGTCCTAATCCCCCAGGCCGGCCTTCCTTCATCCCTATAATAGGATCACAGCCGTTAGAGACTGATTACTGAGCCACTGCAATTAAACCCTCATGAGAGGAGAGAGCTGGCCAGGCAGGCAGAGAGACCAGGGAGAGAGAGCAAGACAGAGGTACAGGCGCTAGCTAGCTCCCTCCAGGAGGGGGGCAGAGATTAAACTCATTATAGTCTTAAAGCGTGAAATACCACTGTCTCTGCTTGGTCTCTGCCTGGCCCACTGCATGGTCTAAAGGCACAGGGGATTCTCTGAACAGAACACAGTACGGAGAGAGAGAGAGAAAGAGGACAGCTGTGGCTGGATCCATCCACTCAGCCCTGGCCTGACTGTATGATATTCACACACCAGTGCAGATTCAGTGGAAAGGGAACGGGGGAGAGGATTGTTCTTGGGATTGGGAGGTGGAAGGGCATGGAAGAGAGCGAGAGCCACCCCATGGAGATGGGCATCGTTGCCCTCTATCTCCCAAGTCCAGCTGTCCCCCAGACAGACAGCAGGTCACCTGGGTGAAGCAGTTGAGTGGGGAGGAGGGGAAGGGGTCTGAGCCTCACCTGGAGCGATGGGACAAGCGCTTGCATGAGGAGTGGGATGGGAGAAGGAAGTGGGGTGGGTGGGGGGGGGTCACATATATGCACAATTGTGCCACCCTTCTAATGGAGGCTTAAGGAGGATGTCCATAACATCCCCGTGCGCTGGGGGTGGTAGTAGTATGTATACATCTATTTCCTTGTTGTCCCCAGGTTTCTGGTACAGTCCGGAGTGCGAGTTTGTGCGCCACTGCATAGACAAGTCCCAGGAGAACGTGGAGGGCAAAGTGCAGCTGTCTGTCTTCAAAGGCCAGGTCTACATCCTGGGCCGTGAGTCGCCCAAATCCCTCTACAATGAGGAACTGGTCAGGTAAGGACCTATAGCATTGTGTGCATGTGACTAATCTCTGACTCTGGGTACAGTATAATCCGTTCACTGCATATATGCAGTATCCCTATTGTTTGCTCAGGTCACTTCATTCTCCACTGACCCCACACCAACATTAAATGGACACTGGCTCAAAAGACATCAGTGTGGAGCAGGGGTGTCAAGCTCAATTCCTGGAGGGCTCTCTCCCCATTGGCCTCTTAGCTGTGGAACAGTGAGTCCATTCAGGCCCCTGACCCCCAATGCCCTCTATGCCCTCTGGGCTGGCTCAGTGCTGACCAAAGCAAAGCCTCCATATGCCCCGTTCCATCTCCCTGCCACCGCTAATGGCATTTCCAGCCAAAGGAGAGGAGAGCGCTGCTTTTAGGGCCCAAGCACAGGTTTCATGCTAGTTAAGCAGGGAGAGCTGTGCAGCTGAGAGCTCAACCTCTCTCGCGTTCTCTGAACACACACACACTCCTGTTGGTGACCGAGTGTTGGATTGCACTGGAGGATAAGTTCTTAGGGGCGCTATTCTGAGGTTAACAGATGTGCTGAGTGTCCTGTGAAGGATCCCATTGTGGCCCAAAGTCCACTTATACCACCTGAAGAACTGCCCCCACACACACACACCATTTCACCCTCCAACCCCATGCTTAACCGTAAGACCCTGGTGGGCAGCTAGCTGCGTCTTTTCAACAGGCTCCAGTAAACAGTGTCATTAACACAGTGGTATAGCATCACACACAGGCTGCATTGATCTGGGACAAATGTCAAAATGTTGCCTTTGGCAGTCAATTAGACCACATGGTTTTTCCTGTGTATTCACCTTCTGGAAACCTGCTTCCACAGCCATTCAACACCTCATAGACAGCACTCATAAGATGGCAGGTAGGGCCTTGCCTTTCTCTCCACGGAGTCTTTTTTTTTTCTGGCGTTCTTTGATTTCCTCCAGCCCAGTGTGTCTGTGAAGGATGAGTGCACGTCTTAGATTAGCAGCTGGGGCTCAGTGGAGGAGGAGCGGAGGGTGTCAGCACTGCAGGTAGAAACTACTGTAATTAGGTCCTATTCCCACTACGATATATGAAGGCGAGTCTGAGTAGCGGTGTGGCGAAAGATTATTCTACTTTTCAATTCACATTACATCCTTGCCTTACGTTTTGTTGTGGCTGGCAACGCGACATTCTTGGTCCGCAGCTCAAATTGAGCGTAAATATAACAGTAGCCAGTAAGCACAAACTATTCAGCAATAACCAGGTTTCCATCCAGCCTTTCTATGCGAGTAAAGTACATGTCGGATAAAGTTCACAACAGGCCTGCTGGAAACAGCTAATTTGTCGGCAAACTTTCCAAATGTCGACAAAACAAAATACACTCAACAAGGTGGGTTCATTTAGTCGGTAAAATGAATTATGCGAGAAATGGCGGTGGAAACACGTTTATACGCAAATATTTATATAATAACCATCATATCAAAGTAAACTTGGAGTCATGCAATGACTCGTGTGGTCCTCCCACTACGACTTGGGAAAGCATGCAGTTATTAGGCTACAGATGAAATAAGTTATGATGAACTTCACAGGGTGGTGAAAGTGCATGGTGATGAGCTTGATGCTCCTTTCAATAAATATCGAGGGTCTTATTCTGGTTACATGATGATCGATGCTTGGCTGCCATTTGACAAATAGAAATAATATAGCTCTGTCCATAATAATCTCATCATGTAGGCTTTACCCGGCCTGTATCTACGAGCTGTTGTCTAGAGCGCATGTGCCGATACCAGAGTGGGCACATTCGCTATACAGTATAACGCACATTTATTTTGTGAGAACACCATCAGCAGAGTTGAAAATGCGATGGAAGCCCATTTAACTTGTATTTTTAATTCGGTACATGGGAATTTAACCGCACAAATTATTTTTTATGTGCACTACGTCATCAGCACAGTTTTTTTTAATCAGCAATAAGTCAATTTGAAGGAAACATCTCTGGTGGGAAAATGCGTGTATTGTTTTTATGCTGATTTTAGAATATTTGCATGAAAATCTGTCGCCAATTGGATGGAAACCTAGCTTTCATTGAATAATACAACAACCATATTACACTTAAGCAATAAGGCCCATGGGGGTGTGGTATATGACCAATATACCACGGCTAAGGGCTGTTCTTATGCATGACATAACGCCTTAGCCGTGGTATATTGGCCATATTGCACTCTTGGATAATACAACAACCATATTGCACTCTTGGATAAAACAACAACCATATTGCACTCTTGGATAAAACAACAACCATATTACACTCTTGGATAATACAACAACCATATTGCGCTCTTTGATAATACAACAACCATATTGCGCTCTTTGATAATACAACAACCATATTACACTCTTGGATAATACAACAACCATATTACACTCTTGGATAAAACAACAACCATATTACACTCTTGGATAATACAACAACCATATTACACTCTTGGATAATACAACAACCATTTTACACTCTTGGATAATACAACAACCATATTACACTCTTGGATAATACAACAACCATATTACACTCTTGGATAAAACAACAACCATATTACACTCTTGGATAATACAACAACCATATTACACTCTTGGATAATACAACAACCATTTTACACTCTTGGATAATACAACAACCATATTACACTCTTGGATAATACAACAACCATATTACACTCTTGGATAATACAACAACCATATTGTACTCTTGGATAATACAACAACCATATTGTACTCTTGGATAATACAACAACCATATTGTACTCTTGGATGATACAACAACCATATTACACTCTTGGATAATACAACAACCATATTACACTCATTTACATTTTACATTTTAGTCATTTAGCAGACGCTCTTATCCAGAGCGACTTACAGTTAGTGAGTGCATACATTTTCATACTGGCCCCCCGTTGGAAACGAACCCACAACCCTGTGGGTAATGTTATTCACTGTCCTACCTCTCCTCTGTGCTAGACGGGTGTTGGAATAACTTCAGCTTAGAATGAGCACTCTGTGACTGCCAAAGCCCTTCCCCAACCACATAGGCCTACACAATAACTTGACTTACTCCCCTCTTCTTTTGCCCAGTATGGACGTGCAGGGAGACTATGACCCATGTGATGCCTCTGGGTTCATCAAGATCAACGCTGTCAGGTCTGTGTCCTTCATAAGCAAACTCAATTGTCAAAAAAGTTATATTTTCAAGAAGGCTTCTTGAGCGTTAACCATCTTTTTTTTGATAAATGTGCTAACTAACTCTCTGTTCTCTCACTGCAGGCTAAGGGAGCACCACCGTTTGCAGGGTGAAGCTCGCTCCAAGCACTAGGGCTTGGCGGTCAGCCTTGGATCATCTTTCTCTCCACTGTGTCTTCAGCAGCTTTAGACTTCCCAAAGTTTACTCTCTCACCCCTCTTGCCTTACCAGAGTAGTTTTCTAGTTTAATATTTCCTATTAGGAGGTGTTTGTTACCGTATGTTCTAATAAAACATATTTGGGTCATTGAAGTGTATTGCTGTCACACTTAATGTTGTGCTTAAGAGAGTAAATGAAAATGCTTACATTGATTTAGTATATTTGACAGGTGTCCTTTTGGCACAGAACAGTCGTATCTAGGCGCTGTTCCGTCAGAGGGTTAAGGGTATCAGGGAAGCTGTATCATGTTAACAGTACAGGGAGGGGAAAAAGTATTTGATCCCCTGCTGATTTTGTACGTTTGCCCACTGACAAAAACATGATCAGTCTATAACTTTAATGGTAGGTTTATTTGAACAGTGAGAGACAGAATAACAACATAACAATCCAGAAAAACGCATGTCAAAAATGTTAGAAATTGATTTGCATTTTAATGAGGGAAATAAGTATTTGACCCCTCTGCAAAACATGACTTAGTACTTGGTGGCAAAACCCTTGTTGGCAATCACAGAGGTCAGACGTTTCTTGTAGTTGGCCACCAGGTTTGCACACATCTCAGGAGGGATTTTGTCCCACTCCTCTTTGCAGATCTTCTCCAAGTCATTAAGGTTTCGAGGCTGACGTTTGGCAACTCGAACCTTCAGCTCCCTCCACAGATTCTCTATGGGATTAAGGTCTGGAGACTGGCTAGGCCACTCCAGGACCTTAATGTGCTTCTTCTTGAGGCACTCCTTTGTTGCCTTGGTCGTGTGTTTTGGGTCATTGTCATGCTGGAACACCCATCCACAACCCATTTTCAATGCCCTGGCTGAGGGAAGGAGGTTCTCACCCAAGATTTGACGGTACATGGCCCCGTCCATCGTCCCTTTGATGCGGTGAAGTTGTCCTGTCCCCTTAGCAGAAAAACACCCCCAAAGCATAATGTTTCCACCTCCATGTTTGACGGTGGGGATGGTGTTCTTGGGGTCATAGGCAGCATTCCTCCTCCTCCAAACACGGCGAGTTGAGTTGATGCCAAAGAGCTCGATTTTGGTCTCATCTGACCACAACACTTTCACCCAGTTCTCCTCTGAATCATTTAGATGTTCATTGGCAAACTTCAGACGGCCCTGTATATGTGCTTTCTTGAGCAGCGGGACCTTGCGGGCGCTGCAGGATTTCAGTCCTTCACGGCGTAGTGTGTTACCAAATGTTTTCTTGGTGACTATGGTCCCAGCTGCCTTGAGATCATTGACAAGATCCTCCCGTGTAGTTCTGGGCTGATTCCTCACCGTTCTCATGATCATTGCAACTCCACAAGGTGAGATCTTGCATGGAGCCCCAGGCAGAGGGAGATTGACAGTTATTTTGTGTTTCTTCCATTTGCGAATAATCGCACCAACTGTTGTCACCTCACCAAGCTGCTTGGCGATGGTCTTGTAGCCCATTCCAGCCTTGTGTAGGTCTACAATCTTGTCCCTGACATCCTTGGAGAGCTCTTTGGTCTTGGCCATGGTGGAGAGTTTGGAATCTGATTGATTGATTGCTTCTGTGGACAGGTGTCTTTTATACAGGTAACAAGCTGAGATTAGGAGCGCTCCTATTCTCAGCTTGTTACCTGTATAAAAGACACCTGGGAGCCAGAAATCTTTCTGATTGAGAGGGGGTCAAATACTTACTTCCCTCATTAAAATGCAAATCAATTTATAACATTGTTGACATGCGTTTTTCTGGATTTTTTGTTGTTGTTATTCTGTCTCTCACTGTTCAAATAAACCTACCATTAAAATTATAGACTTATCATTTCTTTGTCAGTGGGCAAACGTACAAAATCAGCAGGGGATCAAATACTTTTTTCCCTCACTGTATATGTAGATCAGTAGATGACGCTGTTGCCTAGTGGAAGGTTGGTTGGTTGCACTTGTGTGTTTGGGCCTTGTTGCTAGGCTAGCTGTCATCTACTGTAGTGGAAGTGATGAGGCTATTTCAGGTCTGTGACGGCACAACTGGAGTGAAAGGACAGGCCAATTGGGGGTAGACGTATATCATGCTCAGCATGTGTGCTCTGCTTTGTTCATTATTATCCAAACTGCATATGGACAGAGACAGCCTGGAAGGGACAAACTTATGAAGCTTTTGTATTGCAGTTAAATGATACCTTCTCTTTTGAGTCTCTCCATTGACATAGATGTGTGTCTCACTGCAGAATCAATGTTAAATGATTGAATTTAAACTAACTGTTTTTAAAGTGTTTTTAAATCCAGGCTCTGTCGTAGCCGGCTGCGACCGGGAGACCCATGGGGCGGCGCACAATTGGCCCAGTGTCGTCCAGGGTAGGGGAAGGAATGGCCGGCAGGGATGTAGCTCAGTTGGTAGAGCATGGCGTTTGCAACGCCAGGGTTGTGTGTTCGATTCCCACGGGGAGCCAGTATGAAAAATAGAAAAATAAGTAATGTATGCACTCACTCTGAATAAGAGCGTCTGCTAAATGACTAAAATGTAAATGTAAAGTTAGTGTCTTATTATTTTTCATTCTTCCACTCACACTATATGATCCAAACCCCCTCCAGGTCTTTGGGTGTCCCACACCGTTGAAGAGGGGGATAGGCTGGATGAGGGGTGATTGGCCGCCCTGAGCCTGAGGTGGACCCAGGCAGGAGCCCTCCTGCTGAGCTTAATGGCCGGTGGGGGATCCCCAGGTGCTTTCAGTCCCACCAGAACCCCTCAACCCTGCTCAATTACACCGCAGGCGTCTCAGTCTGCCTGGTCAATTACCAGCTAGCCCTGGCATTTAGAAACGCGTGCATACGTTCAGCAGGTCGCCTGTAATCACTGGCCTTTTGGGGGGGGATTGCTTGTGCAGAAAATGAGTGATTCAGATTAGCCAGTGAAGCTGAAGGAGAAAGGAGGGTAGGGTAGTACGACTGTCACTCTCAATCTGTGTTCTGTGGTGGGGGCTCAGTATAGCTCTGTGTAGGGGGAAGATAGTTATGACCTTTCACCTTTGTGTCTTACCCCAGGTCATTAGCCATATAAATGAAGCAGACTGATATGTGAACACTGCTAGGTGTGTGTGCGTGCGCACATTAGTTTGTGTATGCGTGAGAGAGTGGTGGAGAGCTGTGGTCTGTGGCAGCAGTCAATGTGCCACAGTCCAGAGCATTAAACGCTAGCCTGTGCAGGGATTGGATGACATCATGAGAACGGCCTCTGCAGTGTGTACCATGTGTGTTGCCGGTGTCGTCTCGTGTTCCAGCGCCAGCCAGCCTCCTGCTCCGCTCTGCCCGCCTGCCTGTGGCTTCACGGCTACCTGCGTCTCGGCCAGGTATGAAAGCGGGGACACCTGACCAAGGGAATTAATCATCCTTGACCCTGAGTCAATTACCCCTCATTACCCACTCTGTGTCGGCCTCTCCAGGGAGCAGTGCCACAATGGGACAACATGAAAGTCAACGGCGTCACTGAATGGAGCCCTAATGGATGCTCTTCTGTCTGTCTCCGTAGGAGCCGATCTTCACTCTCTGTCACTCTCTCACTGCACACAAAGGACACCATTGTTCCCAGGTTACTGTGGCCTCTTGAGACGGAGCCTCTAGTATTCTGTGACAGAGAGGGTGCACTGGTGCAGGTGATTTGTCTCTGCTGTAGCGAAGATTCTGAACTACATGGACTGTAGTCCAATTTGTAACTGCAATATCTCAAATTGTGAATTACTTCAGTTCAAATTATAAAAAAATTATTTCTCTCGGAATTCATCTGTACCTGCTCTTCAGTATATAACTGAACGAGAAACGGTATCTTCAATCAAGTCATCCTCATAACGTTTTCTATAAACCAAAGTTAATGGCAAACATCGTAACAGTAAAGGAGGGAGAGCTGGGAGTCTATTAAACACATACGATGAGTCTATTCTCTAACATCAGAATGTCGTGGGTCATTTAATCCTAGCCTACCTGTCTGATGGAGTCTGGGGTCCCAGGTTCACTGACCTCTGCTCTAAACGTCAGACAGCACAAAAGAAGCTGGAACAATAACAGTCCGCAGGAGGTCAATTACCTGCAATTAGAATGCAAGGCAGGTCCCGTCATTATGGTGAACCTGTAACCTAAGACCACAGCCCCATAAGCTTCCTCTATTATGTCTGTAGTGCACTTCACCCTGGGATTGGGAGTGTAGACTCTGCATCACCTGTGTCCACCGTTCCCAGCTATACACCTTGGAAGGGTGGCAGTAAGGCATGAGCGCATTCCTTCCCTGTGTTCTCTCCATCTGCACTAAGGTAGTCTCTCGTGACAGATGGAAACATTAAGAGTCCAGTTCTTACATGAGCTTTGGTTCTGGGTACCGAGTAGATTGGCACTGAGGAAGGAACTGGATGGGTGAAATCAAATTCACAGTATGCATTTACAGTACCTTATTGCCTTCAACTATCCTGTGTTTACAGATCAGTGCAAACGAAGATGTGTGGGGAGGCAGACATTTTTGACTGTTGAAATGCACCCAAATAATATGTATACTACCGGTCAAAAGTTTTAGAATACCTACTCATTCAAGGGTTTTTCTTTATTTTTACTATTTTCTACATTGTAGAATAAGAGTGAAGACATCAAAATGAAATAACACAATGGAATCATGTAGCAACCAAAAAAGTTTTAAACAAATCAAAATATATTTTATATTTGAGATTCTTCAAATAGCCACCCTTTGCCTTGATGACAGCTTTGCACACTTGGCATTCTCTCAACCAGCTTCACCTGGAATGCTTTTCCAACAGTCTTGAAGGAGTTCCCACATATGCTGAGCACTTGTTGGCTGCTTTTCCTTCACTCTGCGGTACGACTCATCCCAAACCATCTCAATTTGGTTGAGGTCAGGGGATTGTGGAGGCCAGGTTATCTGATGCAGCACTCCATTACTCTCCTTGGTAAAATAGCCCTTACACAGTCTGGAGGTGTGTTGTGTCATTGTCCTGTTGAAAAACAAATGATAGTCCCACTAAGCCCAAACCAGATGGGATGGCATATCGCTGCAGAATGCTGTGGTAGCCATGCTGGTTAAGTGTGCCTTGAATTCTAAAAAAATCACAGACAGTGTCACCAGCAAAGCACCCCCACACCATAACACCTCCTCCTTCATGCTTTATGATGGGAAATACACATGCAGAGATCATCCATTCACCCACACCGCGTCTCACAAAGACACAGTGGTTGGAACCAAAAATCTCCAATTTGGACTCCAGACCAAAGGACACATTTCCACCGGTCTAATGTCCATTGCTCGTGTTTCTTGTCCCAAGCAAGTCTCTTCTTCTTATTAGTGTCCTTTAGTAGTGGTTTCTTTACAGCAATTCGACCATGAAGGCCTGATTCACACAGTCTCCTCTGAACAGGTGATGATGAGATGTGTCTGTTACTTGAACTCTGTGAAGCATTTATTTTGGCTGCAATTTCTGAGGCTGGTAACTCTAATGAACTTATCCACTGCAGCAGAGGTAACTCTGGGTCTTCCTTTCCTGTGGCGGTCCTCATGAGAGCCAGTTTCATCATAGCGCTTGATGGTTTTTGCAACTGCACTTGAAGAAATGTTTAAAGTTCATGACATTTTCCGTATTGACCTTCATGTCTTAAAGTAATGATGGACTGTCCTTTCCCTTTGCTTATTTGAGCTGTTCTTGCCATAATATGGACTTTGTATTTTACCAAATAGGGCTATCTTCTGTATACCCCCCCCCCCCTACCTTGTCACAGCACAACTGATTGGCTCAAATGCATTAAGAAGGAAAGAAATTCCACAAATTAACTTTTAAGAAGGCACACCTGTTAATTGAAATGCATTCCAGATGACTACCTCATGAAGCTGGTTGAGAGAATGCCAAGAGTGTGCAAAGCTGTCATCAAGGCAAAGGGTGGCTATTTGAAGAATCTCAAATATAAAATATCTTTTGATTTGTTTCACACTTTTTTGTTTACTACATGATTCCAAATGTGTTATTTCATAGTTTTGATGTCTTCACTATTATTCTACAATGTAGAAAATAGTAAAAATAAAGAAAAACCCTTGAATGAGTAGGTGTTCTAAAACTTTTGACCGGTAGTGTATGTAATTCTCGATGTTATGAAACCAATGTGTATTACAATGTGACATTATCTGCATAGCATGTAGAGCAAATTAGTCCATCAATATTTTAGAATATGAAACCAATTTCACCTGGTTGGGATGGAGTGTAATGCTGCCTAATCCAGCACCAGAGGGTTTAACAACGGTCCCCAGAGGATTTCCCAGAAAGCTAATGGGCCTGGAAAAGATGATGAGGTCATCCTCTCACTGCGGAGTGAGGCGGGGAGATTTACGACAGGCCGAGACACACCACAGATTGGTTCTGACTATTACTATGTACTGTTCTACTGTGTAAAGTGGAACCACTGGGATTAATGGATGTAGGCACTACGTGACTTAATCCCACTTTACTGGGATGAGATGTGAGGACGGTACAAGGATGTTTCACAGACGGTGACATGTGACACCAAAGATGTCTTGCCAAGTCCACCACCATGTTCGACAAATCAAATCAAATGTTATTTGCCACATGCGCCGAATACAACAGGTGTTGACATGACCGTGAAATGCTTACTTACAGCCCTTAACCCACAATGCATTAATTTTTTTTATAAAAAAAGTTAAATAAAACAACAAAAAAAGTGTTGAGAAAAAAAGAGCGGAAGTAAAATAAAAGAACAGTAGGGAGGCTATATACAGGGGGGTACCGGTGCAGAGACAAGGTGCGGGGGCACTGGCTAGTTGAGGTAGTTGAGGTAATATGTACATGTGGGTAGAGTTAAAGTGACTATGTATAAATAATTAACAGAGTAGCAGCATCGTAAAAAGATGGGGTGGGGGTGGGGGGGCAGTGCAAACAGTCCGGGTAGCCATGATTAGCTGTTCAGGAGTCTTATGGCTTGGGGGTAGAAGCTGTTGAGAAGCCTTTTGGACCTAGACTTGGCGCTCCGGTACCGCTTGCTGTGCGTTAGCAGAGAGAACAGTCTACGACTAGGGTGGCTGGAGTCTTTGACAATTTTGAGGGCCTTCCTCTGACACCGCCTGGTATAGAGGTCCTGGATGGCAGTAAGCTTGGCCCCAGTGATGTATTGGGCCGTACGCACTACCCTCTGTAGTGCCTTGCGGTCGGAGGCCGAGCAGTTGCCATACCAGGCGGTGATGCAACCAGTCAGGATGCTCTCGATGGTGCAGCTGTATAACTTTTTGAGGATCTGAGGACCCATGCCAAATCTTTTCAGTCTCCTGAGGGGGAATAGGCTTTGTCGTGCCCTCTTCACGACTGTCTTGGTGTGTTTGGACCATGATAGTTCGTTGGTGATGTGGACACCAAGGAACTTGAAGCTCTCAACCTGTTCCACTACAGCCCCGTCGATGAGAATGGGGGCATGCTCAGTCCTCTTTTTTTCCCTGTAGTCCACAAATGAATTGCAGTATGTTTAATGTGAAGCAAACCCAGGCTGTGAAAGTATATCAGAGAAACATATAACAGCCTCTCGTTTTGCAGGCCAACCTAGCTGTCTAATATGTATGGATCCTGTGTTCACAGCGGTTGGGACAGACTTATTTCTGGTGTCAATGGACACTGGTATGTTACTTCCTCTCCCCACAATCTATAAACAGATGGAGGGCCATTATGGTCAAAGCCTTGTCTTTGTTTGGACCCAGCCAGTGATGAAATATTGATGGAAAATTAGAAATATTTTGCCTCCTGCTTAATGTTGCCCATCTGAGAGGGTTAATGAGTGTTTGGGATTCCCTGTCTCCTGTTACAGCTACTAGACTTATGGGGTCTGTCCCTCTGGGGCCAGGGCTAATCGATAGCCTTTTACAATGCCAGATTAAGTTCCCTGACTATCTATTGGTCTAGTTAGGTCTTTGTGGCCAGGCTGAATCTTGTTCACCAAAATACAATATATAAATATGTTGGGAAGTTTGGTAGATTTACAATGTGGTCCCTGCACAGACATATGGTCCCTGCACAGACATTCAATTTCATCATCGGCAAAATAATATCCAACACACTTTCTTAGCTTTTCATATTCACAATAGTATTATAACAGTATTATGTTACCTGCTGTCTACTCCACTCCATTCATACCTCTCTTTTCCTCTTTGTCACAACAGAGTGTTGGTGTAGGGATAGATGTGAATGATTGTTTTCCCTGTGCCCCATTCAGACCAATACAAATCAATAGATGACAAATCCATGGGGTTTAAAGCTTCTCTGAGAGGGGCTTTCCTCCCCCAGCCAGTCCCATAGAGGGAGTGGGCAGCCAGGAAGTCTTCATAGATCTCACCAGGGAGGAGCAGCCAGGATCAGAGGGGTCTGGTCTCTATCTATCCCATAACCAGCTGCCCTGTGGTCTCAGACCAGCCCCAAAACCCACCGCCCCCACCAACTCCCCAAGGCAGCAGTAATGTAGTATGTTTATCTCAAATCAATAGATTTATCTCCCTTGCAGTGACTACGCTCTCTGGCTCCCTCCCTGGAGTCTGCTGGTTTGTTTGCAGGCCCACTCATTATGTCCTTCGATTTGTTTCTGGAAGAGGTGGTGAATGGATGAGTGGCCTATCAGGTTCAAGGTGGTGATCCTGCTTGAGTGTGAGTGTATCGCTAGGAAGCTGATTTTAATGTTTAATGCCCCTGTTTACACTGAGTATACAAAACATTAGGAACACCTGCTCTTTCCATGACAGACTGACTGGGTGAATGCTATGATCCCTTATTGATGTCACTTCTTAAATCCACTTCAATCAGTGTAGATGAAGGGGAGGAGGCAGGTTAAAGAATGATATTTAAGTCTTGAGACAACTGAGAAATGGATTGTGTATGTGTGCAATTCAGAGGGTGAATGGGCAAGATAAAATATTGAAGTGCCTTTGAATGGGGTATGGTAGTAGGTGCCAGGCACACCGGTTTGTGTCAAGAACTGCAACACTGCTGGGTTTTTCACGCTCAACACTTTCCCGCGTGTATCAAGAATGGTCCACCACCCAAAGGACATCCAGCCAACTTGGCACAACTGTGGGAAGCATTGGAGTCAACATGGGCCAGCATCCGTTCGACACCTTGTAGAGTCCATGCCCCGACGAATTGAGGCTGTTCTGAGGGCAAAAGGGGGTGGAACTCAATATTAGGAAGGTGTTCCTAATGTTTACTATACTCAGTGTACTGTATATGTGCATATGGTGTGAGTAATGATTGATGCTGATTGGCAGTGGTCGGTTGGAGTGGGACTTGTTAGGCATTAGCATCTTCGTACATTCTGAAATCTTCATCAGAGCCACTTAGAGCCACTTTTTTCTTAATGACCACTTTACACTGCTACTCTAATCAGGGAAATACACAGTGCAATGGTAAAGTATATAAACTCAGCAAAAAAATATTATCTGTCTTTCAAAGATAATTCGTGCTTCCCATGCTTGTTCAATGAACCATAAACAATTAATGAACATGCACCTGTGGAATGGTCGCTAAGACACTAACAGCTTACAGACGGTAGGCAATTAAGGTCACAGTTATGAAAACTTAGGACACTAAAGAGGCCTTTCTACTGACTCTGAAAAACACCAAAAGAAAGATGCCCAGGGTCCCTGCTCATCTGCGTGAACGTGCCTTAGGCATGCTGCAAGGAGGCATGAGGACTGCAGATGTGGCCAGGGCAATAAATTGCAATGTCCGTACTGTGAGACGCCTAAGACAGCGCTACAGGGAGACAGGAAAGACAGCTGATCGTCCTCGCAGTGGCAGACCACGTGTAACAACACCTGCACAGGATCGGTACGTCCGAACATCACACCTGCAGGATAGGTACAGGATGGCAACAACAACTGCCTGAGTTACACCAGGAACGCACAATCCCTCCATCAGTGCTCAGACTGTCCGCAATAGGCTGAGAGAGGCTGGACTGAGGGCTTGTAGGCCTGTTGTAAGGCAGGTCTTCCCCAGACATCACCGGCAACAACGTCGCCTATGGGCACAAACCAACCGTTGCTGGACCAGACAGGACTGGCAAAAAGTGCTCTTCACTGACGAGCCGCGGTTTTGTCTCACCAGGGGTGATGGTCGGATTCGTGTTTATCGTTGAAGGAATGAGCGTTACACCGAGGCCTGTACTCTGGAGCGGGATCGATTTGGAGGTGGAGGGTCTGTCATGGTCTGGGGTGCTGTGTCACAGCATCATCGGACAGAGCTTGTTGTCATTGCAGGCAATCTCAACGCTGTGCGTTACAGGGAAGACATCCTCCTCCCTCATGTGGTATCCTTCCTGCAGGCTCATTCTGACATGACCCTCCAGCATGACAATGCTACCAGCCATACTGCTCGTTCTGTGTGTGATTTCCTACAAGACAGGAATGTCAGTGTTCTGCCATGGCCAGCGAAGAGCCCGGATCTCAATCCCATTGAGCACGTCTGGGACCTGTTGGATCGGAAGGTGAGGGCTAGGGCCATTACCCCCAGAAATGTCCAGGAACTTGCAGGTGCCTTGGTGGAAGAGTGGGGTAACATCTCACAGCAAGAACTGGCAAATCTGGTGCAGTCCATGAGGAGATGCACTGCAGTACTTAATGCAGCTGGTGGCCACACCAGATACTGACTGTTACTTTTGATTTTGACACCCCCCCTTTGTTCAGGGACACATTATTCAATTTCTGTTAGTCACATGTCTGTGGAACTTGTTCAGTTTATCTCTCAGTTGTTGAATCTTGTTATGTTCATACAAATATTTACACATGTTAAGTTTGCTGAAAATAAACGCAGTTGACAGTGAGAGGACGTTTCTTTTTTTGCTGAGTTTACATTTGGATAACCTTCACCACTAGAGGGCTAGATGAAGCACATCATATTCTGATATAATCCCTGTTGAAGAGCAAATGGAATCAAACGAGACAGAATTCAACTGAAGATCCATGTCTTTCTCACACAATGAGAGAGAATAATCAATCGGAACAACTTGCATTTTATAAATACTTCCTTGACGTTATTTTCGTTTCCATGTGATATTCATTTTCATTGTTGTGGAAACAGACATACACATTAACCAGGGTTGTAAACTGTGAGCCTGAAGGGAAATGTCTGTTGCTTTTAAAGTATCAAGTATATTCTGTTTACTATTCCTGCTGATGTGGGTTTTTATTTCTGTCTGGGTGGGTTTGAGTGGCTGTAAGCACTGTGGGCTCCTGTCATCGGAAAGGATTCACTTTAGACTTTGACTTATGCAGTGATGACAGGCGAAGATTTAGCTGCTGGGAAAATGGCAGCCAAACACCCTCTCAGTCGCAGATAGACATACACAATAAAGTGAATCTTTTCAGAGGAAAGAGCTGGGGAAAGAAGAGAAGAATAGGACAGGTGGGGAGGGAGGGCAGGAGAGAGTGGTGGAGGGAAGAGGTGGGGTTGATTGGTGGCAGGGAGGGGTCATGCTGTCCCAGAGGAGAGAGAGAAATAGTGGAAAATATCCGTAATTTTCACCACAGGATCCGATGTAATTGAGCCATTTAAAATACAGATACAGAGCTGAATCAAAGCAAAGTGGCTGGGGGTTGGGGGCTGAGGAAGCTGAAAAGAAAAGGGGGGGATAAGGAGGTAAACGTGTACATTTCCTGTTATTGGAGAAAGCCAGTCTGTTTTCAAATGTTCATCCGTCAATCTTTTTTTGTATTGCAGGATTTGACCTGTCAGGGATGTTTTATTTTTTATTTTAAGGTACTCCTTCTCCAGCCATCATTCAGTTTCATTTAGTTTCTCCGTTCTTTTTCACTTTTGTATCAAAGTGATACTTACTGATCAGTTGCCTTTTCCTCCTGCCTGATATCCTTTTTCATTTTCCTTTTGTCTGTAGTTTTCTTATAATTACACTACACTGGTAGTGAAAATGATATTTCCTCTTTACTGCCTTTGAAGTTGCATTTTATGAAACTTTTTTTGGGGGGAGATTTCCTCTCTCCATAGACAATGATTTGTATTTGAAGGAAAACTGAAAGCTGGACAGAGATAGGGATACTTAAGAGGGTTCTCAATGAAACAATATCCCTGTATGTATCCTGCCTTTAGAATTCCACATCCATGCTGAGAGCTACTGCAATTATAAGGCAATTACAGTTTCATATGACCCCTTCTTGAGGGAGAGAGGGTGAAATATTCAGCGGTAACTGGGATAAGTGTGCTAGTGTTTGTGTTTAACCTTTCTATTTCCCAACAATCCCCAGAAAGGTACTGTTTTCATAATCCTGCATTTTCTGAGATGTTGTCATTTAAAATGGTGTTAAATTAGCTTCTTATTTATAGCTTCTGTCCACATATGTTTATTTTTTCAAAGTGATTACTGAACAAGCCCAATATCTGGATATTTAATGGTTCTGGGGTCATCTATAATGTAGCGCAATCAAAGCATTTATAGTATGTCTGTCATTTAATGAGTGACAGTGTCAATGTTCAAAGTATTGGCCATATGTTGTCCTCTGACCATCTGTGCTCAGTTATTCATATACCACCGATATTATAGCTCGTAAGCAACCAATATGTTTTATATTGTCTGTTGATAAAACACTTTGAGAAAGATGCAAATCCTCACTCATATCAACAAATGCATTTTAAAAGGCAAATGAGCAGTCAGATATGTATGCTTGCACTTTTTTCACAACTGCATGAATGCGTAGGCTTAGCAGTACTGTACTTCACTCGAAACCAGTTCAAACACCTGCATTTAGACAGCAGCCCGATTCTGATATTTTTCCACTAATTGGTCTATTGACCAATCACATCAGATCTTTTCACATCAGCTCTTTTTCAGAGCTGATCTGATTGGTTAAAATACCAATTAATTAAAAAAATATCAGAATTGGGCTGCCTGTCTAAACGCAGCTATGGAGACTGACAATTGCTGGTCAATTGTATATGTGCATTTATTCCTCCTAACCCATTTATACTGTGGTAGGTCTACGTCACAAGCCTGAAGCAAGTGGAACATTCAGAGGAAAGTCATGTTTTTGTAATTTGGAAGGAATCCCACAGGCTGGTTATTCTTCAGCCTGTTGTTGTAAAGCTTAGCTCTTGCCACACACACAGACACACACAGTGAGAAAGTTTGTACATTTCTGTTGTTGTAAAGCTTAGCTCTTGCCACACACACAGACACACACAGTGAGAAAATGTGTACATTTCACCACAGACAACCCAGGAGACAAGAGACCCTTCTCAACAATGATGGAGAGGAGAGGGAGCAACATGACACTTGATCAGCCTCGTATGGTAACCACACTCTGCACGCCCCACCACCCCCTCCATTCTCATGAAAGTTCCCACTGTTGACTGGCAGGACTCCAGAGGCCCACCACACCTGCTTTGGCTATCCCTGTTCTCCTGCACCGCTGGGAGAGAGAGAGACTGGGGGCTGCAGGCGGCTGAATCTTTAATGGTTCTGTGTGAACGCCTGACTAACGCTTTGCTACCAGAATTGTACTTCCCTTCCTACCCATCCCTGAGTCTGAATACATTACCGACCACATGGTAGTAATAGCGGCGCAAGATCATACTTCACTAAAATGTGAGATCTTAATTTAGTGGTGTCAGTCTGGCTATGGTAATAGAACCCCCTACTTCTAGGCCACTTAATTTCTTCTCTTCTTTTTTGGAGGTGATAAAATGCATGAGGCTGAGAAGGCAGGAAAATTGATATCTCTGTGTGTCCGTAAGAGGCAGCAGACCAAGGCAACGTCAATCTCCTTGTCTCACAGGCCACTATAATCAGTCATGTCCAAGCACCCCCCAGCATTGACACACATATGTCTATATCCCACACATACTGTATACACTGAGTACACAAAACATTAAGAAAACCTGCTCTTTCCATGACATAGACTGACCATGTGAATCCAGGTGAAAACTATGATACGTTATTGATGTCAATTGTTAAATCCACTTCAATCAGTGTAGATGAAGGGGCGGAGACAGGTTAAAGAAGGATTTTTAAGCCTTGAGACAATTGAGACATGGATTGTGTATGTGTGCCATTGAGAGGGTGAATGGGCAAGACAAAATATTTAAGTGCCCTTGAACGGGGTATGGTAGTAGATGCCAGGCGTGTCAAGAACTGCAACGGTGATGGGTTTTTCACACTCAACAGTTTCCCGTGTGTATCGAGAATGGTCCACCACCCAAAGGACATCCAGCCAACTTGACACAACTATTTGGAAGCACTAGAGTCAACATGGGCCAGCATCCCTGAGGAACACGTTCGACACCTTGTTGAGTCCATACCCCGATTAATTGAGGCTGTTCTGAAGGCAAAAGGGGGTGCGACTCAATATTAGGAAGGTGTTCCTAGTGTTTGGTATACTCAGTGTACGTACAGAGAACACATTGTTTGCATTTTCAGGGGGAAATTAAAGCACTGCACTGCCAGGAAAATAAAAAATAGGCTACTCAAACAAATGTGCTTTCATTATACATTCAGTTTGTCTCCACATTAATTTTGGACTGATGCCTACTTGTATCTTGTTCTTGTTGCATTGGGATTGGATGGAATTTAAGGAACATTAACTGTTTTGCATAAACCGTCTATAAATTTGGGGCTTTACTTGCTTCTTTCCAAAGTGCTGGAATCTGCCAGATGTGTAACAATAGATGTTTCCACATGTGCAAGGAGAAAATGAGACGGAAATTCTATATCTCTCAATTTTCATCTCTCTGTAGGCCTACATGTCAACTGTTTTGAGTCCAACCAGATTGGTTACTTGATTGTCTTCCCCCATATTACACAATAAAACACGCCTTTATTCATAAGGCATAGGCCTGCATGCAAAAACAGACACATTTTGCTAACTGTGGAGGCAATTGTAACACATGCAAAAAAAACCTTTTAAAAATAGTTTGCCTTGTAGCCCATTATCTGAGTAGGCTACATTGAGTGTTTAACAAAGGAGGTCACAGTGTTGTGCTACTGCATAGTAAGTGGGCAAGTTTAAAAATACACATCAGCTTGTACTTATTTTTCTATTAAAAACATTCCTAAAGAGTATTCCAAAACATATAAACACATTCACTCCTAATGCCTCATGTAATCAAATGTTTTCATATTGATCAACATGCTGCTCATGCACTTTAAAAATCCCACCACCATCAGACCGGTTTCCACTAGTTACCACAGCCACAAAGTCAAAATTGGCTATATTGTAAATATTAATGAAAACAAACAAAAATATATGTTGGGTCTTAATTTAAAGTTACGGTTAGGCATAAAGTTAACAGTGTAATTAAGGTTAGGTTTAAAATCACATTTTAAAGCTGCAATATGTAACTTTTTGGGTGACCTGATCAAATTCACATAGAAATATGAGTCATAGATCTGTCATTCTCATTGAAAGAAAGTCTAGAAGCGGTAGATATGTTCTATGTGCGCTATTCCTATGTAGATGTGTTCAACGTACGCTATTTCTATGCTTCCTGGTCTTAAGTTTCGCATTTGCGTATTTTACTTTCGGTTTTGTACATCAGCTTCAAACAGCTGAAAATAAAATAATTGGTACAATGATTCTCTACACTATACTTGCTTGTTTTGTCACATAAACTGAAATTAGGCGAACTATTATAATTTTTGCAACCAGGAAATGCATCTTTAAGAAGATAAATGTAGAAATAGGCGGAATTTATGACTTTGTGGCTGTGGTAGCTAGTGACGACCCCATCTGACCTCCATCAGTACTACTTCCGGTTAAAATGGTCACGCTATCTGTCAAGTAACGCGTGATTCCAGAAAATACAGCTATCCAAAATGGATGGTTCTGAATCTCGCGGTATTGTGTAGAAGGGGGCACAGCTTCCTCTTCCTGGGGTTGGCGCGTGTGCTGCTTGATCTGCTCGCTAGTCTCAAGTTTTTTTTTTGGTGTGTCGCTGAGCTGTTGTAGTAGGGATGATGATGATGGCGGAGTTGGTACAGGGACAGGCCTCGGTGGTTCAGCCTGGAACGAAAGCAGATGGCTTCGCCGACGCTTTACACCGGGCCCGACAGGTAATTCATTACAACGAAGAGAAACCAATTGATTTCAGACGAGAAACGAACAAAACCATTCGGCGTGCTGGAGGAGTGCACTTTTTTCTACCAGCGTACACACAGACCCCCCTTTACTCTAAAAACACACTTCTCCCGTATGCATAGCTAGCTAACTAGCCACACTAGGTCCAAGTGACTGCATGGCTGTGCCTGCAGATGAAGAGAATGCGGGCCAAAACACGCACATAAAGTCAAAAGAACAAGCAAATTAATCAGGCAAAGCATGATTGACGCAACATAGAAATCACTTGCATGAAACTAAGGTGAGGGTAACTTTAAAGCAGGGCATAAGCAACAAATTGCAACCTGTTGTAAAGCCACATAAGTTGAAGCTAGTTAGCACTAGCTAACTATTTTACCACCACTAGCCTCGACAAGCTACCGGTATGGTCGTGGCCTAGTTTCGTGGTGAAGCCAGAATATCAGCTGATTTCAGCCACGCGCTGTCAAAAGTTAGCTTGCTAGCAGAAAACGTCAACTCGATGTGTTAAATTGCAACCAATCGCTCATTTACACTGGATAAAATAAGTTGACTAGCGAACTACACCGATGTAGCCATGTCAAACAATTTCAGAATTCAGTACCTAGTTAACGTTGGCGAGCTGCTAAGCTATCGAGGGATTCAGTTTGGTAGCAAAACTAGCTAGCCTCGATTATACAAATTAAGCCAGTTAACATGCACGGAAAACTAGCTAGCATTACAACGTCAACAGCTAATGTTAGCTAGCTAACTTAGTGGAAAATGTGATCACCTGAACTTTTGTTTGTAGGGTGTCAGCTAGCTAGCTACTGCGTTGCCTAATAATATCGTCACTAAATAGTATTGGACGTTATCACTCAGTAGCTACTAACGTTAGCTAGCTAACGTTAATGTTACAATAACGTAACTCCAGTTTTGGAATTACCTACCGGTAGCTAGTTATCTAACCTTATCTAGCTAGTTAGCTAACGAGTTGTAACCTCGTAATTATTTATGCATTTGTTTAGCTAGCTAACTAGCTACTTCTTGACATCTCAAAGTACGTCGCTTATGTCATTTGGGCAGATGATGAACAAATGCTAGGTACTGTAGTTGATCAGAATGTATTGATCTGTAACCTCCCAAAACACCTCTGAATTCGCAATGCTATCTCATTTGTAGACTACAATATTACAATTGACCATCAAACCACACCTAGCTACATAGATACTGCAGTGCAAATTATTAAATTTAAAATGCCAGTATCATGCATGCAACATGGTGAAATTTTCCTGAGCTGACTATTGTAATTTATTATTTCAGTACATAGGCTATTGCACACAGTGAAGGAACCCTTTCAACTGCTCCCCATTCATTCCTAGTCAGTGTCTGCACTCAGGGCCGAGTTCTTATGAAGCCTTGACTCTCAGGGCTAAAACCCACACCTGTTCTCACCTTGTCATATTTCCCTGGCCCTGAGACTAAGAAAATAATTAGCTGAAATCCTCTTAACTACATATTTTAAAAGCAACTATTGGTCTTCATTACCATAACGGACACAACTCATATATTCATAAAGTAATCGCCCTGACAGGCAAAGACACATTCCTGCGAATAAACCCAGATGAGCATATGGCATAAGCACATGTTTGGGTGCTCTGGTGTCGATTTCATAATGCCTGAGGTCTCTCCCCCACTCTCTCAGCTGTGTGCCCATGCGCTACAAGCGCGTGTGGCTTTGTACTCATGCACCACGCTTGTGGGACCCCCTGATAACCGTGGCACCATGCTGTCCCTTGCGGCTTCCCTATAGGTCCCAGGTCTGTGCTTCTGAGAAGAGGAATAGGACAGCCATGCCATTCGGCCATTTAGCTTTTATGAACTCCGTAGGGGGAAAAATACAACTGGACCAGAGACACTGCTTGCCTGTACAGAGACCAAATATATCAAAACACTGTTTCCTAGTGCTGAGCGATTAGTGCTTTTTGAGGTCAGTTTCGGTTAGATTTATAAAAAAATTATCACTGTTTTCAGTTTCAATTATGTTTTTAAACATTAAATGCATTATGTGGTTTGAATGCTATAAAACAGAATACAACTATTCATACATTATGGTAGTGACTGCCCATTACTGACTGCTTATAATTTCCATGATTTATTCACATTACTTTAATAAAATATTTCAGTTGTGCATATTACGTTTGTTTTATTTGATGACTTTATTTAATTCCAAGTAATCTCATCTCTATAGAGCTGCTGTCTGACAAAATCACTATTTTAGTAGTTCTTCAAAGTAAATAAGGCATCATTTTATGACTGCTGAATACCAATTTTCAATCACTTAGATAATGTATTTTCAGGTAGATACCTTGCGAAGCAACAGCTCTCTATTTCTCTCAATTGTGTTTTTCTGTCTCTTCTCTCCCTGTCTGTGACTGACCCATACAGACCAGACAATGGATGATGGTCATTGTAGTTAATTACCATGTTTTCTTCGCTAAACTATGTAGAATATTGGCCTATTGGAAACTACAACTACCTACTACAGCGCACAGTCCTGGCATGATCTGATTTATCTCAAGAAAACTGCACATTGAGCGCACAGAAAAACAAAATTGAATTCAAATAATTTAACAGATGTAGGTCAATTAGTTTAAAAAAACTGAAAACACACCTAACCAGAATTCTGGTTAATCGCTCAGCACTACTGTTTTCTTAAAGGAGCACACCACCCCAAAATAGCCCTAGTATGTTATGTTTTCTGTAGGCCCTGTATATCTGTATCTGGTACTGTGACTGAACAGTAGGCCTACTGTCATTCAATGTTGCTGATGAGTTGCTAATCTCTCTCTGGTCAAGTAAATACATGTCATTTCTCCTTACATTTTACATTTTAGTCATTTAGCAGACACTCTTATCCAGAGCGACTTACAGTTAGTGAGTGCATACATCTTTTTTAAATACTGGCCCCCCGTGTGAATCGAACCCACAACCCTGGCGTTGCAAGCGCAATGCTCTACCAACTGAGCTATACGGGACGGCTTAAAGGTGCAATATGCAGAAATCACTCTTCCATTTACTGGTTTCAAAAATTCTAATAATTCGCCTAATTTCATTGTACAATCTAAACCGCTGTGAAATATAATTTCAATAACCAAAAATATTGTATTTTTAGCTGTTTGAGGCTGGTGGACAAAACCGAAAGTAAGAGGCAAAAACAAAACTTAAGAATGGGAATAATAGAAATAGCTTTGGGCTGGATGTGTCAACGTGTAGTTCATACATGCAGAATTACCTCAATTAGCCACAAAATCCCTTGTTTGAAAGTGACTGTTTTTCTGGAGGCTGTGCTGCGCCATTTTCCCCAACGTGTGCCAGCCCCCTATCAATTCGAGTTAAATCCAATGAGCTTCAGCCCCTCACCATTGACATCTAGCAAGAGGCACATGATGCATCCAGAGCAGAGCGAGTGAGCAATGACGTGGTACACGTGCACATATGTGATGTAGTACGCAATTTATTTTCAGGGACCACTTTTAGCTATCGCTACTTTCAGAACTACTGGCCAAAAACTATAGTACCCAGAGAATCTTTCACTTGTCAATGTTGTTTTTGATATAGCTGCATATGTTTGCAAATGTCAATGTAGATAAGTCCTTTATGTAAAATAAAGAGTTACTTTTTTTTTTTACTTCAAGAACCTTAACATCAATACCATAGTGTAGTATGCAGAGATTGGCTGAATTACCCCCTGGCAAACAGGCCTCACCAACTTCGAGGGCATGTTCCCTGAGCATCAGAATATCCTCTGGCATTTCTCCCTCGTGGACCTAGCCTGCCCCAAACCCCCTTGATAGTCGTCAGCAGTTGTTTTGTGAGGACTCTACTAGACTACTAGGCCAGAGGACTATACTAGTCTACTAGGCCCAAGCCTTTTGCCAGGTAGTTGATTTATCAGTGTGCGGCTGACATACCATCCCCGACATTTCCCAGAAAGAAGGTTTAGCTCTAGGGAAGAGGTGGAGCCCTCACTCAGCCCCCTCCGTGGCCCCCTACCCAGTTCAGCCCTAACTGGGAACAGGAGCCATGTTGGAAAGCTGTTTTTCCCCTCTCACTTTCAGCGGCAGGCAGCTCTGTGGTGGCTCTGAAGTAGATAATGATGCCTGAAGTTGATGGAAGGCTCTAATTGTCAGCCTCTAATTTGTGTCATTTTATTTTCATGTTGCCAACATTTTCTGAAACTCTATACTTTTTGAAAGGCTAGAGGTAGTGGCAGATGAGGGGTTTGGGAGAAACTGGCCTCATGCTTTTGTGCACCGTTTTGATTTGAATGTCAACCTGCGGAGAATACATGTAGTTAATTGGTGTTGGCAAGGTGCTAATTTTGGGCGATGAGTTGCAGGCAGTGTGGCGCTGTTATATCTAGTTTCATAACTAGGTAGTTACTGCCTTTCAATTGAATTCAGTTGTAGGGTACTGAGAGTAAAAAATGGCTCTGTTGACCACTGAAATTAAAACTTGAAAAGTAGTACTTCGTTTTGGGTAATAGTTTGACTGGCTAAATAAAGATCAAATAAAACATTTCTAATGATATAACTAGTTAAATGATCTAGGACAGGTTATGTGCTGCTATCAGTTTGTTCACTCTACCCCTCCCTCTCTCTACATCCCTCTTGTCTCCTCAGATTGCGGCTAAAATGGGAAGTGACCAGATGCCCCACATGAACAACTCCTCTCCAGTCCTAGACCCCTCTCTCTACGGCTACGGAGGCCAGAAGCACTCAATGGATGATGGAGGTAAGCCGGCGGTGGCAGTGCGTCTCTCCCCTCTCCCTCATGCACCATACAAAACAATCTTCCCGTTTAACGTAAGCTATAACACTTACCCAGTTACAGTATACTCAACTGGGTACTCTGTAAATGGCTTTGGGGAAGAGCGCTGCACTCGTGTGTCCTTCTGGTTTTTATGCAATCTTACCATACTGTATGAGGAGTGTAGTACAACACTTAACAAATAGTGTTGGCTTAATCAAACCCTGTTGTCTGACGAGCCATTGCAAACACTTTTAAATCCACTCCATATATCCGCTGTCTTGAGACCGTAGTGTAGCCAACTGACCTGGATAACCAGCGACCCCAGATCAAGAGATCAGTCGTGACGGCACTACGTAATGTGAGAGATCTTGTCACTTGTTTATGTATATTCAATGTCATGTAGCCTAGCCTATTTGTGGAAGGTGTAGGAGCTAGGCAGTATGTATGTCCTCTGTAGCTCAATTGGTAGACCATGGCGCTTGTAACGCCAGGGTAGTGGGTTCGATCTCCGGGACAATCCATACGTAAAAATGTATGCACACATGACTGTAAGTCGCTTTGGATAAAAGCGTCTGATAAATGGCATATTATTATTATGTCGAGCAATGGGGCCCTCTGGATAGCAGGTATGTTGCGTTTTGAATGACATGGCATTGTACTAGTAGTGGGCAGGCTAGGATCTGGGCTGGCCTTGTGTGAATGGGAGGGGAAATGTGGAAGTGGGAAGAGTAACCACTAGCCAGGAGGAGTTAGGAAGTGCTCTGACTCTCTGTAGCTCCATTCAGACAGTCAGAGCTCTCTCATCCTCGTCCTGTGTTATTTCAGGGCAGGATTACTGTCCACCACCACAAAGTAAATTAACTGTTAGGTCAGAACAGAAGCAGATCCCTAGTTACAAAGAGGCCATTGAGGGGATTTCTCATTCTAACCCTTCCTCCTCCTGCAGAGCGATGCTCTAGCTGCGACAGATATGATTGATTGACACTGGTTGCTTGATAAACCACAAACTGCAGGTTACATGCCTCCAAAGCTGTAAGGGAGAGAACGGGCCCAGTGCAGCCAGCAGCAGCAAGTGAACCAGGTTTGTGGTTAGAGGCAAGTCCACCAAGTAGAGAAAAAGGAACTGTGCTTCTAGAAATGTGGATAATGCTGATTGAGCCCATATCAGTTGTTGCTATTCATAAACAGATTCATTTTTGTAACCATTGTCGTTATGGCTACTTTTTGTTATGCCAATTAAGTGTATTTACCGATTTTAAAACAATTCAATAGACAGCACAGCTGATATCTGGATTTTATTGCAATTGAGTGAGCCCTACATTAAGGAACTTGCATTGGCTTCACGATCACACTACCATTACTATGGCAGTGGTTATAGGAAATAGGAATTGTAATTCTGAGGTGTTAGTGTGTTTGCCCCATCTTGCTGCTGAATCAGTTCAGCAAATGGGCTGCAGCAGTCCAGCTGCCTTGAAGGAATTGCAGGGGATGAGATGAGACCAGTTCATGGGGGGGGAAAAGCCTTGATGTGGAAAATTACCTTATTCCAAGCTTACAGGCCCAGTAAAAGCAAGAGCAACATAAGTCAGCTAAACCTTATGTAAGGCTTTACTCATGACTTAACTCCAGCCTCTCCCAGAGGAAGCAGTTCTGTCTGAGCATTTGAAATTAGGATGTTATAAAATAGGAAATGGCTTGACCTAATCTAATAAGGGATTAAGAGGTATTGTCTGATGGTCACAAGAGTCAGTGTAAACATGGTTTACTATGCATTTTTGCTTTGAAGCCTTCGGTTTACATTTCAGCTCAATTCTGTTTTGTTCTCGTCATTTGAAGCCTGTCAAACTAGAAATGTAACTGAAATGTATTTTCATTTTCCAACATCTGCATTTTTTTTGGGGCCCTAACGGTGGGTGTTTTTCTGATTTCAAATGTACACAGTATTTTGTCTGCGAACGAATTCATGACATGGCCTAATACATGTATCTAAAGTATATATCTGTCATTGCTCATAGTTTTCCCACTCTGTTTGAGTGAGTAGTATGTAGGTAAATACTAACCTACAGTCTGTTTAGAAGCATATGACAATGGAGCACTCAGTACATTTGAACTAGCCTATCTTGTTTACCAACTAAATGTTTTCAATTCACCAAGCAGGTTTGGCAAGCTGTCCTTAGTTATCACATTATTATTTTGTAAGTTGGCGGTTGATGCTTCTGAAATTGTAGCTAACCCATAAGGGTGTGGCTTTGCAGAATGGTGGAATGTTTCGTGTGGCTAACCATAAGCACCCAAAATGTAGATTTGGGCAATTTCATGTCCATGAAGCGGAAACTCCAGTCAGTTATTGTCCTCTTATCCTGTCATGGTTTGGTATATTTTAGCTCTGAATGCATGGCTGAATACGTTGTGTGCAATTCTGGTGGATGTTTGGCTGGCCAACTCACTTGTTTTCAACAATTTGCTCTTTCGTTTCTTAAGGTTAACCTCTTAAGGATCGGACCCTTTTTTTCAATTTTCGCCTAAAATGACATACCCAAATCTAACTGCCTGTAGCTCAGGACCTGAAGCAAGGATATGCATATTCTTAATACCATTTGAAAGAAAACACTGAAGTTTGTGGAAATGTGAAATTAATGTAAAAAAAACATGCGTTTTCTATTTGTTTTTGTTCCATCATCTTTGAAATGCAAGAGAGAGGCCACAATATATTGCAGTTTAGGTGCAATTTAGATTTTGGCCACTAGATGGCAGCAGTGTGTGCAAAGTTTCAGATTGATCCAGTGAAGCATTGCAATACTGGACTATTTTGTTTCAAGTCTGCCCAAATGTGCTGAATTGGTCAATTGATACATTTTCATGTACATAACTATAGAGAACATACAAAAATGATATGGTAATACAAAATGTACGTTTACACACTCCCAGGAATGTCATACATGATGGATCATTAGCTTATACACTAACTTTAACACATCTAGATGGCGGGGTGGGTGTGGAGCCAGAGACAGCAGGGGTTCAAACTGTAGAATCCAGTTCCTACATTTGATTATAAAAATGGGTTTTATCAAACAAAACTAGGCTACATTTTATCTCTGGGACCCTTAGGATGACAAATCAGAGCAAGATTACTGAATGTAAGTACATTATTTACCTTCAGAGGTGAATGTATCAAACCAGTTGCCGTGATACGTTTTTTGTTGTTGTGCACTCTCCTCAAACAATAGCATGCTGTTTTGTCACTGTAATAGCTACTGTAAATTGGACAGTGCAGTTAGATTAACAATAATTTAAGATTTCTGCCCATATAAGACATGTCTATGTCCTGGAAAGTTTGCTGCTACTTACAACAGTCATGCTAATCACATTAGCACACGTTAGCTCAACCGTCCTGTATACGGGACACCGATCCCGTAGAGGTTAAGCTACACAAAATATGAACAGTCGGCTGTTTTGCTGTATAAATATATCGGTCATCCCTGTTAGGTCCTTAATGGTCATTTTTAAATGGTACTATTTAACACCGTTTACGCTAAGCGCAAGGCCTCTGCAGTGTAATGTCTGTGAATTGACACCACATCATACACGCTTTATATTCATAGGCATTTCATTTCTTTACCTCAATGCATTTCCAACAACCAAATACGTGCAAACGACCGTAAAATGTAGTGGACCTTGTAGATATCAGTTTATGGTGTTCTGTCAGTAGCACCATATCATTCAGTGACCCTTTAAGTCCACTGCTTATTGCAACCTGTCAAAATGCATGTCTGCGCTGATAACCAGTGACCCGGGTACTATCTCTGAACCATGCACACGCCTCATTTCCATAGCAGTGCACACCCCTGCTGTGTGTCAGACAGAGCCATCTCCATCTGTTTTTTTATCCAATCTACCCGGAGTCACTCCTCTTGGTCCTGCAGCTAAAATGGTTATTTTGTATTTTTGAGTTTTGTAGTGATTTGGAGTTAATTTGGTCTCAAGCTAATTGTTTTTCCCTTTTCTCTTCCCCTTCCTATTTTCCCATTCTATCGTTTCTCAGTAGGTAACCAGCTGGGTGGAATGGTACATCAAAGGTGAGACTCGTCTTCTCAAATGACTATTTGTATTGATGGATGTGTGAGTAGATATTGATTGATAGATCAATCAGGCTGTGAACCTCACTATTGCCCCTGTATCCAGTAGCATCTCAGATATGCCCATGTCTTGGCCTGTTTGTTCTTCTTGTCATCAAACTTGGCACAGAAAGAGACTTTCATTAATTGAAGAAATACCTAGTTTGAAGTTTTAATGTCTCAAAACTGGTCTCAAGTCGAGCGGAGTCCATGTTGTGTAGAAATCGACAGGCATCAATCCAAATGAATGGGAAATATGGGCGCAACCTAACAAGATGCAGTGTTTCTCCTATATTCATTTAGCTCTCCACTGCTAGTTCATTGCCGCCACTCCAAAAAAGATGATGCATTTATTTTATTTTTGTCGTGACAGTAAAACGTTTTCAGTGTAAACTTAAACGACTCAAACCAGATATAATGTATGTAGAAAAGAGAATGGATCATCTTTGAGAACGAACAATCACCATAATAAAAACTAGACAGTCAGGGGGAATCTAAAATTCTAAAAATGTCAGTCAGATAGCATAAGAACATGGCATAAGCCATTTACTCTTCTGTGTTGCTCTCCACATCCCCCAATTCGTCACACCTCTTTGAAGCAGAGGTTCTGTTGTCTTTAGGTCCTGTAGGTCTGATATCTGATTGGAGGTTCACTTTACAGTAATACTATTGGTCAACAACTCAGATTTTTTATCCAAACAGCTCAATGTTATAAAGGGTTTTTGGATTGTCTTTTGTTCTTGACCTGCTCTGGTGAGATACTGTACCTACTCTCTCTTTCAGGCCATGAACACTCTCTCCTCCCCAGGGCCTTTCAGGCCATGAACACTCTCTCCTCCCCAGGGCCTTTCAGGCCATGAACACTCTCTCCTCCCCTGGGCCTTTCAGGCCATGAACACTCTCTCCTCCCCAGGGCCTTTCAGGCCATGAACACTCTCTCCTCCCCAGGGCCTTTCAGGCCATGAACACTCTCTCCTCCCCAGGGCCTTTCAGGCCATGAACACTCTCCCTCTCTGGTGCCTACATTATTGTCTTAATGTCAGTATTGCCTTATAACTTAAGCTTTAGGCCTTGTATAATGTAGTGTTCATTTTAAAGTTATTAAATAATACTTGTGTTTTGCATTCGCTTCTCATGACCATTTCTTGATCTTAGTCAGCTAAACGCATACTTATTGCACGTGGCTTTACTATAATATTAGATGGAGTCAGATTAATAAAATGTAGATGTTTAAATATTATTTAGCCTTACATTTTGTCTCAGCCCCATTTGTAAAATGAGATTTGCTTTAAAGCAGCAACATTGTCAGAGACCGTGCCGTTGACCACGCCCACTACCAACCCAACCCCCCCAACCTCACTCTGTCACTGCTGCTGAGAATACCCTAGGAGAAACACTGAGATGTATCATTGGGTTGGGGGTGAACTATCCTTTCAAGCTTTCATAAGTATGATAATAAAATCCTATAATTTATAAGTAGGCCGTACTACATCACAGTAGATACTGTATACACCCTTAATGATTTTGTACTTGGGCCTCGGTCATTGATTGTCGTCTTTGTGTCTTGCAGGGCTATTATGACAGAAGACTTCAAAGTGCCTGATAAGATGGTTGGATTCAGTAAGTAAAGCTATTTAGCTGTTGATAATACTCCCACAGACATTCTAGTGATTGTCTCCAACTTACAGTACTCACATTTACTGTTTGGGGTCGTTTTAAACTAACACGGGCTGGGATATTGACCTTTTAACTGTTGTAATTCCCTTCTCACCCACACTCAGTCATTGGAAGAGGAGGAGAGCAGATCACGAGAATTCAGTTGGAGTCAGGCTGCAAGATCCAGATTGCTGCAGGTAAGTTCTGCCTAAAGAAGAGACAGTGGCCTGCTATACTTTAGTCTGTCATGTCGGTACTTGACTGAGTAGCTACTAAGGTCTGTGATACCATTTCCAGGAGGCCCAGAAGCACACCCTGAGTACGAGGCAAGCACATGACATAACCTGCTCAACAGGTTCAGCTTTGAGAAACTGAAGCCTTGTCAAATCCCATCTGCGACCATATATACGCCCACAATTAATACATTGATGTGGCATTTTGTAGTGAAATAACCAATGCGACTTCATAAACATTAATCAATAATAATAAGGTAGCATTTAGGCTGTTGACATGGAGGTGTGTGTGTGTATAATGTGTCTGGATAATGGAACTGTTTGTTGTGTTGTGTAACAGACAGCGGAGGCATGATGGACAGGGCCTGCACCCTAACTGGAAGTCCAGAGAACATTGAGTAAGTTACACCACATTCCCCTCAGGGACTTGGTACCAAGATTATGGCTACATTGTGATCAGATAGAAATTTATTGTTGGTCAAGTAGAGTAAGGAAACGTCAGCTCTATGCCTCACATTTCTATCAGCGACGTGGCACTAGAGCTGGGGGATACGACCATATTGTGATCAATAGAAATGTTTTGTGATAACGGTAAATCGGCAATTTAATTATGATAAATTATTTGGCGGGGAGGTCATATCGCAATACAGTGTTGTAGTCGAGTCACTAAACCTCGGTCTAGTCCCGTGTTCGAGGTCGAGTCATGAGTCTCTATGGCTGAAGTCTGAGTCCCAGTGCTCAAGTCCTGGTCCAAGTGCTCAAGTCCTGGTCCAAGTGCTCACGTCTGAGTCACTGGGTCTGAGTTAAACCAATATTAATGTGGTCAGTATTGCCATGCAATAGCCTATGAAGCATAAGTTCTTCACACACAGGCTAACACATATTTTAATATCATGTTCAATAGTTATGTCAAATCAGTAATGATGTTTTGAAGGGATGAATGGTCTCTATACGTAATTGGCTATTGCGACTGTCAGATTGACCAGATAAGTATTTGCAATAATTGTGACAGGCTCTCAGCTACTTTTTTGTAATCACCCGCTGATATTTGTGTAGTTTTTTTATTCCAGAGTGAAAGCTAAATGGAGACTAGCTATTGTCCCTCTCCCCTTGAGTATTAAAAACTAGGCCATCTTTGAATTTGATCTCTCGCTCTACCCTCCCAATTTCCTCAGACTGCTTTACTCAATACTATAGTATTGAATTTGCCGAAATCTTTGTGCATATTTGCCTAAAAGCTATATTATTCACCAGCTAATAAACACTTAGCTAGATTTTCTAACTCTTCTGATATTGTTGCTATATAGCAATGTAGGCTAATTGATTAATCTATCAGTAAATGTAGGCTAATGTCCCACAAAAGCTTTCCAGCGCTATGCCTAGTGTACGTGATGTAGGCCTATTCACTGCAAATGGCACGCTCGGCTCCGCGAGGGCATCAAAACCATACTACACAGCCTACTCCGGTTGTAAAGTGGTGCTATGAACTCAATATTAAGAGGTGAGAAATACAGAAAGCTGTGACTATCCTCTAACTAGAACAACATTGGTTGCTGTATTTTTCCTGCGTAGCATTTTGAAGAACGGTCATATGCTGATGCTTCTCAGAATACATCTCTCCCTCCTCCGTGTCACAGTGTGGAGAGGGAGTGAGTGTCAGCAGTTGACAGTGAAACTGGGACCGGCAGATACTTTCATAGCAAAATTGCCGAAAATTACAGACCTAAGCAAAATGCTTCGGTAAGAGGAAGGCGGTGTTGGTTTATCTTCCCAGCTCTTCTTGGTGCCCTCTTGAACTCGACCCTAATCGCCATCACCAGATGAATGTTGTAGTGCTGCTAGTAGGAGGCACCCCCTTACAATTGCTTCTTGACACTATTCAATATATCGTTTTTGCACATGGAGAAACCCACCATGTATAGTTTGTATGCATGGTCTGGCTGTTTATGAACATGGAATTGAGTGGACTGTGCCCCGCCGCCTCTCCCACCAGGCAGGCCAAGAGGCTGCTGAGCCAGATTGTGGACCGGTGTCGGAACGGCCCAGGCTTCCACAGCGAGATGGACGGCAACAGCGCCATCCAGGAGATCCTCATCCCTGCCAGCAAAGTGGGCCTTGTCATTGGCAAGGGAGGGGACACCATCAAACAACTGCAGGTATGGGGCAAGAGATGCTCGTAGTGGGTTCTGTGGTTGAGGCACACATGTACTAAGAACATGCGCGGTCTTAGTGATAGTTTTTAAGCCGCTAAATAAATGTCTTAGGCAACTGTTTTGGGTTATTGAAGTTAACTACACTAGTTTAGGCAGTTCTTCAAAAGCCTTGGGTGTTAAGATATCTACTCGTTAGTGGTTCATTGTCAACATGATTCAACCATCTCGCTTCCTCTACATCTGGAATAGGAAGTTCTGATTTGTGTTGACCTTGTGGTGTTCCCTGTTTGCGCCCCACAGGAGAGAACAGGAGTGAAGATGATCATGATCCAGGATGGCCCCATGCCCACTGGAGCAGACAAACCCCTGAGAATCACTGGGGACCCCTACAAAGTGCAGGTCAATCAGTCCCTCAAACCTGGCTCCCCTCCTTCATATCCATGCTCCACGCCTTCTCATATACTAAACAAAAATATAAAGGCAACATGTATAGTGTTGGTCCCATGTTTCATGAGCTGAAATAAAATATCCCAGAAATGTTCTATAACATTTTGTGCGCACATTTACATCCCTGTTGGTGAGCATTTCTCCTTTGCCAAGATAATCCATCCACCTGACAGGTGTGGCGTATCAAGTAGTTGATTAAACAGCATGATCGTTACACAGGTGCACCTTGTGCTGGGGACAATAAAAGGCCTCTAAAATGTGCAGTATTGTCAAAAAAAACACCAATGCGTTTGAAAGAGGCAAGGAGAGAGGATTCAAGGTATTAATCAGCCTTTTTGTATGTCAGTTAAAATATGTTATATTTGAACCTTTTCTGTGCTGGTGGCATGGGTGTTTTGCAGCAAGCACGAGAGCTTGTGGTGGAGATAATCCGGGACAAGGACCAGGGAGACTTCCGGGCCGGCAGGGGAGACTTCGGATCCAGACTGGGGGGAAGCAGCCTGGATGTGGCAGTCCCCAGGTTTGCTGTGGGCATCGTCATTGGCAGGAACGGAGAGATGATCAAGAAGATCCAGAATGACTCTGGGGTCAGGATCCAGTTCAAACCAGGTGAGACCGCCCCCCTCTACTAAACGCTTTTTTCGTTGTGCTTGGCTAATACAATTGTCAAGGTTAGTGATGGCCTCAATCTTCAATCGATCTGGAATCTGTTTGCCTGTCTTGTTCTTCAATCGACTCACATGGTGGTCGTAACAACAAATGATGTCATAGAGCAGGGTTCTTCAAAAACACATCTGTTTTTTATTTCTACCTGGTAGTTAATTGCACTCACCTGGTGTCCCAGGTCTGAATTAGCCCCTGATTAGAAGGAGAGGATGAAAAACAGAGGTCTTTCGGCCCTCCAGGACCGGAATTGAAGAACCCTGTCATAGAGAATCTGTGATGTTCACAGTGAGTCTGTGCCATGATTAAACTTCAAAGCGACTTAGTCATGCATGCATACTTTTTACGTATGGGTGGTCCTGTGACTCGAAACCACTACTCTGGCGTTACAAGCGCCATGCTCTACCAACTGGGCTACAAAGAACCACATTTAATATTACAGTTCTGACTAGTGTCCCCCTCTCCTTCAGACGATGGCATCAGTCCCGACCGGATTGCCCAGGTGATGGGCCAGTCTGACCGCTGCCAGCATGCAGTGCACCTCATCAACGAGCTGGTCCACACGGCACAGGTACAGGTACAGCACTCATTCCATTTTTTTTTTACTTTAAATGTTTTGCCATGAAATAAACAACCCCTTATGAAATGTATCAGATTGGTTCACTCCTGCCTTACAGTATTTCTAAGTAAGCTATGCCCCCCTTAAACTCCTTGTTGCATGTGTAGCAGTCCTCCCTAGCTGGCTGGCTCCCGGACAGGGCCAGCCTGACCCTGACTCAAGCCTCTCTGGACCCCCTAGCCATGTGGCTGGGTGGTGGGGGGGACCTCCTCAGACAGGTGTACAGACAGGTAACAGGGCAGTGGGTCTCCACCTCCTCACTAGTTTCTCTGTCACCTGATCCACTGCCCCTGAGCACAGAACTTACACTGGGTGGGTGAGCCTAGTCTCTGAGGCATGTCTCCAACCCTAGAGCATACAGACTCCCACATGGTGGCGCACTTGGTCATATCCCATGGTTTACTCTTTCTATCGGGCCCAATGTGAAATAATGCAAGTCACATGAATTTGAAGAGAATGCCTATCAATCTGAAGTATTTAATTTCTTTAATTTGACCTCGGACATTGCTGCACTGTTGATATTTGGGGGAAAATGTTAGAGGGGAATGTGTCAAATGTTTGTGCTTTTGGGTGTGCTATGGTGTCTGTTTAGGAGCCTGTTCTCACGCTCTGGTTCCTCTCTACAGGAGCGGGATGGCTTTGGGAGTCCCGTGGGGCCCAGAGGCCGGGGCAGAGGCCGCGGAGACTGGAACATGGGTGCGCCCGGTGGACTGCAGGAGGTGACGTACTCAATACCTGCCGACAAGTGTGGCCTGGTGATTGGAAAAGGTGAGAAAGCAAACACGTTGAGTAAATCATTTGGGTAGTTTTACGTTTGTTGTTGTTGGTAATGGGTCTTGACAACCACCAATCTTTGTCATCATTTGGAAGCATTTGTGAGTGAGCCAATAACCAATTTAAAGTTCTACTCCAGTCTCCTTTTCACCCCATTTAACACCTGAGTTACTTAACAAAGGCACATCTCAATAGGTGGTCCAGGTATGAAATGGAACAAGAGGGGCGCATTTACTCGTTGGTTCTATATTGTTCCTCAAGCAAGGTGGGAGGCCAATGACGTCACATCAGACCAACTCTTTGAATGCCCTTCTCCTTGAAGTTTTCAGTTGTCAAAAAAAACTATTTTGCTCAAAACATATTTTTTGACCCTTTAGTGTGTGTACTTTACTGTATTTATACATGGGATCTTTTTTCAAAAGGAAAAGTACAAAATACATAAACTGAGGACATCCCCAACTGTGCCTACTCGGGGAAAACCGAGCGTTAATGCGTAATTTCGTCTTTCATTTGAGTCTTTCTTTTACCAGTGGTGTTCATCACTTAAGAGGCATACGCAATTTATCAAGAACCTTGATTATGCCCAAAGTGAATCATTGCCAGTCCATTAGCTTGTGCTTGTTCTCTCGTGATGAAATGCCATTTAAAGTTGCACAATGAGCCAGTATGGTGTGGGTCCAGCCACCCCCTCACCCTCCCTTCCCTCCAATCACCCCTTCACCTCACCCCCTCCCCTGGCTCATGTATGCAGCACAAGTGGCATTCTGTCCCGTCCCTAAGGGCTTAATGACAGGGATAATGCATGTAATGTGACATTAATTGTTAAAGGTTCATAATAACAGCCCTCAATCACGTGGAAGGTTTCCTGGCATCTAATGAGGCCCTTTCAGCTCAATTGAGTGGAGTGAGGGAATGAATGAGAGGAATTAGCTTATTGGCCATTCATGCTCACTCCATTGCCAGCTATTTTAAAAGTCATTGGCCATTGCGCTATGGAGGAGCCCTGAGTGTGTTCCTGTCGTATGGGTGTGTGTGCTGTGGTGGGCGTGGTTAGAGGGGGGCTCTTTACCTATGATAGAAACAAGGCAATAGAAATGTCAAGTGGCTTTTGTGAGATGGGGGGGCAAATAAACCTGGGCGTTGCGTCCCCCTCCGAACCCCCCCTCCCTGCATTAGCATATGAACTGGTCCAATATGGCTGTGGGTCTGGGCCCTGTCAGCCTAGCCTTAGAGACTGAGGTGATTAATATCTTTACGATGCCTTTATGCAGCTGCTTGACCCACTGATTACACCCCCAAAAACACACAGAGCCTGGTAACTTGGGGCTCACGCCACCCACCTACCCATACAGGGCATAAAATGTACTTTTTGGTCCACCAGCCACTGTGGCAGGTAGATTTAAAAATCTACCAGCTAGTCAGATTCTTTACCAGCCAAATTATTTTTTCCCCGCTAAAATAACACCAACAAAACACAATGGATGAGCATGTTTCTAATGTTTCTAAAACAATAAATGCATTATTAATAAGAAGTATTGTGGTACATTGTTTAATTTAATTTTTTGTGACAGTCTTTTAACCAAAATATCACCTGCCCCTTTAAGGGCGGGAGGTTACCGTGGTAGGTAGCGCGACTCTAGTCATGTTTGTGCTTGTGATATTGAGTCTGACGAGTAGAAGCATTGTCTTCTTTTCCCTAGCAGTTGAAACTCAAACATAGAAAAACAACCTAGCTTGAGACAAGAACAATGTAAATTGCCAAGAAACACAAGGATAAAGTCTCACCTCAGTAGACTTTTTAGTTTCAAGTAAATTAGACCAACTTTTATGCCTGTGCCGCAGCGCTTCTAAAAATGTATTTCACTCTGGTCTTTACGTGCGCACAGCCCCCGGCCAGGCAGAGTTGCAGCGCGAGGTGGAATAGGCTATATAGGATTTGTAGTTCTTCGACTTTGTGCGATTAATTGACCAGCTATTAAACGAAACAGAAAAATACTTTGAAAGCAGTTACTGCAGCATTTATTTTTACCATAAATGTGATCATACTTGACTTTTTATTCACAAATGCGAGTGAAATGCTCGCACTGTGGAGCCAGGACCACCCGCCAACGTGGCTGGTGTAATGGGCATCTTACCCGCCAATGCCAAAATCTTCCCGCAGGTGGTGGGTGTTTAATTTTAGGCCCTTCACCCATACTCCCATGCTTTATCTTTTCTACTTTAAACGTTTTTGCTTTTTTTTATTGGGTTGAACTATATGCCTACTGGTTTTTAGATTAAATATACCATGGCTTGTACCAAGGCGCAACAGAGGGTTGTGCATTTTACCCAGTACATCACTGAGGCTGAGCTTCCTGCCACCCAGGACCTATATACCAGGCAGTGTCAGAGGAAGGCCCTAGAAATTGTCCAAGACTCCAGCCACCCAAGTCAGACTGTTCTCTCTGCTACCTCACGTTAAGCGGTACCGAAGTCTGGAACCAACAGAACCCTGAACAGCTTCTACCCCCAAGCCATAAGACTGCAAAATATTTGTCATTGTAGCTATTGGTTAACTATCTGCATTGACCCTTTTTTGCATTGTCTTGACTCATCACATACGCTGCTGCTACGGTTTTATCTATCCTGTTGCCTAGTCAATTCATCCCTACCTATATGTACATATCTACCTCAATTACCTCGTACCCCTGCACATCGACTCAGTACTGGTGCCCTGTGTATATAGGCAAGTTATCGTTAATCATTGTGTATTTATTCCTTGTGTTATTTCATTTTTTTCTCTCTGCATTGTTGGGAAGGTCTCGTAAGTAAGCGTTTCACTGTTAGTCTACACTTTGTTTACGAAGCATGTGACAAATAACATTTTATTTAATTCTCACTAAACTTTAAGCGCCTGGTTGATGTTCCCATACTGGTGGCCAACTTGTCTGGGTTCCCTCACCCTTACCCTAAGTCCCTCGCCAGTTGCACTTTGTATCCCCTCCTTTTTGTCCTGCTTACTAAACCAGTCTCAATAATAAGGCCGTATGATGTGGTCCCAGCGAGGCCCAGTTCATGAAATGAATAGTGTGGCTCTTCATTCCCCTCTGCTGTCTGACTGGGGGGACCTCATAATGGCTTCATTAAGGCAGAAGTTTCATTTGGATGACAATGGGTTAATGGCCCATGTGTAGTCTATTGGCAGCAGGGAAGAGGCTACGGGAGGAGGAGAGGTTTGGATGAGCGTTTTTACTGCGAGGTCAGCTGGGGTCAGCCCAGTGTCAGCCACCAGTGAACAAATGTGTAATTGATGTTGGGACAGCCCCCTCGCTCCTTTCACTGGGATGGCAGGAGGGGGGAGAGGGGTTGTAATTGTATCCCCCCTCCCCTTGCCACACAACGCAACATGGAGTCGGGAAAGTAAAAGGAGACTAACGACATCCCAGAAAGAGGATACGCTTTAATTTGTCTCTTTTCTCCCCCAAGTTTCATTTCTTCCTGCTGGTTTAATTGCTCTCCTTCACGTCAGAAAGCTGCCGTCTGATTCGTCAGCGTGGGGGAGGAAGTGTTGTCGTCCTTTTGTCTCTGATTAGCACGGATGTTAAAATAGAGTGGGGATGAAGGTGTAGGTATCACTACCACTAATCCCCAGTCGGATGAGTTTAGCTATGTGTGGTGAAGCCTAGAGGATAGAATCAGACAGCAGAGGAAGCACTGTGTTGGTGGTTTTACTAACTGATTGATTGGAGGTCAAATTTAAACTTGCTCACTTGTTGCTGACTCAGGTTGTGAATTTCCTCTTCCCTAAAGGTGGAGAAACCATCAAGAACATCAACCAGCAGTCCGGAGCGCATGTGGAGCTGCAGAGAAACCCGCCGCCTAACACCGACCCCAACGTGCGCATCTTCTCCATCCGCGGCACCCCCCAACAGATGGAGATGGCCCGCCAACTGATCGATGAGAAGATTGGGGTAGGTGGTCCGTTTTATTCCCCCCCAAAAAGCTATTGTCTGGCCTGATATTCATGAGGGCACATGTCAAAGGGGGGTGCAACTGGTTCTTGTGGCCCTACCGTCCACCAGTATGTCACCCGGGGTTAAACATGAAGAATCCATCAAATGGACTTAATGGAGTGCGTCAGCAGCCAGCGCTGCCCTTTGGCCTTGCCTGTTCACCCCCCGTTTAACCACAAGTGTGGTCTCTCCGGTCCTTTCTCGCTCTCTCGTCTAGGCCTCAGGAATGGGGGGCAACAGCAGTTTTGGTCTGAACCCCTTCGGCCAAGGACCAGCTACCCCTCATCAGAAGTGAGTAGCTTCTTGGTCCCCCCACCTTTTACCACTGTTACATTTGTCTAACTTGCCTTCATCTACCTTCCCGGCTGATACTTACACTGACCAAAATATGAAAACAATGATTTAACAATTCCCATGCTAAAACAATTAATATAAATACAGTGGGGAGAACAAGTATTTGATACACTGCCGATTTTGCAGGTTTTCCTACTTACAAAGCATGTAGAGGTCTGTAATTTTTATCATAGGTACACTTCAACTGTTGAGAGACGGAATCTAAAACAAAAATCCAGAAAATCACATTGTATGATTTTTAAGTAATTAATTTGCATTTTATTGCATGACATAAGTATTTGATACATCAGAAAAGCAGAACTTAATATTTGGTACAGAAACCTTTGTTTGCAATTACAGAGATCATATGTTTCCTGTAGGTCTTGACCAGGTTTGCGCACACTGTAGCAGGGATTTTGGCCCACTCCTCCATACAGACCTTCTCCAGATCCATCAGGTTTCGTGGCTGTCGTTGGCAATACGGACTCCCTCCAAAGATTTTCTATTGGGTTCAGGTCTGGAGACTGGCTAGGCCACTCCAGGACCTTGAGATGCTTCTTACGGAGCCACTTCTTAGTTGCCCTGGCTGTGTGTTTCGGGTCGTTGTCATGCTGGAAGACCCAGCCAAGACCCATCTTCAATGCTCTTACTGAGGGAAGGAGGTTGTTGGCCAAGATCTCGCGATACATGGCCCCATCCATCCTCCCCTCAATACGGTGCAGTCGTCCTGTCCCCTTTGCAGAAAAGTATCCCCAAAGAATGATGTTTCCACCTCCATGCTTCACAGTTGGGATGGTGTTCTTGGGGTTGTACTCATCCTTCTTCCTCCAAACACGGCAAGTGGAGTTTAGACCAAAAAGCTATATTTTTGTCTCATCAGACCACATGACCTTCTCCCATTCCTCCTCTGGATCATCCAGATGGTCATTGGCAAACTTCAGACGGGCCTGGACATGCGCTGGCTTGAGCAGGGGGACCTTGCGTGCGCTGCAGGATTTTAATCCATGACGGCGTAGTGTGTTACTAATGGTTTTCTTTGAGACTGTGGTCCCAGCTCTCTTCAGGTCATTGACCAGGTCCTGCCGTGTAGTTCTGGGCTGATCGCTCACCTTCCTCATGATCATTGATGCCCCACGAGGTGAGATCTTGCATGGAGCCCCAGACCGAGGGTGATTGACCATCATCTTGAACTTCTTCCATTTTCTAATAATTGTGCCAACAGTTGTTGCCTTCTCACCAAGCTGCTTGCCTATTGTCCTGTAGCCCATCCCAGCCTTGTGCAGGTCTACAATTTTATCCCTGATGTCATTACACTGCTCTCTGGCCTTGCTGCTATTCCAGTTTCAACTGTTCTGCCTGCGGCTACGAAACCCCTACCTGTCCCAGACCTGCTGTTTTCAACTCTTTAATGATCGGCTATGAAAAGCCAACTGAGAGACCTGAGCCCTAGGACCATACGTCGGGACTACCGGCCGTGGTGACTCCTTGCTGTCCCCAGTCCGCCTGGCCTTGCTGCTATTCCAGTTTCAACTGTTCTGCCTGCGGTTATGGAACCCCTACCTGTCCCAGACCTGCTGTTTTCAACTCTTAATGATCGGCTATGAAAAGCCAACTGAGATTTATTCCTGATTATTATTTGACCATGCTTGTCACTTATGAACATTTTTGAACATCTTGGCATGGTTCTGTTATAATCTCCACCCGGCACAGCCAGAAGAGGACTGGCCACCCCTCATAGCCTGGTTCCTCTCTAGGTTTCTTCCTAGGCTTTCGCCTTTCTAGGGAGTTTTTCCTAGCCACCGTGCTTCTACACCTGCATTACTAGCTGTTTGGGGTTTTAGGCTGGGTTTCTGTACAGCACTTCGAGATATTAGCTGATGTAAGAAGGGCTATATAAAATAAAATTGATTGATTGATTGGTCTTGGCCATTGTGGAGAGGTTGGAGTCTGTTTGATTGAGTGTGTGGACAGGTGTCTTTTATACAGGTAACGAGTTCAAACAGGTGCAGTTAAAACAGGTAATGAGTGGAGAACAGGAGGGCTTCTTAAAGAAAAACTAACAGGTCTGTGAGAGCCGGAATTCTTATTGGTTGGTAGGTGATCAAATACTTATGTCATGCAATAAAATGCAAATTAATTACTTAAATCATGCAATGTGATTTTCTGGATTTTTGTTTTAGATTCAGTCTCTCACAGTTGAAGTGTACTTATGATAAAAATTACAGACCTCTACATGCTTTGTAAGTAGGAAAACCTGCAAAATCGGCAGTGTATCAAATACTTGTTCTCCCCACTGTATAAACCGTGACCGTAGGTCTCTTAAACTGTCTAACATGCATATCTCTGTGTTTTGTGGTGGTAGTGGACCCCAGACATTCCTGGCAGGAGGATGGGGCACAACATATCAGACATGGCAGCCTCAGGGCCAGCAGGACCCCAGTAAGTCAGTTAGGGTCAGGGTGGGATACCCATAACACTTAACACTGATATCGGTCTGCAATTTCACTACAATTCCTTGATTATATAAGGAGCCCATGCAATCATCAAAATAATGCCAGGCTTATCAGTCCCTCCCCAGAGAAATGAAAGAAGGCAAAGAGGTGGAAGGAGGACTAAAACTAGCTATGTCTTATGCTCTCTGCTCTGCTTACTGAGCTGACTGAAGCAACACAATGTTATTTCTCTAAAAAGTATTTGCCAGTTGAACAGCAAGTTCGTAGGACACAGGGAATTGGAGAGATTAAAGACTTAAGGCTGGGTTTGGCGCTGCTGCAGTGCATTTAAATACAACTGAAGAGTGGGGCAGGGTAGTTCTCGCATTCAAAATGTGACTAACCGTCCAGATATGGGCTGACATTTTTTTTGTTTCTCTATTCTGGGAGATGTCAAATGGGGAAGAAACTTTTCAAAGCCAATTTTCACTCCATGGATGTTCTAGTTAGGGTTTAGGATAGGTTCGGGTAGGTGCCACAAGCCATAGGACACAGCGGGCCATGTCTGGATGGTATCCCTCAGCCTCCATTGAAAGACTGTCATGCAGTAACTCTGTCCTCCAACAGTGTTATCTGTCTGGTTGCAGGTCTCAATGGATCCCAGACCGGCCAGATGGATTATTCCAAAGCATGGGAGCCATATTATAAAAAGATAGGCAAGTGTCAGTCTTCTGGGGGAGAACAGAGAAGGGAGCTCAATATTAACATTGTGTACTACCCCTTCTCGCTTGTGTAACACCTCCACTAAGTCTGTCTCATTGATCCTAGCCCCATGTACTCTGTAATATGTTATTTTGTGAGGGCATTGTACTGAAGCTCATAGTCTCATAATACTTTTAATAGAAGCAAGTGCTGACTGAGCCTTTCTCTTGGTTTGGACTGGCTTCCTTGTTGGTTTGGGTGGCCTAGCAACAGTTGGCCCCTACTGGTGACCCATCTGTCAAATTTATATCTGTCTGCAACCGTTCTCCCCCTTTCTCCCTTGCTGGGAATGTCCACAAGCGCCTGTGCGCAGTATACACCTCGGAACCAGACATCAAACCTTCCCTCTGCCCTTGTTTAAAGATGTTGCATGCAAAGAAACTGTGTATGGGCAGAAATGTCATGTCACCTTGACACCATTTGACTGCGATGATTTGAAGTCAGAAGTTTACCATTTTGGTTACATGTTTGTGCAGCTGGATTGCTTAGTGTATCAACGCCATTTCAAAGGTGTAACGTGAGCAGATTCTTGATTTTATCAGCCATGTAGATTAGCTTTTGTTTGAATAACTGAATATATTTTAAATTGAATTTATGGAGCCAAACATATTAATTGGGGAGATCTTGGTAGCCCGTTTGGTGTGTATTGTATTGACTCATCCTTGTTTTATATTGTGCACAGGTCAGCAGAGCCAAGCCCAGAGCAGTGGCCCTGACTACAGCAAAGCATGGGAGGATTACTACAAGAAACAGAGTAAGACTACACCCACATGGCCACCAAACTCCTCCAATAGACTTGCCTTTTGAGTGCATAACATCAGAGGAAGTAGATATCTGCTCACTGTTTGATGCTGTCAGTAGTGCTCTATGCTCTGGTGCCTCCCTCTCCCCTGACCTTCCTCTGTCCCACCCATTCCGCTTCCCTGTACTCACCCTCTCCCCAGGCCAGGCAGCAGGCCCCGGCTCCCAGCAGAGCTCCCCTCCGGACTACAGTGCTGCCTGGGTGGAGTATTACAGACAGCAGGGGGCCTACTATGGCCAGGGTGCACAGCAGACACAGGCCCCAGGCCTTCAGGTAAGAACCCAACCCAACTCTTCGCACCCTCTCCACCCCACTTCCCCCCTGAGGGCTGTTAGTGCCCAGCGTGGTACTTCAGGAATGTTTAAAATGTTGCTGAAGGCATAGTTTCATTCAAGTACGGAAGTTTGAGTTGCATGAAATGTCCCATGTAAAAGCCATTCTGGCATCAATTATGGTGTTGGTAGATGCGTTTAACTATGTTTCTGTAAGGAGATGTACTGTAACTTGTATATAATATAATAATATGCCATTTAGCAGACGCTTTTATCCAAAGCGACTTAGTCATGTGTGCATACATTTTTACGTATGGGTATATTGTAAATGTATGTCTGTCCATTGTCACTGATGTGAACCTGTTTTGCAGGATCATTAGAGAGGACACCCTTTAGTTGAAGATTTTTGAATCACTGAGAGGATGAAAACAAACCTTTTGTAACAGAGGTTTCTAGATTTGCAACGCCTTGAAGACTTTTACTTTTTTCTTAGTGAGAAACACTAGCTGTAGAATGACTTATACAATAAATAAATAAAAAGAATATTTCTAAATCAGGAACATTTAATTGTTACTAAATACTTGTGTACACCATTATTTTGAATGGACAATTTCCGGGATCCTTTTTGGATTTATGAGAGAGCTGTTTTGTTTTCTAGTTTTTCGTTTTTGATTCAAATTACATTGCCAAAACGAACCCCGGAGTTGTAACATTTCAGTAAACGCAATATAATCTATTTTTTCTAGTTCTGTTGCAATAAAATCGCAATTATGTGCTTAGCAGTCTTGAATAAATTTTTGTTTTGTCATAAGATGTTTTAAGAATGTGTAAAAATGTTTATTTTCCTTTTACAAAAAGCATTTTAATTCAGTGAGATGAAACTGTGATATTTTGTTACAGGAAAATGTATAATTTTGTTGCAAAATACGAGTGATGTTGGCAAATGGCAGTCAATTCCTAATTTAATTCCTGTTGTGCTTTGTATTGTTTTTCATTGTCTTTTATTGTACTCTGGTTTAAAAAAGGTGCAATATCTTATTTCATTTTTGAAACAAAGATGGATTCGCTAATATTTTGACAGGCGTTTAACTTGTAGTTCTTAGATGAATTTTTTTTAGGCATATGAAAATGTAATGAATAATTTTTTATTACAATGATCTGATATGGGGAAAAGGGGATGTTGCATTTTGTGAGTTTTTTTGCCTTTGCTATCTTGTAAAACTATGTATGTATGCTCAGATACTTGACTAAATACTTTATTTAAAAAAATATATATAATTAAATCAAAAGTTTTTTTTCATGGAGTCATTATCACAGGAAAACTGTCCCTGTTTTTCTGTTCTGTTTTCATACTGAAAATGTTCAAAGATCGTGAATGTGTAATTTGAAATGTGATGTTGCATCTTGCTATGGACAAAAATGAGAAATGCTAGGTTTTTATGTATGTTTTGTACCTAAATAATTCAAGACTGCTAAGCCTCTGGATTCTACCTGTGTAATAATTAATTGTAGTTTTTTATATGCTAAGTATTACGATCAAAATTGTCTTATTTGGTACCACCCAGTTTCCCTAATGCCCCATCCAGTACACACTGTGGACTCGTGCACAGTCCAATGCTAAAAACTTTTTAATTCATTATTTTTCTTTCTACTTTGTGTGATCTAATATATGTATGATTGATTTAGTTACAAAATGAATCTAGTATTAACTTCATTGCTTAATGAAAAGGGATATTATAATTTCGAAATGTTTAATTTTAGTGTTTTTTCCTCATGTGTACAGGTAACCGTGTATTAAAAACGTCAAGACTACCTTTATTGTGTTCTGTTAAAATTGTTTTCTTTTTTGCCATTTGAAATCTTGGTTTTCTTGTCACATTCCAGTATTAAGTGTTAAAGATTTGATTGGGTTTAAACTGTGACACCTTTCCTCCGAGCTCTGTTGTATGACTAAGAGTATCCGCTATACATTGGGTAAATATAAAGGTCAAACTGTATGGTATGTTATATAAACAGAATATATTTTTTTTTCTATAGAACATTACTTTGCCAGTTCACAAATTCAAATGTTCCGCAAGCCTCTCTTGTGGTTGAAGTATACTATCTTTATTAGTTGCTACAGTGCCTACAGAAAGTATTCACACCCCTTGACTTCCACATTTTGTTACAGCCGGAATTCAAAATGGATTAAAGTTATTTTTTTTACTCACTCATCTACTACACACACAATACCCCATAATGACAGTGAAAACATGTTTCTATAATTTTTTGTCACATTTATTGAAAATGAAATGCAGAAATATCTCATTTACATAAGTATTCACACCCCTGAGTCAATACATATTAGAATCACCTTTGGCAGCAATTACAGCTGTCTGGGTGAGTCTCTAATAGCTTTTCACACCTTGATTGTACAATATTTGCATGTTCTTTTTAAAATTCATTCAGCTCTGTCAAGCTAGTCAGCCATTTTCAACTCTTGCCATAGATTTTCAAGCTGATTTTATGTCAACTGTAACTAGGCCACTCAGGAACATTCAATGTTGTCCTGGTAAGCAACTTGTGTATATTTGGCCTTGTGTTTTAGGTTATTGTCCTGCTGAAAGGTGAATTTCTAGGATTTTGCGTGTGCTTAGCTCTATTCAGTTTATTTATTTGTATTTTTATGCATTGCAGTGATTGACAAAGTTTGAAATGCACTTGCCCATCGGGAAAGTCAGGAGTATTTTTTGGGTTGCTCAAAGACTGATCACTTGCTCGAAAATGTTAAGCAATTTACCTGCAGACGTGCTATTTTTCCTGCCTTTCCTCCCGTATGTGTAGGTGAATCAGAAAGATCAGTACTGGAAAATCTTTGGGTTCCCATAAAACCAGATAAAAGGTGTTTTTTCTTTAACACAAGGTCCTGTGTGATCTCGGCTACATGAATATGGTAATTGTGGTTTCTTACCATTTATGTATGTAAATGTTCGTTCCCCCCAATTCGGTGCCTTGTTGAGATTTGTAGCTTGGTTAAAAAAAAAAAGTACTTTATTTGGACCTACTTTTAACATTCTGTCAAAGAGCACATGTTCAATTTCATAAACATATTTTCCCATCGAGGTTAAATAAACAAATGACTTAAGTTCCAAATAAAGTAACAGGGTTGACTGTACCAGGGTTGACTAGTTCATCTTAAATCGTCCATAAATCCCATTGTGACGGGGAATGGAAGCTTGTGTGGCAATCGAATGCAAACTTCACCAAAAAATTGAAACGAAAACATTCTAGCCTGCAGGGTGGAAGGCTTGACGTGTTATGCTCGACTCAGTTTTCCACCATAAAAAGGGCAGAGTAGAACCGGCTCACCTGCTTATACACTGATTTCACTATTAGTTGTTCATATTTTTATTTATTTAAAGGAATAGTTTCACCAAATTTAAAACGAGAGTTCAGTTCAGGTAACAAGGTTGACCTTAAAATGAGGGACAGACGTAAATGTTTCATGTTAGTAATTCAATCTTCAGAAATGACTTTGTCAAAGCATCAAAATAACTAGGGCTTTACAATGGTGAAAAATGTTGGAGTTAAGTGGGTTCAAATCTTCCTAGAAGTCACATGCGTGGCGGGACATGCCAAAATGCCGACTTTTGGCACTTTAGGAAGTCTTTTCATATTTCAGATTGATTTAATTCTCCATGTGGTCTATACTAAAGGGCACTTTATTGAATATAACAGGCTTTTAACATTCAATATTGGTGCACAATTTCTACTTAAAATATCAACGGGACGCACGCAAAAGGCACTAATTTCGTGGAACGACCCAAATGCTTTTCATAGACGTATTGGCTGATTTTAAAACAATCCCAATATCAGGGAAAGGGGATTAATTGATCAGCTCTGCTGTTAAACCCATTTTAATGCATTATCACTGTGTGAACTTAATCTTATGTGACCATGCACTAAAAGGTTTGTGGACAAATTAGTGTATGCTATTTTTGCCTTTGCCATCGTTTTCAACCTTAGTGTCTGTCCTTCTATACGCTCATGTAGTTAATGAGATGTAATTTGGACAGCGCTTTACCTACCATCGCCTCCAGACCTGGAGAGGCAGAGCCAGGCTGGACAACTTTTGCAGGTATGGCAAAACACTTGTTGGAATTCTCCTGGAGTTCTCCCATAGTTCAGTTAGGCAATGTTCTATACTATAGCAAAGCTTTATAATTCCCATGTATACAAATGTATCGCATAGGTTGAGCATATTCTTGGATCCATTTTTTAATTTTCCTTATTCTTTGCTGTAGTCTCTGTGACTCTTCTCATTGTCCCTCTCCCTTTGTGGCCAGTCCACAGGGGTGTCCCCAGAGCACCGTTATTGAGAAGCTTTGTCATCCCACATTTTTGCTCCCCGTGGGGGGCCTCAGCCATAGTGGACCCTGCTCTGCCCCGGCCCTGTCCCCCCATTGATACTGTGCAGCTGTTTCCAAATCCAGCCCTTGATTTTGATCCTCTTGCTTTTTAATATGAAGCCCCTGCGGACAGTCCCTGGCCTGGTTGTCCATTGTGAAGGCGTGATCATTTAGTTGTTCTCCAGATCACCTCCAGACTGGGGCTGAGAGCCATGATTATGAAGGGGGGACCATTCATTTTGAATAGGGTCTCTACGCTGCTGTATATGAAACCTAATCCCTATAGTATCACTAACTGTATATGTTTTGTTTTAGGTGTACGCCAGGGGGTATTCATATAGAGAATGTGATGTGGACAGTATGTATTATGGCTCATTCATTGTTCACAGCGTTGGTCCTGAATAGCTGCCCTGTACAGCAATGAATAGTTTATTAAATGGGCTTTATTGATTTGTTTATGCAGGGTTGTCCATAGAAAAATGGATTCAATTACATGTTGTGCAGTCTGTTTTCACCAGTCTAAGTCAACAGTGAAACAAATGATTTTGATGAAATGCAAGCATTTGATTGTATTCTAATTAATTTGGCCATTTTAATGTGTTTACTTAGTACCAAGGCTGCCTATCTGAGTAGGGGGGAAGTGGGGGTGCTCTCTTTCTATCTCTCAAACACACACACATCTGCATTCCCCCTCTTTGCCCCCCTCTAAAGCTCCAGTTTCGTTAAGCAGGTGTCCTGCCCCCTGTCCCATTCCAGGGAAACCCCTTATGGGAGGGACTGGACCTCTCTCACCTTTCATGCAGATAAGCCGATCTACTGTATCCACCACGCTGGGATATCTACCTTAATCTCTTTTTAATGGCCCCAAGGAGGAGCCCAGGGGAGCCCTGTCTGCCCATCCCTCTCAGCTGATGTCCTGTTGAGGTTGTAGTTGGCAAGCAGCTTTTTTAGTAACAGGAATGATTCAGCTTAGAAAGTAATGGCAATTTGTCTTCCGGTTGGGAATGTTTGTTTGGTTAAAATCTAAAAGGAGCTTGGTGTATTTAATATGATTTATTCAGCCCACTGTAATGTTGAATGCTTGTTATATAATAGCATGGATGCATGGGGTGGTTTTAGTCTTTTTTTAGGACTACTGTTTTAAGGAAAGAATGTTTTATGTAAGACTTTTTTTTTTTTTTTTTTAAGTTAAACGCTGATTTACAGTTCTTCTTAAACAAATTATAGGGTTATTATGTGCTTGGTCTTTTTCATGGGTGACTACAAATATTGAAGTAACATGCCATGTACGAAAATGAAATAAAAATGAGTCTTTGCAGCTATGATTTGGTTATTGAAATAAAATAAGTCATTTTAAATGAAATTAGGACTGCTCTTTGTTTTAAGCTCAACTCATCTCTGCCGTTGAACAATTAATAGCCTATAGTGTGTAATGGATTGCACCCTTTTAAAAATGGTTTAAAGAATATATAGGCTAATGTACTTTGTAACGATATAAGAACATTTAATTGTTGTAGGCCTACAATATTAATCTGAAATATTTTTATTTTATACAACTACTTCATTTTTCTTTATGAATTTTAGGCCTAGTGGCTGGTTGCCCTAGGCCTAAAATGTGAGAATCTTTAGCAAAATATTGGAAAGCAATCTATGGCATATTTAAAGGCTATTGTTTAATCCATAGGCTACACTTTAAATGAGCAAATAGTGGCCTAAATTGTTTTTCAATAGATATTGACGTGTCCATCGCTTTACCAGACAGAAAAATAAAAGGTTAATGTATAGATAAGGAAATCAAATCCATGCCTTACCCTATTCAAATTAATTGAATCCCTCTTTAATAAGGACTGGTCCCTCCCCCTGGCGCTTCCATTAAACGCCAAGCTGAAGCCTCTTAGTAAAATAAATGCTGAAATGCAATAAATGTAAATCAATCTGAGAACGAATCAGATTCAGCGAGAGAACGAATCAGATTCAGCGAGGGGGACATTTTATCTGGGAAAAGGGACACGTAGGAGGTGCCCCTCCTAACAAAACTTTTTTAAAAAGCAGCTGTTTGCACAGTCATCTTTTTTTCGTGCTTTGTCACTCACCTTTCTTTACACTATCTCAGCATTCAAAACAACCCGTTATATACTTTGCATTTAGAATCCATATCTTCTTTTCCATTGGAATACTAGTCCACATTCGTCAGAGACCAACTTTTCGGACCATCCCCTTGTAGTTGTTGGAATGAAAGGCGGAGTGCATGGGTGTCAAAGTGCCCTCAAAACACCATGAAAGATTGATTTGCAGCACTTTTCAGCCCCCTGACATTACTTGGAGAGGAACTGAATAGGAAACCCGCGAGCCGGGGACGGAATAAAGATGTTCTCTCTGCTGGAAGAGAAGGAAAACTGCTCATTTACCCCCAGTCCATCAAGCCCGAAAAATAGAGAGGAAAAAACAGAGAGAACTGTGGCTATTGAGAAGAAAGGGGCTGTATATACTCATCTAAACGCTGTCACAATATACTGAAGGGCTATGAACAACCATGAATATTAAACCGCTTACTTCAACAAGGGCTAGAGAAGTGAACCACGTCAAAGCAGCTTTGCATTTTTTGCATGGGAACAATGCGGTAAAGCACGTTGAGCTTGTTTCTATTATATTATTCCCGCGCTATAACTCCCTGGAAGAAAATTAATATTGCCAACCACATGAATACGGAATGCCTGAGAAAGAACGTTTAAGCAACTCCCAGACCCAATGACCTGAATATGATGACAGACAAACTTTTTAACTAATTGTTGAACCAGTTTAAAATGGACAGCATTTTCATTCTGTTAAATAAACGTGGGACTCATTGTGCTGTAGCCTATAGCGTTAGAGTGGAATATAAAAACATGCATTTTGCATGAATTATTTAGCCATATTTGCATTTGATCTACGCTATAATATGTTATACGTGTTTTAATTTAAATAGGCCCTACTCAGTAACATTAAAATGTAGAATTTATGTGTAGATTGTTATATTTTACTTAAACTATTGCGAAACTGGCGACCAAGTGTTTTTTGGAAATAGTTTTATAGAAGCCAGTCTTGGACATCTCTCATGAAGAAAAATATCATCTGGTTGGTGTGTAAAGGGATGTTGAATAATTGTTAGCGACAAAAAATTTAAATAATACTCTAACTGATTTTTGTTCGTTTATTTACAATCATGTCTGCATTAAAGACATTATGCATTTATATTGCTGAGTAGTCTATTGGCTTAGGCTCATCGTTGTCTCGCTCCATTTCACTCTCACTCTTTCGTTCTCTCACTCACACACACACTCTCTCTCATGAAAGGGAAGGACCGCCTAATAGAGGCGGCTTTTCTTCTGCTGGAGCAGGTCCATACCATAAGGGGAGTGTCATTAATAACTAATTAGAGAGGGGTCAGACCAGCAACTTATAAAGAGGACCCTCGCTGCAGGAGGACGGCACATTTCCACCCAGCCGTCTCACGCGAAGGAATATCAACTTTGCATTTAAAGACTTTCATATCTGAACACGGCTTGCAATAGTTTGCGAGATGGGCTCGGTATTACCTGCAGAGGCTTTAGCCTTAAAGTCTGGATTTAAATGCCAGAGTCGATCCTTGTCTGATATTATCACCTCAGATATTCTGCACAGTTTCCTGTATGGACGGTGGAGAAATGTGATCGGGGAGCACCTGATGGAGGAGAGGCAGAGCAGCATCGGTCCCAAGACAGCCTTCACCGCTGAGGTCCTTGCGCAGTCGTTCGTTGGAGGTAATTGACTCTTTTGGAATTCTTCCAATGATTTCTGTATGGGCAACCAGCCACTAGGCCTAAATAATGTATAGCCTAGGCCTATCTGTTGTAATTTTTAACATCCTAACGCTTGTCTCGTTAAATGTAGCCTAATTATTATAATACCAAATTGTGACAAATAGGCTATAACCTGGGTGAAATCTTTAAAAATATATATGGTTAATTTTATTAGGCTGCAAAACGACCTCCAAAAAACCAATACCCTCAACATGTTGACTCAACCTATATTTATTTTCCATTTCACAATTTCTCTGTTATTTTAACAAGTGTCCCTCTTGTTAACCATAATTAACTAAAACGCGTGTAAAATAGGCATTTGGTAAGAATGTATTCAACACAAGAACCTCAGTGAGGTCTCATGTGTCATTGAGTGAACCAAAAAAAGTGGGAACCTTCACTCCTCTGTTCTAGATTTCTTCCCAAGGTCTCTGTGACTTTCTCATTACTGTTCTCCCGTATTTTCATTCTTTGGCCCTTTTATTTCAACCCATTTAGCGCATTAAACCATTTAGTGCTTTGAGACCTTGCATTTAGAAGCTTGTTAGGCGTGTAACTGTTGCTGACTGAAAGACGAAGGGTATTAAACTCATTTGGTTAACTTTGTGCTTGACCTGAGAAAGTTTCCACTTAAACCGAAGGGAGAGAAAGGTTCCCTTTCTTTGAGATGTCCCGGGTTTTATCCCGCATTCATCAATCTCCGGACAGTCTCTTTTCCTCTTTTGGCAGCTATGGGCTCCGGCGCTTTTCTCTTTCTCTCGCCTTAAAAGATTTCTGTTCCTCAGATAATGCGCCGTGAAGGCTAATTCTATTGCCATTCATACCATGTCAACCATCTAATCGCCTTTCCATTTTTTTGTTTGAGAAATTCCTGGGCCTTTTAAACAAGTCCTCATTTCATTCAGCGCAATTTTATTGCTACAAAGTTCTTAAAAGGATAATGAATTTGGAATTAGCCGTTTCTTTCCAGTAGGGTATAATGAATATCACATCTGAAGCATGACAAATGGCTGGACCCTGAGCAATAGAAGACCATTTAACCTCTCTCCAAGCCGTCTTTTCGCAGTCCCAAATACATTTTCTTTGATTCTGACATTAAAGAAACCCAAGAGTTTTCTTTAAAAAAATTGAATGAGGATGAAAATGCTTGCGAGGGTTTTTTCTTTGAAACAATAACTTTCAATTCATCCATTTAATCGAATTAAACGGTGGATGAGATGTTAGGCTACCTAATATTTCGTGACCAAAATAAGATGCAATCTATTTGCTGTGTTGGCAATTACAAAATGTAAACACCTAATTCGTAAGACGCTTAAAGAATATTTTAGACCACCCATGTAAAAATATATATTTGTTCAAATTAATGTTTTTTTTTAAATCAAAACGCTATCAAAGCATCATATTTAAAATGTATGCACAATGCCTGACTTAAACCACTCCTATCCTCAACGTATTTTAGGCAAATTGTTTAGCTTGGGTAGGCCTTCTATTTCATGCATTTCACATTAATGCATTTATAACCATGGGATTAACCAAATTAACAGGTTTAATGAATTGTACACAGCAGTCAAATAACCTACTATTTTTCTGTTTGCAGAGGTCCAGAAGCTGTCTAGCCTGGTGCTGCCCAGTGAGGTGATCATTGCCCAGAGCTCTATCCCTGGCGAGGGCCTGGGCATCTTCTCCAAGACCTGGATCAAGGCGGGCACAGAGATGGGTCCATTTACTGGCAGGGTCATCTCCCCTGAACATGTGGACCTGCTGAAGAACAACAACCTCATGTGGGAGGTGAGAATAATCTGGGCAGCTACTGTATCTAGGGACTGAACTGCTTTCACAATTAGGCAGGAGAATAACAGCAATGAATCTCTGTATGCCATGTTTTTGTGAAGGAAGCACATGTGCAAGGGGGCATAATTGGTCTTGTTCACCAGTAAGCTGTATGTATAAGCGGCTATGTCACACATGGACAATAATAATACCCACTGGGCAAAGACATCAATTCAATGTCAATTCCACATTGGTTTAAAGTAATTTCATTAAAATAATGTGGTAACAACTTTGATTCAACCAGTGTGTGCCCAGTGGGTAATGATTTGCGTTAAAATTGTACCAGACTCCTAACCTCTTGCTGTTGATCTCAGGTGTTCAACGAGGATGGCACGGTGCGCTACTTCATCGATGCCAGTCAGGAGGACCATCGCAGCTGGATGACCTACATCAAGTGTGCCCGCAACGAGCAGGAGCAGAACCTGGAGGTGGTGCAGATCGGTAGCAGCATCTTCTACAGGGCCGTGGAGGTGAGAACCAAGCCAGATACTGTCACTCACAACTCTGACATGCAGCCTTCACAAGGACCGTTGAAAGCGTGTGGTGGCTGCCATGACAAGTTCTGCAGTTAAGCCCATTCGTTTGTAGGCCTTCTTTGTTGGTGTAGAATCTATAGAATGTATAAAAGGGTAAAATCTCCCCTAGCCTGTATAGGGCAACCTATTTCAGCTGCTGAACAGCACAACCTGCTGTCTGTACAGAGATCTGCGACTCTTGATGTGTAACGCAAAGCTGGTGGAGAGTATCATCGGAACAAAGAATCCTTCTTTAACATTCATCCTCTTGCTCTCTACAGACTATCCCTCCAGACCAGGAGCTGCTAGTGTGGTACGGAAACTCCCACAACACCTTCCTTGGTATTCCTGGCGTTCCCGGTACAGAAGAAGAGCATCAGAAAAAGAGCCGTAATGGTGAGATCCCTTTTCCTCTCGCTATGGGGGTTAGAGAACCAGATCACTGTCTGACTCAGGCCCCTTTACCTGTGGGGCCGGTGTGTTGTGGTCTCTGCTGCAGCCAACAGATTTACATCACTCTTATTTATTTCAAACTACTGCAAATAGACTGATTCTATTCCATGTCAAAATCAACATTTTATATGTGTCACATCAGTTAATGAATTAAAGATCTCACCTTCCCTCTGTTTCTCCTTCCCCTTCAGAGGACTCCCACTCATGTGACGGCTCATCATCTTGCTCCCCCTCCTCCTCCTCCTCCTCCTCTTCCTCCTCCTCTTCCTCGTCTGCGACCAGCCGCATGCGTTGCGTCATCTGCCACCGGGGCTTCAACTCGCGTAGTAACCTACGCTCCCACATGCGCATCCACACCCTGGACAAGCCGTTCGTCTGCCGCTTCTGCAACCGCCGCTTCAGCCAGTCGTCCACCCTGCGCAACCACGTGCGACTGCACACCGGAGAGCGCCCCTACAAGTGCCACGTGTGCCAGAGCGCCTACTCCCAACTGGCAGGGCTGCGGGCACACCAGAAGAGTGCCAGGCACAGACCAGGGGCGGGGGGCGCAGACACTTCCTCTCAAGTCTCACCTCCACCCCCACCGATCAGCAGCCTGTCCCAACAGCAGGTCCCCCTTGTTCACCATATCCCCACCATGGTGCTATGATAGCAGAGAGGAGAGAGAAACTTGCTAATGCAAACGGCTCTGCACTTTACCCTTGCACACTTGGGCCACAGGTTGCTTTCGTCATCATTCTCAGAGAGGCCGCTGTTTGCTGGTGTGGCAGGCATCGCTGTGTCTGGGTGTACTGTATGTCTGGTGGGTTGAGCTGATGGTACAGCCATTCTCACATACTTTTTACTGGTTGCCTTATTTACAATCTAGTCTGCTTAGACTTATTGGGTATTATGTTTGTAATGGTCAAAAAAAATATCACAAAGAGTGTGTCAAAAACACTTTGTTGTTCCAAAGGAAACTGTTGTACTATTGCCTGTACAGAGAATCTGAACAAAGGACTGAATGTTGGTTCCAAGAGTAGGCTATTTTTAGGCTAACTGTCCATTTCTCATTTGTTTGTATACTCGATACAGTATTTCCAGGATGCAGCATATCAAAGGAAATACTTTGCTATTCTAGTGAATAATTATATTGGTCAAGACGAGTACTCTGTATTTTAGATAATTATGTTTTACCATAACAGATTTTGTTTTTGGGTGGTTCCTTCATGCTGTCATTAAATACAACTATCCTCACTCTACGTCCTGTCATCATAGGCCTACCAACTCAGGAGGAAGGTTGTTTGAAAAAGTAAAGTAACAAAGGTGAATTCCAATTAAATGTACAGTATGTAGAAATAGGAGCGCAGCAGTGTACATTTATTTCAGCCCTATCAAAATTTTACACTGTAATAAATAGTCCCTTTATCTCTGTATATTCATGAAAGTGTTGTGTAATTTTGAACTGTATGTGAATGTAAATACGTGTGCTTTCCTTATATTCTAAATAAAGAATGATATTAACACATCTGCGTAGTGGTCTTTACTTTGGACCTTTTTGTAGCCTACTATGAACTAGCACAGTGGAGGCTACTGAGGGGAGGACGGCTCACAATAATGTCTGGAATGGAGCGAATGGAATGGCAATTGAAACCATTCCACTTATTCTGCTCCAGCCATTACCACAAGCCCGTTCTCCCTAATTAAGGTGCCACCAACCTCCTGTGAACTAGCGTGTTGTGAATGTTTATTAGGTGTAAAGGAGACCATGACAGACAAAAGCACACAAGCGGCTATAATGGAGCAATAATATTTATTTGGGAGGACTGTAGCTTTTCCTTGCACCACTTGGTGGGGATTCTCATCTTCCTCCCTGGGCCTCCTGCGAAAGACTGAGACTCTCTGTGGATGGGTGTGTGTTGACTCCCTGGCGAGGGGTGAATTATTTCCCTGTTCGCGTGTTGGAGGAACCTGTAGTAGAGGCTGCATGGGTTGTGGATGAGGTGCATCTGGAGGGAGGTATTGTTGTGGAGCCACATCCGGCAGTCGCAACACGGGCACCATCCTCCTGGCGGACCTGGAATGGGGCGAATGTCTTCAGGTAGCTGGCCTGAAGATGTCCGGTGGTTGGCCCCCGGATGTGAAACATCCTACCACTGCCATCCAACTCACACTTGAATGGTTCAGACCCTGTAGTTAACAGATATCAGTTAATAAAGCACTGTCCACACAGATGTCAAACACATTTTATACTCCATACACTGAGCATACAAAACATTAAGAACACCTGCTCTTTCCATGACAAACTGACCAGGTGAATCCAGGGGAAAGATCCATTATTGATGTCACTTGTTAAATCCACTTCAATCAGTGTAGATGAAGGGGAGGGGACGGGTTAAATAATTATTTTTAAGCCTTGAGACAATAGAGACATGGATTGTGTGTGTGCAATTCAGAGTGTGAATGGGCAAGACAAAATATTTAAGTGCATATGAACAGGGTATGGCAGTAGGTGCCAGGCGAACCTGTTTGTGTGAAGAACTGCAACGCTGCTGGGTTTTTCACACTCAACAGTTTCCCGTGTGTATCAAGAATGGTCCACCACCCTTATAACATCCAGCCAACTTGACACAACTGTGGGAAGCATTGGAGTCAACATGGGCCAGCATCCCTATGGAACACATTCAACATATTGTAGAGTCCATGCCAATATTCCCTCTAAGCTGTGCATGCCCGGGACTGCTGAGCAGAAGAAATATCCGCTCGCGCAGAGAAGCACGAGATTGAACTTCACTAAATTTTCTAGAGTTTTCCCCCTGAGTTAACACTATCACTATAATGGTAGGACACTCTGGTAGGCCTACATTATGATCAAATAGCCACAGTAGCCTACTTGACCACTGTTAAAACTGTAACTTAAAGCGGGTACAGCCTCAGTGTTCACAGGAAACGGGCGCTGGAAGTTGCACAGAATTTTCACAATGTTCAAGTTTGCGCTCAGCAGACCTGAAATTTGCTCAGTGCTGAAAAGAATTAGAGGGAACATTGGTCCATGCCCCAACGAATTGAAACTGTTCTGAGGGCAAAAGGGGGCGGGGGGTGCAACTCAATATTAGGAAGGTGTTCCTAATGTTTGGTATACTCAGTGTACATCTCAAATGTATATTCTTACCTGAGTAATTCCAACTGGAGGCACGCTGGAGCCTCAGTCTCTCTTCAATGTGATTGGCTCTGTAATTGGGCTTGGAGGCCTTGTGGCGTTGGAATGTCCTGGAGTGGATGGCACTGGCCTGAACAAGAGCCCTCGACCTCGGCTCAGGACTCTCCCTGGGCCTCCAGACCCCAGAGCTCCCAACTGTAGCTGGAGCCAAGACCCCCAGGTGACAATAAAGAGTAACAAACTGTTAGACAGTGCAGAGAGAGGCACAATATGATCACGCCTAACAGGAATACTGCATTTCACAAGATAAGTACAAATATGACAGAGAATATCACAACGAAATGACAACAAAGCAGAAAGACAGATGCTTTACCTGGGGTGTTCCTCATATTGGAGCCATGCTGAGGCATTGGGTCCAGTGTAGCAGTGACAAAGGGGCTGGAGACCATAGCCTGAGGGATTAGGCTGGCTGGGACAGACCCACATGAAAAAAGACTACAGTTTACTATAGAACATTATAGTACTATAGAATTCAATAGTAAACTGTAGTATTCTGTAGAATACTATACTCCACATTGTAGTATCCCTCGATCATGTTAAGTACTTACTATAGGATTTTGTAGTATACTGTAGAATACTATAGTAAAACACGACAGTTTTTTAAAGCTGCAAAATGTGGCTTTTTGAGCGACCCAACCAAAATCACATAGAAATGTGAGTTATAGATCTGTCATTTTCATTGAAAGCAAGTATAAGGAGCAGTAGATCTGTTCTATGTGTGCTATTTTTTGGGGGGTACGAATTTATATATACACTGAACAAAAATATAAAAACAACATGCCACAATTTCAAAGATTTTACTGAGTTACAGTTCATATAAGAATATCAGTCTATTGAAATAAATTAATTTGGCCCTAATCTATGGATTTCACATGACAGGGAATACAGATATGCATCTGTTGGTCACAGATACCTTACAAAAAAGGCAGGGGAGTGGATCAGAAAACCAGTCAGTATCTGGTGTGACCACCATTTGACTCATACAGCGCGACACATCTCCATAGAGTTGATCAGGCTGTTAATTGTGGCCTGTGGAATGTTGTCCCACTCCTCTTCAATGGCTGTGCGAAGTTGCTGGATATTGGCGGGAACTGGAACATGTTGTCGTACACGTTGATCCAGAGCATCCCAAACATGCTCAATGGGTGACATGTCTGGTGAGTATGCAGGCCATAGAAGAACTGGGACATTTTCATCTTCCAGGAATTGTGTACAGATCCTTGCGAACTGGGGCCGTGCATTATCATGCTGAAACATTAGGTGATGGCGGCGGATGAATGGCACGACAATGGGCCTCAGGATCGCATCACGGTATCTCTGTGCATTCAAATTGCCATCGATAAAATGCAATTGTGTTCGTTGTCCGTAGCTTATGCCTGCACATAACATAACCCCACCACCACCATGGGGCACTCTGTTCACAACGTTGACATCAGCAAACTGCTCGCCCACACGATGCCATCTGCCCGGTACAGTTGAAACCGGTATTCATCTGTGAAGAGCACACTTCTCCAACGTGCCAGTGGCCATCGAAGGTGAGCATTTGCCTACTGAAGTCGGTTACGACGCCGAACTGCAGTCAGGCCAAGACCCTGGTGAGGACGACGAGCACACAGATGAGCTTCCCTGAAACGGTTTCTGACAGTTCGTGCAGAAATTATTTGGTTGTGCAAACCCACATTTTCATCAGCTGTCCGGGTGGCCGGTATCAGACGATCCTGCAAGTGAAGAAGCCGGATGTGGAGGTCCTGGGCTGGCATGGTTATAAGTGGTCTGCGGTTGTGAGGCCGGTTGGATGTACTGCCAGTTTTTCTAAAACAATGTTGGAGGTGGCTTATGGTAGAGAAATTAACATTCAATCCTCTGGCAAAGCTCTGGTGGACATTCCTGCAGTCAGCATGCCAATTGCATGCTCCCTCAAAACTTGAGACATCTGTGGCATTGTGTTGTGTGACAAAACTGCACATTTTAGAGTAGCCTTTTATTGTCCCCAGCACAAGGTGCACCTGTGTAATGATCATGCTGTTTAATCAGCTTCTTGATATGCCACACCTGTCAGGTGGATGGATTATCTTGGCAAAGGAGAAATGCTCACTAACAGGGATGTAGACAAATTTGTGAACAAAATTTGAGAGAAATAAGCTTTTTGTGCATATGGAACATTTCTGGGATATTTTATTTCAGCTCATGAAACATGGGACCAACTCTGTACATGTTGAGTTTATATTTGTATTCAGTGTAGTAATATTACAGAATTTATACCTAGTATACTATAGTATGTTTTCATGTGGGGAGGCACCAGAGAATACATTAGGACCAGTCGGCCGGTTTGCAACTGCTGTCTGAGCTGGTTATGAACGACAGAGAAATATGTCGTTAAGAAACCAACAATTTTTTATTCAAAACCTTGAACGTCTTATTGATCACTCAGACACTTACCTGACTCAAACAGACTTTGCCAGCGTGTTTTGAGTTTAAAGGCCTTCAAACACACTCTGCCGCAGAGTTTCTGGTGGGGAGGACATAACCTGACTGGGGGTCTGGGGGTCCTCCCTCAGAAATGTTTTGGACATCTAAAGCTAATCTCTACACAATCTAATCTGACCCTTTTGGGGTCATTTTGGGGTCACTTTTATTGTAAAGAAGAATATAATATGTTTCTAAACACTTCTACACGAATTTGGATGCTACCATGATTATGGATAATCCTGAATGAATTGTGAATAATGATGAGTAACAAAGTTATAGTTGCACTAATATCCCCGCCAAAAGGCTAACCTCCCCTGTTATTGTAATGGTGAGCGATAAGCATGTCTTAGGGGTATGATAAAAATGTTTGTTTTCCCCAATTTGTGGGCGTGGTCGAGGGGAATTCCGTATTATTAGGTGGATATGGACTCGAAGTAAGGGATAGTCATAAATGAATGTGACAGTGACGCTGGAATCTCCTGTTTTTGTCAACCACTCATAACATTTGTTATAAGGAATACATACAAATAATACATTTACTATTGTTTTTATATCGACTTTTGTGATTTTCTGTTTGTTTATCTATTGCCCTCTTTACACCTAATGATAATGAAAAATGCTCTCGGTCGGTTAAAATATCGCTTCAAATCCAGATGATGGCGCAAGACACTAAAGAAACTAGCACCCTTACGTAAACAATGTTGTTTGCAAAGAAATGCATGGTCTATTTCATATTATTACTCATGCAGTTTGAAATATTGCGAAAATAAGTTATAAAATTAATGAATGTCGAGAGACATTATCTAGATTTTGTGGAAATCCGCTTCGGTACATTCTGAAAGGCCAAGTATCTGATGACGTCAATTACACGCACCGTTCACATTTACAGAAGACAGAAAACATGGCTGCGGACATGAGATTACCAATTTTTCGGAAACAAGTATCGTTATCACCCTCTCTGTCTGCTTTAGATGGAAAAGATCTAGTTGTGCCCGGTGATGTGATCACATCAGATACAGGGTTCATGAGGTATGTCTGTCTACAAGCTAGTATGAACCTCACGAGAACAAGTAAACAATCCGTCAACATGCTGCTCCCATTTTATAACATTTTGAGTCTGAGTTTTTTTCCCCCTTCTCTTTACTGTAAATCAATATTAATCCACGTATTGTTTGCCTCATTTGCTTTATATAGGTAGCTAGCTAGATAGCTAGGATGATGTTGATTAGATATGGCAGGTCTCACTTGTTAGTGCATAATACTCTGCAAGTTTCACTTGTACAGTCGTGGTCAAAAGTTCACAAAGTTCGCTGCTTCAGTGTTATGAGATATTTTTGTCAGATGTTACTATGGTATACTTAAGTATAATTACAAGCATTCCATCAGTGTCAAAGGCTTTTATGCAAAGAGTCAATATTTGCAGTGTCGACCCTTCTTTTTCAAGACCTCTACAATCCACACTGTTATGCTGTCAATTAACTTCTGGGCCACATCCTGACTGATGGCAGCCCATTCTTGCATAATCAATGCTTGGAGTTTGTCAGAATTTGTGGGTTTTTGTTTGTCCACCCGCCTATTGAGGATCGACCACAAGTTCTCAATGGGATTAAGGTCTGGGGAGTTTCCTGGCCATGGACCCAAAATGTTGATGTTTTCTTCCCCAAGCCACTTAGTTATCACTTTTGCCTTATGGCAAGGTGCTCCATCATGCTGGAAAAGGCATTGGTCGTCACCAAACTGTTCTTGGATGGTTGGGAGAAGTTGCTCTCGGAGGATGTGTTGGTACCATTCTTAATTCATGGCTGTGTTCTTAGGCAAAATTGTGAGTCCACTCCCTTGGCTGAGAAGCAACCCCACACATGAATGGTCTCAGGATGCTTTACTGTTGGCATGATACAGGACTGATGGTAGCGCTCACCTTGTCTTCTCCGGACAAGGTGTTTTCCGGATGCCCCAAACAATCGGAAAGGAGATTCATCAGAGAAAATGACTTTACCCCAGTCCTCAGCAGTCCAATCCCTGTACCTTTTGCAGAATATCAGTCTGTCCCTGATGTTTTTCCTGGAGAGAAGTGGCTTCTTTGCTGCCCTTCTTGACACCAGGCCATCCTCCAAAAGTCTTCGCCTCACTGTGCGTGCAGATGCACTCACATCTGCCTGCTTCCATTCCTGAGCAAGCTCTGCACTGGTGGTGCCTCGATCCCGCAGCTGAATCAACTTTAGGAGACGGTCCTGGTGCTTGCTGGACTTTCTTGGACGCCCTGACGCCTTCTTCACAACAATTGAACCTCTCTCCTTGAAATTATTGATGATCAGATAAATGGTTGATTTAGGTGCAATCTTACTAGCAGTAATATCCTTGCCTGTGAAGCCCTTTTTGTGCAACGCAATGACGACGGCATGTGTTTCCTTGCAGGTAACCATGGTTAACAGAGGAAGAACAATGATTTCAAGCACCACCCTCCTTTTAAAGCTTCCAGTCTGTTATTCTAACTCAATCAGCATGACAGAGTGATCTCCAGCCTTGTCCTCGTCAACACTCATCTGTGTTAACGAGAGAATCACTGACATGATGGCAGCTGGTCCTTTTGTGGCATGGCTGAAATGCAGTGGAAATGTTTTTTTGGGGGGATTAAGTTCATTTTCATGGCAAAGAGGGACTTTGCAATTAATTGCAATTCATCTGATCACTCTTCATGATATTCTGGAGTATATGCAAATTGCCATTATCAAAACTGAGGCAGCAGACTTTGTGAAAATTAGTATTTTTGTCATTCTCAAAACTTTTGACCACGACTGTGCAGTACTGTAGCTATTCAATTTATTATGCTAAACTCCATCCATGTGTTATTTAGCTAGCTTGGCGTCCCATATGGAAAATAATACTGAAAATCAAATAATAATCTTGTATGGCATAAGATTATTTGTACAAAAATCAAATAAGTCATCTGTACTCAGGATCTGGTATAATGTTTTTCCTTATATGTCAGTGGTGTATTTGTATATGTGTTAAATTATATGCCTTATATGATATACATAATTGAAATGATATGCCTTATATGATATACACAATTGAATACTTGATTGTGCTGCATTTCCTACAAATATATGGTTTGACATATTTGAATATTATAAGAAAATGTATGTTCTGAGAATGTAACCTCTACAAAATAAATGCTTTAATTATAGGTTTTACATAGGCTTTTATGTCAACATATAAAAAACATGAAAATACAATATTTGTATATCAATTTTCACTTTTAGGTATGAGTTTCCATGATTAAGGCTGGGTATTTTGCATTTTTCAAACACCTGAAACAGCTTTTTCCTGCAATCTAGAGCAGGGATGGGCACTACAAACATAAGAGGATACACAACTAAATAATAACAAAAACTGAAGGACTAAAAAGCCTCATAAGGAAAAGCAAAGCTAAAAAGGTGTGTTTTAAGATCTCTTTTAAAAATGTCCACAGTTTCAGCCCCCCTAAGGTTCTCTGGCAGGCTATTCCAAAAGCTGGGGGCATAGTAACTAAAGGCTACCTCTCCATGCCTCTTGGTCCTAGGCTTTGGGATAGTTAAAAGGCCAGTGCCAGAGGACCTGAGGGACCTACTGGTACATAACTTAAAAGCATGTCTGACATGTATTGGGGTGCACAATCGTGGATTGATTTAAAAACCAATACACCCAACACATCAGTTATCATATTAAAACTGCAAACATTTGCCTCCACCCTATAGTAAAATGTGTAGAATTGCAGGAAATTAGCTTTAAAACTGCTAATTCTTCTATCCGCCGCATGGCAAAATGGGTAGAATTGCATGAAATGAGTTATACAATTGCAAAATCTTCTCTCCGTCCCGTGGCAAAATGTGTAGAATTGCAGGAAATGGGTACGCAGACCCACAAGCCACTGTGGCCCCTCATGATGAGTTCTGTTTTTTTGTGGCCCCCACCCCCATCAAAGTTGCCCATCCCTGATCTAGAGTATATCATGGCTGCTATGTGTAGCACCTTTAATTAAACTAACTATGTTTCTCTGCTGAAATCTGGATAAAATATGGAATGGAATGTGAGTCTTATTCAGTACATTTAGTAATTGCTTGCCAGCAGGCATGCCAGCTAAGATAGTTAGACAAGCTAGCTACTCTAACTTTATGGATAGCCTGAAATGGCTTCTTGGTAGCTAGTTATGAGGTTAGGAGATTGGGAACCGATATGGGCTAGCTAAAGCCTAGGTGGCTAGTAGTGTTACAGAGAAATAACAACAAAAAATTCAACTATATCTATATTAAACAGGACAAATCTGAGGGGGCACGTGCCCCCTATGGGCATGATGCCTCCTCTTAGCTTTGTGATTTATCACAGACTACTACCAATGTGCTATCGAGAGAATGATTGTTAAGAGATCTCCACTTAATAACTAAATAGATTCACTGCTGTTATCAGTCATTCCTCATTCTCCTCCTCCCCCTGTCCTCTTCTCTCCTCCTCATCCTCCTGTACTCGTCCTCTTCTCCTCTCCTTCTCCCCCACCTCTCCTTCTCCTGTCCTCCTCTCTCCTCCTCCTGTCCTCCTCCTCTCTTCTCTCATCTTCTCCCCTTCCTCCTCCTCCACCACTCCTCCCCCTCCTGCTTTCCCCTTCCTCCCCCTCCTGCTTTACCCCTTCTTCCTCCTCCACCACTCCTCCCCCTCCTGCTTTCCCCTTCCTCCCCCTCCTGCTTTCCCCCTTCCTCCTCCTCCACCACTCCTCCCCCTCCTGTTTTCCCCCTTCCTCCTCCTCCACCACTCCTCCCCCTCCTGCTTTCCCCCTTCCTCCTCTTCCACCACTCCTCCCCCTCCTGTTTTCCCCCTTCTTCCTCCTCCACCACTCCTCCCCCTCCTGCTTTCCCCCTTCCTCCTCCTCGCGGTGGACTTTGTCACATTGCATGCTTCAATGACATCAGACAGTGGTATGCAAGTGCTTTGAAATGTCCCATGTATGTGAGACCTTAGAATGCTTCGCTTACATGTCTCTTGTATGTTTTTTATATAATACATGCAACATTTCTGTTATGTCTAAATGTTAAATACCCATATAAGTCAGATATTACAATACTGTTCTATGAATCTTGTAAGTATATTTGCTGCTATATGTATTACTTACAAGTTTCAGGTAGAACATGAAACAATCTTGGTAAATTATTCCTTATCTTTTCCATATGGGTTACTATACTATTGTACTATACTAAGTTTTTCTTCAATTAATCATACAACGTCTGCCAAGTTAATTTGAATTATGTTCAAATCAAATTTTATTGGTCGCATACACATATTTAGCAGATGTTATTGTGGGTGTTCCTAGCTCCAGCAGTGCAGTAATATCTAACGATTCACAACAATACACACAGATCTAAAAGTAAAATAATATAAATATTAGGACGAGCAATGTCGGGAGTCCGGAGTATACATGACATTGACATTGAAAGTGGATATATAGTGAGTCTTGATTAGACCAAACTGCTTTTCATTCTAGGGGTCATGGGACTTACATGGATGAAGAAAAACTAACAGCCTCTGTGGCTGGAGAGGTGGAGAGGGTGAACAAGCTCATCTGTGTACGGCCGCTCAAGACCAGGTAAGTGGACCAGGTGGCACAGTAATGTCTGTAGTCCTAGGCTTAGATTTACCCCAGTGGTTAGCTACTGCCTCAATGTTTAAGACAACTTTTCCATTGTGCAGCATCTGCTGTTATTGTATCACAGTCTGTTTGTCTAAAAATAAAACGATATGACTTGTTATTGATTACCTTTGCCTTGTTTATCTGTTCTGATTCCCAGGTTCAATGGGGAGGTTGGAGATGTGGTGGTTGGAAGGATCACAGAGGTATGTTTCCATTTGAGGTGGTGATACGGTCAGTAAAGCTAATAATGACTTGGGGTGATCGTGCTTCTCGTGGTTGGAGCTTAGTGTTTCTCTGCCATTTGTAGGTGCAACAGAAGCGCTGGAAGGTGGAGACCAACTCCAGACTGGACTCTGTGTTGCTGCTGTCCTCTGTCAATCTGCCCGGAGGAGAGCTGGTGAGTGGAATAGACAACATAGATCTGGGAATTTGGAAGTGTCTTTGGGTAATGTGTGCTTGGTCCTCTCTTCCTATAAGCACCCAGTGCAAGCATATTGTTATGACACTGTTGGTCAAACTTCTTTGGATATTTATTTACATTATTCTCTCTTTCTCTCTGTCTTACCATCAATCAATCTTTCTGTATCTGTCCTTCTTAGAGGAGACGGTCAGCAGAAGATGAGCTCACCATGAGAGACTACCTTCAGGAGGGGGACCTCATCAGTGTATCCTCTGCTCTGACCTGAATCTGTAACCTGGGCCCTTTTGCCTTCGTAATGTCCATCCTACCCTCCAAACTACTATGAAATACATGGAATCTTCATTATCTTTAGATTCTTTTATTATTTTTATTTTTATTTTTTTTAGCTCTACCGTCTACTAGCAAGTGTCATTCTCTCATTGATAAATGCATTAACTTCTTTCTGCTTCATAATTCGTATGTGACTATGGTGAAGATTATCCTTGACTAGCTCTTCTCTCAGGCAGAGGTACAGTCTGTTTTCTCAGATGGAGCACTCTCTCTTCACACCCGCAGTTTAAAGTACGGAAAGGTAGCTAAGATTAACTACCCAATGTGTGATCAACAATTTTGATGTTGTATGGTTTTTAAAGTGATTGAAAATGTAAACCATTTACCTCATATTTTCTCTTATTATTTTGCAACCACATCACATCAGCTGGGGCAAGGAGTTATTGTGCAGCTATCTCCCTCTCTGATCAAGAGACAGAAAACCCACTTCCACAACCTGCCGTGTGGGGCCTCCATCATCCTGGGCAACAATGGCTTTGTGTGGCTGTACCCCACCCCAGGACAGCAGGACGAGGAGGCAGGAGGATACTACACCAGTCTGGAGGTGAGAGCTGCCTGGGGCTACACAGCTGTGAGCGGGAATATAAGGGATCCAACTTCTATGTAGTTAATATGAAGTGTTACTCGAATTTGTGCTTATAACTGTTTGACTTTTACTATATTTATATTATCTACCCAAATCCTTCTGTTTCCCTTTTTCACCATTGTATTTTGGCTTTCCTCACTGTAACCTCTCCCTCTCTCCCACCTCACCCCCTCAGCCTGTCTCTCTCTCTGATCGGGAGGTGATCTCGCGGTTGAGGAACTGCTTGCTGGCCCTAGGGGCACACAAAGTGCTGCTGTATGACACCAGTGTGCTCTACTGTTACGAGTCATCACTCCCACATCAGGTAACGCTCTCTGTACTGATCTGGCTAATGGAAAGAGGATCTGAGAGAAGCGAACCTTTCCATTCATTGTGCCTCAGTTAGATCATTCTTTTAAAAGGGACTCGATGGCAAGCCATTTTGCATGACACACAATCTATAGCCATCCAAGCCATTCATATGATGACATTGCATTTTTAGCACCTTTCATCAGATTTCAAAGTGTTTACAAAGCATATAAATTTACCTGTCTCTCTATCTCTTTCTAGATCAAGGATATCTTAAAACCGGAGGTGATGGAGGAGATTGTGATGGTGACGCGTCAGAAACTGGTGGAACAGGAGGGTTAGAGTATCAGATTCAACCTTTCTGTGACCTTTAGCAATGGAAGGTTTGTGTTCCCTGCATTCCATGTCTAGGCACCAAGGCCTTAACTGTGTTAGGGACTGAACCCCCGCCCAAGGTCTGAACTCGCCTCTCAACCAGAAGATACCTGGGTCGTTCCACGAAAAGAGTACCTTTTGCGTCCCTTTGATATTTTAAGTAGAAATTGTACCCCAATATTGAATTGTAATAGTTATATTAAATGAAGTGCTCTTTATTATAGACCACGTGGAGCATTCAATCATTTTTTAAAATATATGAATAAAGGCTTGCAAAAGTGTCAAAATTCCATCCGTCAACACTGTGTCACTTCTAGGAAGATTTCAACCCACTTAATCCAAAAATGTCTCCCACGTTTCACCATCGTTGTAAAGCCCTAGTTATTTTGTTGCTTTGACAGTCACTTCTGAAGATTATTATTTATTTAATGTGATAAGGGATTCATTTACATCTGTCCCTCAATTTAAGGTCAACCCTGTGAACTGAACTCATTTTAATATGGTGAAATTATTCCTTTTGAAATATCTTTTTCAAAAACATTGAACATCTAATAGTCAAATCATAGTGTAAAATCAGGTGAGCTGGTTATACTCCTTTTGTCCATTTTCTGGTGCTTTGTTTTGGGAAACAGAGCGGGTCGTGCATAACACGTCAACCCTGTTACCCATAGATAGACAGGCTAGATTTCTTTTGGCAATTGAATTTTTTTGTGAAGCTTGCATTCAATTGCCACTCCCTGTTGCACACAACAAGCTTCCCATTTCCCCCTGTCACGAGGGTATTTATGGCTGATGTAAGATGAAATATTCAGTCCTGTTACACTTACTATAGTCATTATTTTATTTAACCTTTTGAGATGGGAAAACATGTTTTTTATTAAGTTGAACATGTGCTCTTTATGACAGGATGTTAAATTAGGTGAAATCAAACACTTCTTTTGACCAAGTTACACTTCTCAAAAGGCACCGAATTGGTGGAATGCCCCACCTGTAACCTGCAAATCCCCTTTTTGATAAACTCTTCAGGCTTGACCAGGAAATGCATTTATCTCCTGTTTAGTTTATGAAGAAAAACTACAAACTATAACTGTTTCTCAATAGAAACCTGTGTTGGAGCGGGATTGTAATTGATTTACTGTATTGGAATGTTTTTGCATTCTGCAGCCAATGACCCTGCTGTTCCTCATTTCTTTGTGATCAGTTTATAGAGAACTGTATTTGTATTTATTAGGGATCCCCATTACCTGTTGCCAAGGCAGCAGCTACTTTTCCTGGGGTCCAAACACATTAAGGCACTTACATTACATATAAAACAAAAGATAAAACAGTACATCATATAACATTATTACACCACTACATATCTACAATACAAAATGTATAATACCACCATACAACAATATTACAATGTAAGTGTGTAGAGTGTGTGTGCTAGCGCTTGTGTGCGTATGCATGTGTCTGTACCTTTGTGTGACTCTTCACAGTCCCCACTGTTCCATAAGGTGTATTTCTACCTGTTTTTTAAAATCTGATTCTACTGCTTGCATCAGTTATCTGATGTGGAATAGTGCTCCATGTAGTCATGGCTCTATGTAGTACTGTGCCTTTCCCATAGTCTGTTCTGGACTTGGGGATTGTGAAGAGACATCTGGTGGCATGTCTTATGGGGTATGCATGGGTGTCCGAGCTGTGTGCTAGTAGTTTAAACAGACAGCTCGGTACATTCAGCTTGTCAACACTTCTTACAAAAACAAGTAGTGATGAAGTCAATCTCTCTTCCACTTTGAGCCATGCGAGATTGACATGTACATCATTAATGTTATCTCCCGTGTACTTTTAAGGGCCAGCCATGCTGCCCTGTTCTGAGCCAATTCAAATTTTCCTAAGTCCCTCTTTGTGGCGCCTGACTACACGACTGAACAATAGTCCAGGTGCGACAAAACTAGGGCCTGTAGGACCTGCCTTGTTGATAGTGTTGTTAAGAATGCAGAGCAGCGCTTTATTATGGACAGACTTCTCCCCATTTTAGCTACTGTTCTATCAATATGTTTTGACCATGACTGTTTACAATCCAGGGTTACTCCAAGCAGTTTAGTGACCTCAACTTGCTCAATTTCTACATTATTCATTACAAGATTTAGTTGAGATTTAGGGTTTAGTGAATGATTTGTCCCAAATACAATGCTTTTAGTTTTTGAAATATTTAGGACTAACTTAATCCTTGCCACCCATTCTGAAACTAACTGCAGCTCTTTGTTAAGTGTTGCAGTCATTTTAGTCGCTGTAGTAGCTGACGTGTATAGTGTTGAGTCATCCGTATACATAGGCACACTGGTTTTACTCAAAGCCAGTGGCATGTCGTTAGTAAAGATTGAAAAAAGTAAGGGGCCTAGATAGCTGCCCTGGGGAATTCCTGATTCTACCTGGATTATGTTGGAGAGGCTTCCATTAAAGAACACCCCCTGTGTTCTGTTAGACAGGTAACTCTTTATCCACAATATAGCAGGGTGTGTAAAGCCATAACACATTTGTTTTTCCAGCAGCAGACTATGATCAATTATGTCAAAAGATGCACTGAAGTCAATTTCTCTCAGCCAATCATCAGTCATTTGTGTAAGTGCTGTGCTTGTTGAATGTCCTTCCCTATAAGCGTGCTGAGGGTCTGTTGTCAATTTGTTTACTGTAAAATAGCATTGTATCTGGTCAAACACTTTTTTCAAACACTATAGATATGACTACTATATTGTGATCACTACATCCTATGGATTTGGATACTGCTTTAAAGCACATTTCTGCCGCATTAGTAAAGATGTGATCAATACATGTTGATGATTTCATTCCTGTGCTGTTTGTAACTACCCTGGTAGGTTGACTGATAACCTGTTCCAGGCACTGGTTACAGTTTGAAGCTTTTTCTTGAGTGGGCAGCTTGATGAAAGCCAGTCAATATTTAAATCACCCAGAAAATATACACCTCTGTTGATATCGCATACATTATCAAGCATTTCACACATATTATCCAGATACTGACTGGTAGCACTTGGTGGTCTATAGCAGCTTCCCACAAGAATGGGCTTTAGGTGAGGCAGATGAACCTGTAGCCATATTACTTCAACAGTATTTAACATGGGATCCTCTCTAAGCTTTACAGGAATGTGGTTCTGAATATAGACCGCAACACCGCCCCCATTGGTATTTCTGTCTTTTCGGTAGATGTTATAACCATGTATTGCTACCACTGTATCATCAAAGGTATTATCTAAGTGAGTTACAGAGATAGTCAGAATATGAATGTAATCTGTTACAAGCAAGTTATTGACTTCATGAACCTTGTTTCTTAGGCTACATATGTTCATATGGGTTATTTTTAGCACTTTTCTGGGTTGCTTGATTGTTTTTAATGCTTTACTGGGAAGTTTATCAGAAGTAGACTTGCTCATGTTATTTATATTGGAGCTGATAGTGCAGGGTGAGCTGCACACAGTGGACTTCCTACTAGGGCACACCGCCTCAGTGCTAACAGTTTAACTCTCATTCATAGGCACATGATTACTGCATACAATAGCTGTAGGATCAACAGAGGTATTCAGGGCAGTTAGGGGGACATAAATTAAGTTACTTACATTGTGTCTGCCAACGCCCCTGGGATAATGTACATTTGATGCAGCATTATGACAACACTGCCACACAATGATACGGATTAACTGAGCTGGTCTTGGGTCATTGATAAATCATTGTCTCAACCCAGCCTTGAAATGTGTGGACAGAGTCCAGGAGCCAAGATGATTTGGATGGACTCCGTCATTCCTGTAGAGTATCATCTGTTTCCAGAAGGTGTCGAAGTTATCTATAAAAGTGATTCCAACAGAGCTACAATAATCTTTTAGCCAGGTGTGTAATGCCAGTAGCCTGCTGAATCGTTCACACCCGCGGCCCAACGATTGTAGCGGACCTGAAATGATTGGCCGCTTTTTGGAATCTTTCAGTGCTAGAATCAGTTCTTTTAAAATAAATTTCAGAAGTTCCGAGCTAGCCTTCCCACTGTCGTTTGACCCCACATGGACTACTACAGCATAACCTCCAGGCAGCTGTCGTAGAACGGTCGGAAGCAGCCTTGTAATGTGTTGTACTCGTGCTCCTGTGTAGCACAGGGTTTTTGTTCCGGGAACCAAGATGTTTCTTACAATAGAACTGCCGATGACGACAATGGCTGAGGAGGTCCGAGGAATGCTGATAATGTCGTACTTTTGTATGAATAACTACTCTTGTAAGAAATAAATACCAAGCTCTTAATGCATCAAGCTATCAGTGTGTGAGACCTTGATATAATCATGCTTGCAAGTGGTGTGTTTTTATTTAGAGGTTTCCCCAATACGACTATCTTACCTCAAGAGGGCACATGTTCTGAGGTTATGAGAGATCCTTGTGGAGGAATCTTAGACAGCACCTCTATGTCCATCCCAAAAAGTTCTCACCTGATTCTTTCTTTTTTGTTTACTCCTATTTTCTGAAGATGAGTTGAAACGACTCCAGTCAGTAAGGACAAAATAGAAAGGACAATACATACCAGCTTGCAAAGCCTTCATCCTAACTTTTTGATTAATGAAACCAACTCTACTGCCTGCCCTCTACTTTACCTTTAGTGACACTGCTATTTATCAACAGTTGATACTTTGCAATGATTTTATTACAGCATGTCCCATCAAAATCAAAGAAGAGATGGGTCTGTGTGGGCCCTATCCCCATCTACTAGCCCACGCACGCTCTGACGTAAAACGTATCCCCACCCATATTTTAGCAAACCACCTTGCTTACGGAAGTAATATGGCGGCTTCAGCGGCGACTATCCGACCGAAGTTTATTGCTCATATTTTATCGAAAGCGCTATGAATAAGTGTAGAAACAGGGAGATAGCAACGACGGACTTGTTATTTGCACATGTTGAGAAGGAGCTGCGTAAACTCCCTGGCAACACACTGGCTGGCTCGAGAAGTTTGGAGTCTGCGCCTTGGTTAAAGTGCCTGGGTCGGGATGCACTGGAGAGAAACTACAGAACGGTGGACACGGAAGTTTGACAAATAATTGAATAACAAGGTTTGGGAGGACATTGAGCCAAGTCTTCATTCTTGTTGTCAATATTGACTCAAACGAGACGACAACGTACTCAGTCCGAAGTTATCATTGGTTATTAGCAAGTTAGCTAGCTAGTTAGACAGATGTTGACTGTTCCGATGTGTGTTTCCAGGGTCTCGCGCGCCATCTAGCCAGCAAGGCTAGCTCCATCGTTAGCTGTAACTAGCTAGCTAGCATTCCAAAGCTACTGAATAACATTGTTCAGTTGTCTGCAAACTAGCTAATTTAATTAGTTTTTAAACCTTTTATATTAGTTTTCTGTTAAAGCCAGCTGCTATCATCTGAGTAATGCTAGTTAGTTACGTTTCCCATGATTGCTCATCAAACTTATTTTAGCCCGTACTAGTGCCATTTGTCATGTCTAAGTGTGGCCTGATAAACATAATGGGATATGACAGCAAAACTTTAGCTAAATGTCAAATATACATTTATGCCTGTCAAATGAGTGGATTGCATGGTGCTGAAAATCAATACGTTTGTTAAAGGGCACAATCAGAACACATATTATCCAGTTATTGTAGTCTATGAGGAAGTTGCTACAGGGCCATGTGCAGTATTGACATGATCACAACTCTTGTACAACATGTAGCCAGTATCTGACTAGGCAGATGTTATATGACTTGTGTCTGCAGAGGGACTGTGTTGGGACTACCATGATTGTTGCCTGTAGCTGTCTGCCTCGGCTGTTAACTCTATGAACCATCTTACCAGATATGGAACTGAGGTTTCACAGCTCAGCTGGTAAATGTAGGAGTTATTGTGCCTTTTCTATAATTCTGTGTAATTCTTCATCTTGATGGTAGCTTTCTCAGCTGTTCTAAGTCCTCTTACTTTTAAAGCAACCATGTCGATGGAGCACAATAGTGGCTTAGGCCTACATTCTATTATTTCATGCTGGATGAATGTATGTCATCACGATTAGGCCTTGGATCTTCATTAATGTCTTTTGATTGGGCCTCCTCCAGTATTCTTCTATCTGACTGCCTTCCTCTTACAAATGAAACCCACAAGTGCCATTACAGATCTTATCTAACAGTAACAGACTCCACCAAAGCAGTCAATGCATGATAAAGAGGGAGGAATCAGAGTTATAAGGACCAGCCGGCCCATTCGCAACTGCATTGGCCTCCATCCAAAACTCCTGGATTGGTGTCAGCGGTGGGATGCAGAAGTGAGCATCTCCCACCTCCTCCACTTTCCAGTCATCACCGCACCAGGAGAGGCCAAACTGACTGAGGGAAATTGCACCAGGGAGGGGGTCCCTGCTCTCCATCTCCTGCCCACCAGGTTCCCTAGACCCAGGCGGTGAGAGAGCCCAGTTTGGAGACCCGGCTGCGGCCTGGCACCGTGCCCTTATGGGGCAGCAGCCGGGGAAATTTGTTGGGGACCAGAGGAGACCGAGTCTGCCGGCGCTGAACTTCATCAAGGGCGGGAAGAGGGAGTCATCACGACATGGAGCCCATCACTGTAACGTCTTCGCTGTGCACGGTAAGAACACACTGTTTCTGTACCTACCCCCTACTTTGGTCATTAACAATAGCTTGTCTTTCTTCTTTCCCTGTCTTCTCTTCTGATCTGCTTCTACTTACCTCTTCCTCATTCACAGTTCAGTAGAGTTTGGTCATGATTGGTTTCATCATGCTTGTTCACCCTTAAGGTCAACCTTTATGATCGTTGGTGATATAGGTTTCAGCTCTGTGATGAGGCAGGTACAGTTTCTATTAGGACCTGCATCTCAGTTCGTTTTGCTATGATTGGTTTCATCATGTTTGTTCCCCCTTGAGGTCAACCTTTATGATTGTTGGTGATATACAGTTGAAGTTGGAAGTTTACATACACTTAAGTTGGAGTCATAAAAACTCGTTTTTCAACCACTCCACAAATTTCTTGTTAACAAACTATAGTTTTGGCAAGTCGGTTAGGACATCTACTTTGTGCATGACACAAGGAATTTTTCCAACAATTGTTTACAGACAGATTATTTCACTTATAATTCACTGCATCACAATTCCAGTGGGTCAGAAGTTTACATACACTAAGTTGACTGTGCCTTTAAACAGTTTGGAAAATTCCAGAAAATGATGTCATGGCTTTAGAAGCTTCTGATAGGCTAATTTACATAATTTGAGTCAATTGGAGGTGTACCTGTGGATGTACACTGCTCAAAAAAATTAAGGGAACACTAAAATAACACATCCTAGATCTGAATGAATGAAATAATCTTATTAAATACTTTTTTCTTTACATAGTTGAATGTGCTGACAACAAAATCACACAAAAATTATCAATGGAAATCAAATTTATCAACCCATGGAGGTCTGGATTTGGAGTCACCCTCAAAATTAAAGTGGAAAACCACACTACAGGCTGATCCAACTTTGATGTAATGTCCTTAAAACAAGTCAAAATGAGGCTCAGTAGTGTGTGTGTGGCCTCCACGTGCCTGTATGACCTCCCTACAACGCCTGGGCATGCTCCTGATGAGGTGGCGGATGGTCTCCTGAGGGATCTCCTCCCAGACCTGGACTAAAGCATCCCCCAACTCCTGGACAGTCTGTGGTGCAACGTGGCGTTGGTGGATGGAGCGAGACATGATGTCCCAGATATGCTCAATTGGATTCAGGTCTGGGGAACGGGCGGGCCAGTCCATAGCATCAATGCCTTCCTCTTGCAGGAACTGCTGACACACTCCAGCCACATGAGATCTAGCATTGTCTTGCATTAGGAGGAACCCAGGGCCAACCGCACCAGCATATGGTCTCACAAGGGGTCTGAGGATCTCATCTCGGTACCTAATGGCAGTCAGGCTACCTGTGGCGAGCACATGGAGGGCTGTGCCACCCCACACCATGACTGACCCACCGCCAAACCGGTCATGCTGGAGGATGTTGCAGGCAGCAGAACGTTCTCCACGGCGTCTCCAGACTCTGTCACGTCTGTCACATGTGCTCAGTGTGAACCTGCTTTCATCTGTGAAGAGCACAGGGCGCCAGTGGCGAATTTGCCAATCTTGGTGTTCTCTGGCAAATGCCAAACGTCCTGCACGGTGTTGGGCTGTAAGCACAACCCCCACCTGTGGACGTTGGGCCCTCATACCACCCTCATGGAGTCTGTTTCTGACCGTTTGAGCAGACACATGCACATTTGTGGCCTGCTGGAGGTCATTTTGCAGGGCTCTGGCAGTGCTCCTCCTGCTCCTCCTTGCACAAAGGCGGAGGTAGCAGTCCTGCTGCTGGGTTGTTGCCCTCCTACGGCCTCCTCCACGTCTCCTGATGTACTGGCCTGTCTCCTGGTAGCGCCTCCATGCTCTGGACACTACGCTGACAGACACAGCAAACCTTCTTGCCACAGCTCGCATTGATGTGCCATCCTGGATGAGCTGCACTACCTGAGCCACTTGTGTGGGTTGTAGACTCCGTCTCATGCTACCACTAGAGTGAAAGCACCGCCAGCATTCAAAAGTGACCAAAACATCAGCCAGGAAGCATAGGAACTGAGAAGTGGTCTGTGGTCACCACCTGCAAAACCAGTCCTTTATTGGGGGAGTCTTGCTAATTGCCTATAATTTCCACCTGTTGTCTATTCCATTTGCACAACAGCATGTGAAATGTATTGTCAATCAGTGTTGCTTCCTAAGTGGACAGTTTGATTTCACAGAAGTGTGATTGACTTGGAGTTACATTGTGTTGTTTAAGTGTTCCCTTTATTTTTTTGAGCAGTGTATTTCAAGGCCTACCTTCAAACTCGGTGCCTCTTTGCTTGACATCATGGGGAAATCAAAAGAAATCAGCCAAGACCTCAGAAAAAAACATTGTAGACCTCCACAAGTCTGGTTCATCCTTGGGAGCAATTTCCGTTATGTTTGGAGGAAAAAGGGGGTCGCTTGCAAGCCGAAGAACACCATCCCAACCGTGAAGCACGGGGTGACAACATCATGCTGTGGGGGTGCTTTGCTGCAGGAGGGACTGGTGCACTTCACAAAATAGATGGCATCATGAGGAAGGAAAATTATGTGGATATATTGAAGCAACATCTCAAGACATCAGTAAGGAAGTTAAAGCTTGGTCGCAAATGGGTCTTCCAAATGGACAATGACCCCAAGCATACTTCCAGAGTTGTGGCAAAATGGCTTAAGGACAACAAAGTCAAGGTATTGGAGTGGCCATCACAAAGCCCTGACCTCAATCCAATAGAAAATGTGTGGGCAGAATTGAAAAAGCTTGTTCGAGCAAGGAGGCCTACAAACCTGACTCAGTTACACCAGCTCTGTCAGGACGAACGGGCCAAAATTCACCCAACTTATTGTGGGAAGCTTGTGGAAGGCTACCCGAAACGTTTGACCCAAGTTAAACAATTTAAAGGCAATGCTACCAAATACTAATTGAGTGTATGTAAACTTCTGACCCACTGGGAATGTGATGTAAGAAATAAAAGCTGAAATAAATAAGTCTCTCTGCTATTATTCTGACATTTCACATTCTTAAAATAAAGTGGTGATCCTAACTGACCTAAAACAGGGAATTTTTACTAGGATTAAATGTCAGGAATTGTGAAAAACTGAGTTTAAATGTATTTGGCTAAGGTGTATGTAAACTTCCAATTTCAACTGTAGGTTTCAGCTCTGTGATGAGGCAGGTACAGTTCTATATCGTGGAGCTCCGCCCCGTAGGGGAGCTCTGCTCCTATTGGTTTACCCCGCTGCCTAGGCAGCGAACAGCCTGAGACAAAATGATGCACACACCTGCAGCCAATAGGAGTACAGGTGTCCCTATAAGAGGGGACGCTTCCCCTCAATCAGCCTCCCTTTATCTTCAGCGACTGGACTAGACTGAAGACGCCTACGAGGAGACGAAGACTCAGGACGAAGAAACGCAGTCGATTCCAGTTCTCGATGTCGTCCTAAAATGAGCACACCTGGAGATTTTCCACCCCCAAAAGCTATTTTCAGAGCTCAATTTCGCTGTTTCTCCATGGCGACTACTGACCCTCACGACTTATGTTTTGTGTGTCTAGGGTCACAGCACGCAAGGGACGGCCTCAATGTTCCCCCTATGTGCGCCAGCTGCGCCCTCCTTTCTTTGAAGGAGAGGAAGCAGCGCTGGGCGTTTCTTAGGGAGGATATCCCCCTCGTGGACGTGCTATCGGTGTTAGCCTCAGCTTCTGAGGCGTCATCCGAGGGCGCCGACTCAGGGGAAGACAGGGATGTTGGGGAGGAGATGGATATTCCTTTGGAACAGTCTGTCTCAATGACCCAGATCTTCAAGACCCCCTTTCCTTTGGAGAGCAAGAGGTCCTGTTCGTCCCTGGGCGATGACGACACGGGCTCTGAGAGATCAGTAGCCCTGTCCTACGCAGCAGCCTCTCTGCGCTCAGAGTTTCCGGGCTCATTGAGAGGGCTGTAAAACGTTCGGAGATGCACCCCATTCCCTCCAGGTCGGAAGTGGATATGATGGAGGGCGGCGGAGCCCCTGTCCTCTCTTGACAAATACGTTGAGGGCTCATGGGAGGCGCCTCTGGTGACACGTTCGCCGGCCAAGGCATAACTCCCGTTCACCAGAGTGGAAGGGAGACAACAGGGCTTCACGAAGGGAATCCCCAGGTTTGAGAGCGCCATGGCTGCGTATCTCGTACCGGGTTCGAGTCCCTGGCCCTCTTCCAAAAAGGCCACCTTGCCGACCCAAAAGGACAGGTTCACAGTGCAGCTGGTAGAAAAGTGTTTTACGGTGGGAGCCCAAGCTGTAGCAGCAGCTAATAACATTGCCCTCCTAGTGGCTTTTCTGTCCCGTCTAACCACGGGTAGGATTGAGCATAGCAGGGAGGAGGTGGAAGAGGCGTCCAGAATTTCTGCCGCTATTCTCCACCTGACACAGGCGTTGGCTGTCTGTGTGGGGAGGTCCATGGCCACCTCGGTGGTCATTGAGCGACACCTGTGGCTGTCTATGACGGCCATGAAAGAAGCCAATAGAGTGTCGCTCTTGAACGTCCCCATCTCTGACGACGGCCTCTTCTGGGTCACCGTCAAAGACGCAACGGAGTGTTTTATGAAGTTGGACGAGGAGAGGAAGCAGCTGGCTAGACACCTGCCACTGGCAGTAGACCTGGCTCTACTGCAAGGCGTCGTGCCCGGCATCAGACGGCGACTTCGAGCAGCAGGAGAGAGGGCCCAGCTGCAGCTGAGGTCCCAACGATTCCGCCGGCCAGGGAAGTCATTCGGACGCTGACCTGGCAGCCCAAGGGTAGCCAGAAGCGGCGACGCACATGACGGAACGTGGGGGAGAGAATGGAGGATGGCACGGCGCATAGTGTGAATGAGCCCGCTATTCCCCCCCACCCTTCTGTTGAGGGTCCGGAGGAGAATGTTTGTGACGTTTTTAATAAAGAGTTGGCTCCAATTGACTTTGTCACAAGAGAGGCCCTTTTCCATAATACATCTGAGAGTGTTCAGACCTCTTCACTCTCTGTCTCGCTCTCACCACTCTGAGTGTAGCTCAGCACACCAAGGGTGCGTAGTTGAGCACACACGAGGCGAGTGTGATAAAGGTAACAAGGCGCCGCCGCCAGACTCCTAGGAGTACTGCAGTGAAGGTTTCACATTTAAGTCATTTAGCAGACGCTCTTATCCAGAGCGACTTACAAATTGGTGCATTCAACTTAGGATAGCCAGTGGGACAACCACATCCTGATCACAGTAAGTACACTTCTTCAAACAAGCAGCTGTGAGCAAAGTCAGTGCAATCAGGGACAACTACATCTCGATCACAATAAGAATGATGACGCAATCGCTAGTTGGGGACGGCGCTCTTTCTCAGGCTAACGCCTCAGTCAGTGCAGTTCAAACCCGTGCTGCATTCACGGAGGGCCGGGATATCGAGGTTACGAGTTTAACCAACGTATCTGAGCCCCCGTTTCTCTCAGAACGCGCTGATGTTTCCTCTCCCTTTCTTGGGAGGCCTGCCTTGGGCTGTTCCACCACTTCAGAGCTGGGGAACAGCGGCGGCGAGGGCCGTCGAGGAATACAGGTCCTTCTTACTGAGTGTACCACAGCTTCGCGCTCTTCCGCTTTCTCTGCATTGATGGGAGTGGCGGCGAAGCTGTACCCTCTCACTTTGGCTAGACCAGACGTTGCAGAAGGGTTATGCCATCCAATTCTATCGGACCCCTCCCCCATTCAGGGGGGTGGTGGAGACGGTGATGAAAACGCCCGAAAAAGTTGCCGCTCTCATTGCAGAGATGACGGAACTTTTGGCGAAGGAGGTGGTCACAGTAGTTCCCTGGGAGCAAAGGAACAAAGGGCTATATTCGCCCTATTTCCTGGTGCCGAAAAAGACGGGGAATGAGGCCGATATTGGATTTACGCATTCTCAACGAGAGCGTAGCCAAACGGCCCTTCCAAATGCTAACGACAAAACGTCAACTGGAATGTGTCTAGAAGGGAGACTTTTGTACGAGCATAGACCTAAAGGACGCATACTTTCATGTGCCGGTGCATCCGCGTCACAGGAAGTTTCTGCGGTTCGCCTTTCAAGGGGTGGCGTACAAGTTCACGAGGATGCCATTCGGGTACGCCCTGGCACCTCGCACGTTTTCCAAATGTATGGAGGCGGCATTGGAACCGTTGCGTCGTCAGGGAATAAGGCTACTAGCCTACCTAGACGACCTACTGGTTCTCGCCCCGTCAGCAGAGCTGGCGTTCACTCACACGACAGAGACCGTGATTCATCTCACGCGTCAGGGGTTCGCTGTGAATTGGAAAAAGAGCGCACCCTGGCTCAGTCATCAGATTGTCTATCTGGGGATGCAGATAGACATTGTGACGATGAGGGCTTGAATTTCGGACCCTCGAAGTGTTGCTATGTTGCTAGCCCTACGACGGTTTCGTCCGAATCACACGGTAACAGCGCTTTTGGTCATGTCACTCTTGGGTCTCGTCGTCATCTCAGCGGAACCACGAAATGGGCCTTCTGCGCATGCGCAGAATACAGCGATGGTTCGCCCAACTACGAATAGACCCAGTGCGTCATCGTCGTCGGTTGGTGGTGGTTCCCCTCTCGCTCAGTGCAGATCTTAACTATTGGAGAGACCCGCGTGTTCTCACACACAGAGTCCCAATAGGCAAAGTGTCCTCCTACATTCCAGTGTTTACAGATGTCTCTCTGACTGGATGGGGAGGGACATGTCAGACCCAAGCGATAGGAGGTGTGTGGCCTCTCGAGTCGTCACATCAACTTCCTAGAGTTGGAAACGGTTCTACTGGTTCTGACCCACTTCGCGTCTACCCTTCGGGGTCGCGATGTGCTGGTCTGGTCAAACAACCGAACCATAGTAGCCCACATCAATCGCCAGGGAGGAGTCAGGTCTCCTGCACTCCACCGGGCGGCGGGGGAATTGTGGCTGTGGGCTCACGAGCACCTTCACTCATTGAGAGCAGGACACATTCCAGGCTACTTGAAAGTAGGGGCAGACATCATGTCTCGAGGGGGTCCTCGAGATGACGAGTGACATCTGCACCCGAACATCGTTCTCCAGATTTGGGAATGGTTCGGGAGAGCCGAGGTGGATCTATTCGCGTCACAGGTGAACGCGCATTTCCCTCTTTGGTTCTCTCTTCGAGCTCAGGACGAACCGCCACTGGGGAGGGACGCATTTGCGCACTGACTGTGCCGAGAGTTCTCCTGTATGCTTTCCCACCGCTGTCCTGCATTCTCCCACTGTTAGCCAGGGTGAGATCAGGCGGGCTGTCAATCATATTGGTGGCTCCCGATCGCCCAGGGGCTCCATGGTTCGCGGAGATGATTCAGATGTTGATTGCGCCACCTTGGCAAATTCCACATCAACGGGACGCGTTGCCCATAATCGGCCAACCACTGAAGGCTTGGCTCCTGAGAGGGACAGGCTAGAGCGCCGTGGGTTATCTGATTCTGTAATCAGAACCATACAGGGTTCACGTGCCAGTTCCACTTCCAGGGTGTATGTCAGCAAATGGAATGTGTTTTCACAGTGGTGTGCCACAGAAAATGTGGACCCTGTGTGCTGTCAGGTTGAGTGTTTTCTCGTTCCTACAGTTTTTATTTGATAAGCAACGTTCGCCCGCCACCATTAAGGTGTTTGCAGCGGTGATTTCGGCTTGTCATGAGGGGTTTGGCAGAGACACTGTCTTCAGCCACCCTCTGGTGAAACGTTTCCTTTTAGGAACACGGAGGCTTAGGCCAATGCCTAGAGCCACGGTTCCTCAGTGGGATTTGGCTCTGGTACTCGGAGCGCTCTGTGAGTCGCTGTTCGAACCATTGAATCAAATTCCCATCAAGATGCTGTCTTTAAAGACAGCACTGTTGCTAGCTTTGACTACTGCTAAGCGTGTCAGTGATTTGTGTGCTCTTTCGACGAGACCCGACTGCCTTGCTGTTAATGGCGATTTGAGCAGAGCGGTGTTACGTCCTAACCCGGCATTTATGCCAAAGGTTATTAAGAGCTCATATAGATCACAGACCGTGGAGCTGTGGGCTTTTTCTCCTCCTCCGTACTGTGCCCAGTACGCGCCTTGGCGTGTTACATTGAGCGCACAGCAGCGATTAGGTTATCGCCTCAGCTGTTTGTGTGTCACGGTGCGGCTGCACTAGGTAGACCACTTTCGAAACAGCGTCTGTCTCATTGGCTTTGCGAAGGCATTGAGACTGCTTATGAGGCAGCGGGGTGACAATTGCCTCAGGGTATAAGGGCCCACTCCACTCGTGGAGTAGCGGCTTCTACTGCCCTTTTCAGAGGAACAGAGGTAGAGGATATTTGTGCAGCGGCGTCGTGGTCATCACCGTCTCCATTTATCAGTTTCTATCTCTTGGACTAGGTCTGTAACATTTTGGCTCGGTCTGTACTCAGCGTAGCTGATAGGAGGCCTTGAGCTAGGAGAAAGGAATGCAGGACTAAAGAGGTAGGTCTGACATATATGACATGACTCCTGACTGACATGTTCAGTACAGTAGAGGGAATGTTATTGATCTGCCTACCAGTATTACTGGGTTGGGGCGGAATAATAATAATAATAATAATAATAATAATATGCCATTTAGCAGACTCTTTTATCCAAAGCGACTTAGTCATGCGTGCATAAATGTTTGTATGGGTGGTCCCGGGGATCGAACCCACTACCTTGGCGTTACAAGCACCGTGCTCTACCAGCTGAGCTACTGAGGACCACTGATGAGGGAAATAGTTTTGGTAACTTTGTTACATTACTATTGGACCCGTCATAAAATATTGACGGAATTGTGATGTCATCTATCTGCTGGTTCAGATTAGTATGACTCATATTCTGGTTATCTGCCCACTAGACATTGGCAATGCCATTGGACTAGGTGGGGTGGATTTGTACCGAGGACACAGTATATTGTGACACAGTGTGTTACAGTACTGTGGGACTTGGTCGCAGCCATTGCTAGGCCCAACCTTTTCATTTAGGTGGGAAGTGTTGGGCTCGGCAGGGAGTACATTTTGGAGCGTTGCGCTCCGGCTTAAACCAATAGGAGCAGAGCTCCCCTATGGGGCGGAGCTCCATGATATAGAACGATAGTTACCGGAGTGTAACTCCAGTTCTATGAGTGGAGCGGAGCCCCATAGGACTTAAGGCCCTGCCGACCCTCTCTAGTCTCGCTGAAGATAAATATCTCGGGAGGCTGATTGAGGGGAGGCATCCCCTCTTATAGGGACACCTGTGCTCCTATTGGCTGCAGGTGTGTGCATAATTTTGTCTCAGGCTGTTCGCTGCCTAGGCAGCAGGGTAAACCAATAGGAGCAGAGCTCCCCTATGGGGCTCCGCTCCACTCATAGAACTGGAGTTACAACTCCGGTAACTATCGTTTCTATTAGGGCCTGCATCTCAGTTCGTTTCACTATGATTGGTTTCATCATGTTTGTTCCCCCTTGAGGTCAACCTTTATGATCGTTGGTGATACAGGTTTCAGCTCTGACGAGGCAGGCACATTTTCTATTAGGACCTTCATCTCAGCTATCATTTGACCTTGCTAGTATGCCCACTTTATTACTCAATCTTCTGTGGCAGCATTATTGATTTGTGTGAGAGGGTTCGTGTGGGTGTTTGGTCATGGAGATTGATGAATAATATCCCACTGTGATGTCAGCTGAAATGGCGATTAAAAAAAATAAAAAATATATATGATTATTTTTAACTTGATTTTTATCACTGTATTCCACTTATTGGTGGGTTGGACAGTGTTTGTGTTTACTCAGCTTTTCAGATGAAGCTTACCATAATAGGCTAATGGAGACAGCAACAGGTGATGTAAAGGGCCTGCTTTGACTGAAAGTCAGCCCGAGTTGACTGGATAAGCACCAGGAGATGCATCTTCTTGTTTTCACAGGGGCACTGTGCAAACATTAAGCATAAACATTTTCAGGTATCCTGTATAGAACACTTTGTTTTGGTAGCCTGTTTGTTGACACGTTCCCTTTTTAATCAGATTGCATGCCAATGATACTGAATGTGTCTTTTAATACAGTGAATGTCTTTGCAGGGATAGATTCTCAGAGTCCTCTTGCGTAACAATAATGGGTAAGGATGCAAATAAAAGGTGCTGCCAGTAAATGGAGAGGAAGACTGGAGTGATCTCTGGCAAAGGGTCAGTGGCAGGATTGTTTTTATTGTGTTTTTTCTCCTTCCTCCTGCAATGAGTCGGAGAGGTTACGAGGTGATGTGAGTCATGTAGCGAGAGGAGGGTGATGTCAGCACTCAGTCACTCACATCCATGTTGTTCTACCCGGGGCGCCTTCACTAGCTAGTGAGCTGCTAGCCTACGCAAAGCTTCTCACCAGGCAGGTTTAGACCTCCGCACACAGCCAGGGAGAGCGGCAGAGCAGGGCAAGCAAAGACCTGTCTCCCCCCTGCACCACTATGTCACCACCCAAGAACCTCAGAGTTGGGCTTCTAGAGAGAGTCATTGGAGTAGGTTGGTCTTCACTACCTGATTTACTCTAACCCCTGGTAATATTGGTTTTTGTGGGGGTTCAGGAAATGGAAATGCTGTGTAAATGTAAATGACAGTTGAGGAGATGCTCTGTTTTCTTTCCCTTTGTCCCCTCAAAAACAAGCCTGAAACAGGAAGGAGGAAAGCGGTGTGGGTCTAGGATTGAGATTGTAGGGCAGAAAGGGATGTGAGAGGAGTGAGGAGGCCATTCCCCCAGGTTCCTGACTGACTTTCCAGGCTATTGCCCCCTTGTGCTGCTAGCTAGTCTGACATGGTCCTCCTGCGTTTATCTTGGCCTCTTCCAGAATTCATGTAGACTAACATAAGAAAAAGACTGTCTGTTGTATAGCTTTTAAAGACCAACTAATGCAACTGCCATTTTATTACAGCCTTGGAAGAAATCGAATGAGGCAGGCCTACTTTCCTGATGTAGGCCTAATAATTATAAGAGATTCATTTATTTTGTCTAGAAAACAACTCTGACATCTGCTTGGTCATACACTGTTGTCATTGGAATATGAGATTTTCCTTGTCTGGTGCTTTTTATCCCTCTGTGCATGTGGTCGCTTGATAAGAGTACTGTCATTTAGGCTAGATGACTACCGCAAACCAAGAGAAGGGTAGCCGAGATCAATGAGCCAGTGGGATAATAAACTCTCAAATGTTATAGACTTCGTGTATTTTACATTTACATTTACGTCATTTAGCAGATGCTCTTATCCAGAGCGACTTACAGGAGCAATTAGGGTTAAGTGCCTTGCTCAAGGGCACATCGACAGATGGGATTAGAACCAGCGACCTTTCGGTTACTGGCACAACGCTCTTAACCACTAAGCTACCTGCCGCCCTAAATTACAGCACTAAATTATGGTAGCATGATCTAGTTTAGAAGACTATTGCTTCTGATGATAGCCATGACATACTTCTTCAGTCTCTCCACATGAGGAGCATTGGCAAGACTAGTTAGCCTACCCCCCTCTAGTGTAGGCATGTTGTGATATCACCCCCACTTCCTGGTGTCCTATGCCAGGGATTATGGCTGTTCTAGCAGCTGCATTCATCATGTACGGCCCATGGAAGAGTCAACCCTTGTTTTTTCCCCTCTGTCTTTTGTCTGGAACTCATGGAATCTGTGCAGTCTAGACACCAAAGCTAACCCCTGATCCCTTTGGGTCCTGAAGACGTGGGCAGCAGGCGCCTCCTGGTAAGATTTGCCGCTCATTCCGGCCAGCTTTTGGGCCCCTGGTGGCCTGTCCCTGGCCACGTCGCCTAGCTCTAGAGACAGACGGACCACTCTGATGTGTCAGAGGAAATAGGCCTATACTGGGCTACATGACTCTATGTTACTGTTTTACTATCTGATTCTGTTTTAGATGGATGATACATAGACTCTGACTCTTGATGTGATGTTGAGGACTGTCTCTTGAACGGTGAATAAATTTGGTCAAGGAAATGTAATTTTGTGAATAGGCCTACTTCTAATGCTGGCATGTAGTTTTTACGCATATTTTGACGGTTCTGCAATAGTTAGGCTAGCTGGTGGAACTTACCGGTAAGTAGATATTTACATTTCTCATGTCGTCTGTTTCCATGTTAGAATGTCCCACTGCGGGGGTGGTTGATTGCACAGTCGATTCTCTGTAACGGCCTTTGTGCCCCTGCTTGAGCAACACCACCTCGATGAGTCAGTTTGATCACCTGGAAAGGAGTGGTCAGCAAAGCCACTTTGGTCCCTAGCTGATGACTGGCTAAAGCAGGTATGTGTGTGTAGACAGAGGGTGAATCTCTCCTTTAGGTCAGCTTGACACGTCCCCTCTCTCTAGGGGGCAGGGTGTACCAACACTCTTTAATGGACTCCTTACCTAGTTTCCTATCCTCCATAATGTTTGGAGAAAAAAAACAGAGGTTTTGAAACTAATGTCATCACAAGTAATGCAGTCTCTTTTCACACTTGCACTTGTCAAATTGAGGCCCAGTCCATATAGGTAGAGCTCAAGGCCCCACGGACCCAGGGTTCACACACCATTAGCCTACATGTAGCCTAGCTTGAAGGCAATGAATGAACACTGATGCTTTTGCCAAATCTCTCATTTGGCTTTTCTCTGTTTTGGACTTCCTCCTCCATTCATAATGGGATGTTTTGACATCTGGGGCATATCCTCTTCACCAGTGTTCTCAATGCCAGTCTTATCTGTACTCCCCACCCACCCACCCCTCCTTTCTATTCATTAATTGGCCCAGTGTAAAGAATATTGTGTGTTAAATAGTTAACCAAATAGCTACCCAGACTATCTGCATTGACCCTTTTTGCACAAACTATTTTTGACTCTATTCACACACACTGGACTCTAGCCACACACTCACACATACTGACACTCCAACACATACTCACACATAACACTTCCAAAAAGGCACACATTTGCCACACACACACACTTCCACACTCATCACATATGCTGCTGCTACTGTCTGTTATCAATGCTGTTACCTTGTCACTTTACCCCTACCTACAGTGCCTTCAGAAAGTATTCAGACCCCTTGACTTTTTCCACATTTTGTTACGTTACAGCCTTTTTCTAAAATTGAATAAGTAAAACAATTTCCTCAGCAATCTACACACAATACCCCATAATTTCAAAGTGAAAACAGGTTTTTGGAAAATGTTGCAAATGTATAAAAAACAAGCATGGCAGCATCATGCTGTGGGGACGTTTTTCAGCGGCAGGGACTGGGAGAATAGTCAGGATCGAGGGAAAGATGAACGGAGCAAAGTACAGAGAGATCCTTGATGAAAACCTGCTCCAGTGCGCTCAGGACCACAGAATGGGGCGACGGTTGACCTTCCAGCAGGACAACGACCCTAAGGACACAGCTAAGACAATGCAGGAGTGGCTTCGGGACAAGTCTCTGAATGTCCTTGAGTGGCCCAGCCAGAGCCCGGACTTGAACCCGATCGAACATCTCTGGAGAGACCTGAAAATAGCTGTGTAGCAACACTCCCCATCCAACCTGACAGAGCTTGAGAGGATCTACAGAGAAGAATGGGAGAAACTCCCCAAATACAGGTGTGCCAAGCTTGTAGCGTCATACCCAAGAAGACTCAAGGCTGTAATCGCTGCCAAAGGTGCTTCAACAAAGTATTGAGTAAAGGGTCTGAGTACTTATGTAAATGTGATATTTCAGTTTTTTTTATTTTATACATTTGCTAACATTTATAAAAAACAGTTTTTGCTTTGTCATTATGGGGTATTGTGTGTAGATATATGAGGGGGGAAAAAACAATTTAATCATTTTTAGAATAAGGCTATAACGTAACAAAATGTGGAAAAAGTCAAGGGGTCTGAATACATTCCGACGGCACTGTAGATGTACATATCTACCTACATTTCCTCGTACCTCTGCACATCAACTCTGTACTGGTACCATTTCTCATTGTGTATTTATTCCTTGTGTTAAATTTTAAATATTTTATTGTATTCTGCATTGTTGGGAAGGGCTTGTAAGTATTTCACTCTTGGTCTACACCTGCTCTACACCGATTTGTGTTGCTCCAGAGGCAGCTTGAGTAGTATTGCCTATTTTGCAGAGCGAGAGAGTTGAACATAGGGCAAGCCACAGCAGTGGAGTCAGGAATGTGACCTCCTGTGCATTCCTCTCTCAAATAGCTGGTGCAACCCCCCCCCCTCTCTTTCTTGCTCTCTCATTTGCTTGCTTGGTCTTTCTCTGTCTCTCTCTTTTGCTCAGGCGCCCTTCTGTTCCTTGCTCTTACTTTCCTACTGTCTCCCTCTCTTGCTCTCGTTTCATAACAATTATAGATAGACATATTGCTCAAATACCATCAAGTGAACCACTGAGGCAATTGGTCCCAGTCGCAGAAGAAGGTTTGATGGGTATGGAGTTCGGAGTTTTGATAATGTAATGTAACATCGGTCATGATCATTAGGATAAATCTGACCTAATCGCTATGATAGATAAGCAGGCAATGATTAGCGCGTGTGAATGAGATGGCTAAAAGTCATGATGGTGAAATATGAATTAGAGGGGGAACTTGAGACTGAGCTAGTTTGCTAATGGGCTAGAGAAATAGCCAACAGTGATAAATGAATACATTGTACACATTCTGCAGTGCATACACATGCTTTTATAATCATCTGGGGTACTATTGTTCGTTACCTAATGCAGGCTGTAGTGCAGATGGGACTCACCAGCAGCCTGGCTTCGGGGTCGAGGAGTTTGTTTAAGCCTAGCGTGAAATGTGTGTTTCATCACCGCTGTGCTAACCGGCAGGGCAGCAGCGGGCCCTCTGGACGGCTTTTAAAACAACAACAGAACCCTTAGCAAAAAACACTCATCAGCCCATCTCTGAGTCCGCCTGAGCAGAATGAGCAAGAGGATTTAAAGCTTCCGCCCCACTTCACATCCCCCTCTCCCTATACTCTCGTCTTCTCCTAACCCCCCTTCCCCTACTCCTCTTGGTGCTCCTCCTCCTGGTGCTCCAGATTATCGGAGCAGACACACGCTCCAAGTCGGGGCAGGAATGCGCTGTGGGAGCTCTCTGTCCCTGCCACCCTGCCTCCCCTCTGCCCTGGCCTAGGCCTGCAGCTCAGCTGTTGTTTTCTCTGTGGACAACCTGGTACCTATGATGCGAATTCCATCTTGTGATTAAAAATTCCGTCCAGTCACAGCTTGTTTAATTCTAATGCCTCGGTCCCCTAACCGAATGCTGCGGCCGCAAATGTCCATTTTGCGCATTGCTTCCAAAATTCTTAGAAGGGTTAAGCTAATTTGTGAACTTTTTGAAAACGAACTTGAGGTAGCCAGCCTAATTCTCTGTATAAGTTAGACCGTAGCTGATTGCTCTTGGTCAAGAGGTCCAATTGTTGTTAATATTAGATGAGTAGTGTCTAGTAATTCAGCACTGTCCTTTCTATTCTATTTTTTAGGCAACCTGAGTAGTTTTGGAATACATTAGTCTACTGTATTACAGAGCAATAAACATTTTATTTATATATTTATATATATATATATATATATATATATGTATGTGTGTGTGTGTGTATATGATAATGCATACAATCTCAAAACAAAGGATCCCAGTCCAGACCAATCTACATGAGTTATCCTGTCCTTTGCATTCAAAGAACCTCCGATCCATCCCGACTGCAGCAGCGAGCTATACAAGGGGCCGCTATGCTGGCTGCATCTGGATCCACTTAAACACAAAGAAAACCAACCAGTGACTCCTCCACTGCAGCTCCCAGCCTCCTATCATAGGCTAATAACCACTCTCTCTCTCTGGACAGACAGGCCCTCTCCCTCTCAGACCTAGAAACATCTGCAGGACGTCTCGTTAAGGTCGATAGCCTGTAAAAAGAGCTGAGGCATTTACTGCATGTGCCCTGTTCACTGCGTCTGGGCTAAGTGTATACAACTGGCCTGGTTTAGACTGAAGTAACTGAGTCTGCCGCCACTACCATGTATTATTTTATGTAGATGGACCTCATAACCGTTAACAGGGTATCTGTGCTCACCAAATGGGAGATAGACCCAGGTATGGTCAGTTCTGTCATAGAGGAAAATATTCCACCAGCTCCCCCCGCACACCCACTTACCTCCTTCCTTCGCTAGAGTTTGGCTTTTCTGTTCTGCATCTTCATAAAACAATGGAATATCAAATGTTGCTCCATTGCCAGTTGTCTGGGTCAAATTATGAGTTTTGAAAAATTCTGATTTACTGGAGGAGCTACCCCCCCCCCAACACACACACACACACACACACACACACACACACACACACACACACACACACAGGCCTACACTCTCTAACACTCATTCACTCACTCACCCTTCTCAAATACATGTGTAAATATTGGACAATAAATTGTGCATTCCTGTATTATACTTATGCAAAAAGATAAAATACATTTATCCTACTGCCATTTACTTTAAGTTTGTATTTTATTATGTCTTATTGTTGTAGCATTGTCGAGAAGGAAACTGCAAGTAAGCATTTTGTTGGACGATGTATACCATGCGTATCCCGTACATACGAGTAATACAACTTGAAAGACACACCCACGTGTTGTCACAATACCAGTATCGCGATACTAGGAAGTAAGGGAGAAAAGGAAACAAAACATGAAGCGGACATCATTTTTAAGGAAAACATTCCTAATGTTGGAAGAAACTGCCTTATGTTGTCCAAAAAAATTATTTTGCAAGATGTAGCACACAATATTTTACAAAAGTAGGTTTTAAAGGAGCATAGAGTTTCGTCTGCTTCGTGTATTCTTTTTTGCCAAGGAAAATCTGGTACCGTAGTATCGCGATACTGGTATCGTGACAGCGTCCTGTTGCATTTTTTCGTGGTAGGCCTCATTTGTCTGATAGCCCTCTCCTGCTCCATATTGTTTTAACCTCCTTTCTTTCTGTGTCAGATGATTCATCATTCATGAAAACAAATGACGCTTTTGGGATCCGTAAGACTTGGCCACTCCACTACCAAAACATTTCAATTATGGCATTGTCTCTGACTATCGAAGAGGCCGTTTTGGGTTTGTGAATATGTCTGTCTGTGTGCGTAATCTAAATCCTATTCCTGTGTTTGTGTATACACAAGTGTACTGCATCTCCCTCTGCTCCTCCTACCAGTAGTGTGAGTGTGTGTGTGTGTGTGCGCATGTATCTGCCTCGTGTCTGTGTTGAAACATTTCAACTGCATTCACTGTCTCGACATTCCAGCATGCGATGAGGAGATTAGCACAGGTGCTGCTTCCTCGCCATGGCGCCCCCTGAGTATTTCCCCGACGACTGAGAAGAAAAGGGCCATCAGTGGTATCTGGCCATCGCATCATAAAAGGCCCCATCCACCAATCACATGGGCTCGGTCTCTCTCAGCTATGCCCTGTAGGAGGTCTGGGCTGCCTGAATCAAAGGGCCAATGGAGCAATGCTGACAGAGGGTCTGTTTTGGCAACAGGTCTCCTACTATATCCTAACTCAGGCAGGTATGGCTAAAGAGAGAGGAGGGGAGTAGCAGTGGGGATACAGTGAGGGAAAAAAGTATTTGATCCCCTGCTGATTTTGTACGTTTGCCCACTGACAAAGACATGATCAGTCTATCATTTTAATGGTAGGTTTATTTGAACAGTGAGAGACAGAATAACAACAAAAAAATCCAGAAAAACGCATGTCAAAAATGTTATAAATTGATTTGCATTTTAATGAGGGAAATAAGTATTTGACCCCTCTGCAAAACATGACCTAGTACTTGGTGGCAAAACCCTTGTTGGCAATCACAGAGGTCAGACGTTTCTTGTAGTTGGCCACCAGATTTGCACACATCTCAGGAGGGATTTTGTTCCACTCCTCTTTGCAGATCTTCTCAAAGTCATGAAGGTTTCAAGGCTGACGTTTGGCAACTCGAACCTTCAGCTCCCTCCACAGATTTTCTATGGGATTAAGGTCTGGAGACTGGCTAGGCCACTCCAGGACCTTAATGTGCTTCTTCTTGAGACACTCCTTTGTTGCCTTGGCCGTGTGTTTTGGGTCATTGTCATGCTGGAATACCCATCCACGACCCATTTTCAATGCCCTGGCTGAGAGAAGGAGGTTCTCACACAAGATTTGATGGTACATGGCCCCGTCCATCGTCCCTTTGATGCAGTGTTGTCCTGTCCCCTTAGCAGAAAAACACCCCCAAAGCATAATGTTTCCACCTCCATGTTTGATGGTGGGGATGGTGTTCTTGGGGTCATAGGCAGCATTCCTCCTCCTCCAAACACGGCGAGTTGAGTTGATGCCAAAGAGCTCGATTGTGGTCTCATCTGACCACAACAGTTTCACCCAGTTCTCCTCTGAATCATTCAGATGTTCATTGGCAAACTTCAGACGGGCCTGTATATGTGCTTTCTTGAGCAGGGGGACCTTGCGGGCGCTGCAGGATTTCAGTCCTTCACGGCGTAGTTTGTTACCAATTGTTTTCTTGGTGACTATGGTCCCAGCTGCCTTGAGATCATTGACAAGATCCTCCCGTGTAGTTCTGGGCTGATTCCTCACCGTTCTCATGATCATTGCAACTCCACGAGGTGAGATATTGCATGGAGCCCCAGTCCGAGGGAGATTGACAGTTATTTTGTGTTTCTTCCATTTAAGAATAATCGCACCAACTGTTGTCACCTTCTCACCAAGCTGCTTGGCGATGGTCTTGTAGCCCATTCCAGCCTTGTGTAGGTCTACAATCTTGTCCCTGATATCATTGGAGAGCTCTTTGGTCTTGGCCATGGTGGAGAGTTTGGAATCTGATTGATTGATTTATTCTGTGGACAGGTGTCTTTTATACAGGTAACAAACTGAGATTAGGAGCACTCCCTTTAAGAGTGTGCTCCTAATCTCAGCTCGTTACCTGTATAAAAGACACCTGGGAGCCAGAAATCTTTCTGATTGAGAGGGGGTCAAATACTTATTTCCCTCATTAAAATGCAAATCAATTTATAACATTTTTGACATGCGTTTTTCTGGATTATTTTGTTATTCTGTCTCTTACTGTTCAAAGAAACCTGATCATTTCTTTGTCAGTGGGCAAACGTACAAAATCAGCAGGGGATCAAATACTTTTTTCCCTCACTGTATGTAGTCGCCAAGTCATCGGTACAGAGGCAGATATGCATGTACACACACACACCATTGAGTTATCACCCCGGTTGCCTTACACACTACCCTACCCAAAACCTTACACCCGTGCCCCACCCTGAGTGGCCCATCTCCCACCCCAGCTGTGCCATGCTGATGGGGGATATGTGGAACCCAAAACCCCTCTCCTCATCCCCAGGCCTGCAAGGCCGAGACACCCAGGCTGCGTTCTCCAGTGACCCTGAGTAAACACACATGCCTGGTTCCTCACTGTCTGACTGACCGAGGTAAGTTGAGGGAGTCGAACACTGATGGCGCTAGGCTAGTTAGGCACAGCGATGGAATGAGGAGGCTAGTATGGTGTAATAACACTACAAATGCTGATTTGAACTACAGCTGGGCGCCTCTCTGTTTCTCTAATTAGAATTCTGGGTCTAATACCTCACGTTCCCACACTAAGATGGGCAGGACGATGGCCAAGCTTTGCATGGCTGACATTTGTGACATTGTTAGTCTCCTGGTACATGTGAGACGTGTGTGTTAAATGTTCAGCTTAGGTTACTTACACCTGGTGTGTTTGAGAGAGACGCTAAGACGACTTGATGATAAACTGACTGACGTCCTCGCTCTTAGTCCCATGTCTGGATGTGACTATAGGGCAGTTGGCAGAAAGCTGCCCGGATTATATACAGTGCCTTCAGAAAGTATTCACAACCGTTGACTTGTTTCACATTTTGTTGTTACAGCCTGAATTTAAAATTGATTAAATTGAGATTGTTTTTCTATACACAATACCCCATAATGTCAAATTTGAATTTTTTAATTTTTACAGATTATTTAAAAATAAAAAGCTGTAATGTCTCGAGTCAATAAGTCTTCAACCTGTCATTTAGGTTAGTATTGTGGAGTAACTACAATCTTGTTGATCCTTCCTCAGTTTTCTCCTATCACAGCAATAATACTCTGTAACTCTTTAAAAGTCACTATTGGCCTCATGGCGAAATCGCTGAGCGGTTTCTTTCCATTCCGGCAACTAAATTAGGAAGGATGCATGTATCTTTGTAGTGGCTGAGTGTATTGATACACCATCCAAAGTGTAATTAATAACTTCACCATGCTCAAAGGGATATTCAATGTCTGCGTAAAAAAAAAAATCTATCTACCAATAGCTGCCCTTCTTTGGTATTTTATTAGGATCCCCATTAGCTGTTGCAAAAGCAGCAGCTACTCTTCCTGGGGTCCACACAAAACATGAAACATGACGTAATACAAAACATTAATAGACAAGAACAGCTCAAGGACAGAACTACATACATTTTGCGAGGCATTGGAAAACCTCCCTGGTTTTGTGGTTGAATCTGTGTTTGAAATTCACTGCTCGACTGAGGGACCTTACAGACATGTATAGAGATGAGTTAGTCATTCAAAAATCATGTAGAACACTATTATTGCACACAGTATGTCCATGCAACTTATGTGATTTGTTAAGCACGTTTTTACTCCCAAACTTATTTAGGGTTGCCATAACAAAGGGGTTGAATACTTATTTACTCAAGACATTTCAGGTTTTCATATTTAATTAATTTGTAAACATAATTCCACTTTGACATTATGGGATATTGTGTGTAGGCCAGTGACAAAAAAATCTCAATTTAATCCATTTTAAATTCAGGCGCATAACATTTGGAAAAAGTCAAGAGGTGTGAATACTTTCTGAAGGCACTGTATGTAAATGAGATATTTCTGTATTTCATTTTCAATAAATTTGCTACATTTTCTAAAAACATGTTTTCACTTTGTCATTAGGGGGTATTGTGTGTAGATGGGAGAGAGAAAATCTATTTAATCCATTTTGAATTCAGGCTGTAACACAATGTGGAATAAGTCAAGGGGGGTGAATACTTTCTGAAGGCACTGTAGATCCGTATTCCCTGGCAATACCAGTGTTTCTGTTGTGTTGGAAACCTATGGTTACTTCCTCTTCAGTTTATTGGTAATGTCTACCTATCACCACTCTACTACCTATCCGAGGAGGCCTTTTACTCCTTTTCATGGTCCTTTGTACCAGATATCGTCCATATTAGTCAATGGTCATAGCAGCTGTAATTACCAATTGGACATTTAATATTTTTTTTTCAAATGAAGTTCTTCAAATGCATTCCTAGGTGACATACACTAGAGGGGCAAGTGTGAAATTACTCAATTTTCCACATAATTGTCACTTTTAAAATATCGGATACTACCTGGACATGGTCTGAATATTTTCCTTGTCCCATGTAATCACAAAGCTGTGTAAGGGTTTTTGTCAACACTAAAATGTTATCTGAAAGGTGTTTCCGCCACGTTGCTTTGTTTAGTTTATCTCTCCTGTGCTGGAGGGGTTGGAAAAAGGGATCAGAGAATGGAGCAAAATAGGAAAAGGGCCGAAAATCATCCTGTGTATGTCAGCTAACTGTTAACACACAGAGAGACGGATTATATGAAACGCAATGGATTAATTCTCTTAGGAGCTCATCACCAAACAATACGCTTCGTGTTTCTCCATCTGCAACCTTTCCCCCCCTCGCTTTTTCACAGCGCCTTCTCTTCATATCTCCTCATCCCCTCTCCGCTCTATGGTGAGTTAATGGAGTTTCGGGGAGATGGAGGAAGCAGGTGCGTTTCTCTTTGATTAGTGTGTGGGTGAGATGACACGTTTACCATGCCAGGCTGCGAGGATGTAGGGCCTGGTGGCATGTGACTGGATGCTCTGGGAACTTAGGTCATTACTAAGTCTCACACCATGTGTCAGGATGCCCTATAGCAGGGGTTCTCAAACTTTTTGGGGCCGGGGGACCCCTTTTGTGATAGCATATTCATCAGGAACCCCCTCATAATCAGAACACAACTTGAGTGATATAAAAATAGCATACAAGGGGTTTTACTATGACTTAGGCAGTGCATGGCCGGACAAACCAAGTCTCGGAGCCCTGGAAAGGAACATTTTAAAGGCCCATCTCTTGGCATTGAAAATAACATTTAGCAGTTTTCAAGCTAATATCCTGCAATTCTACACATTTTGCTATGAGGCAGAGAGAGAACATCGCAGTTTTAAAGCTTAAATTACAGTGCGTTTATGTAAAACAAATAATAATAGTATTGAGTTAGTGGATAATTAGTGAAGGACTGTGGATACCAATATCCCTGTGAGTCTCCCAGGCCCATGTTGCCCAGGGTTAAGAACAAAGTGTTGATGAATAATATGACCTTGTTGTATTGTGTTACACACTTTAAACTTATTCCACGGATCCCTTGGCCAAAAGTCGTTTAATCTGTTGTTGGTAACATTCAATAGCGGACCCCATTTTGAGAACCTCTGGCCTATAGATGCCTAGATGTCATCCCCCTCCACGCCCAACATTAGTCATACAGTTAAGATACAGTAACTGGAATGAAAAAGTTGACCAATACAAACCTATGATGCTTTTGGATCCACAGTCCATTGGGTAGCCTTAAAGTGGAAATTTACTTTTTTTTCAGCTGAAAGACAATGCACAGCGCATACATTTACATTGACATTTTAGTCATTTAGCAGACGCTCTTATCCAGAGCGACTTACAGTTAGTGCATACATAATTTTATCGAACCCACAACCCTGGCGTTGCAAACGCCATGCTCTACCAACTGAGCTACCCATGATGTTGCACAACGATTGATGTCAATAAGTTCCTGTTTTAGTCAGTGACATATTTGGGCTTGAAGCATGGCATTGTTTATTAATCAGAAACATCTACAAAGTTTTTCCTCTTCGGAGTCGCAACTGAGCTGAGCCAAACAGCTTTTCTTTGCACCGCCACTTTTTTACCAGAAAATTTAAATAATCCATTGGATAATTTGTAAATGTTCCCTTATTTTTGATCTAGTCTATAGCGTGTTAGCCAGCTAGCGTGCTTCTTGGCTGTGGAGTGACAGATCTAGTCTATAGCGTGTTAGCCAGCTAGCGTGCTTCTTGGCTGTGGAGTGACAGATCTAGTCTATAGCGTGTTAGCCAGCTAGCGTGCTTCTTGGCTGTGGAGTGACAGATCTAGTCTATAGCGTGTTAGCCAGCTAGTGTGCTTCTTGGCTGTGGAGTGACAGATCTAGTCTATAGCGTGTTAGCCAGCTAGCGTGCTTCTTGGCTGTGGAGTGTCAGATCTAGTCTATAGCGTGTTAGCCAGCTAGCGTACTTCTTGGCTGTGGAGTGACAGATCTAAGGTTCCCGCCAGTCTGGAGTCACCCGCTGAAGTGGTATTACACACACTTTTTAATTTAGCGTCTGCATAAAGGCAAGGAAAGTGAATAATCAGCAGTTTTGAGGGATACTGCTCATGACTGAAGTCAGAAATCTATCCAAAGAATACCTATATTTAACATTGCCTTCTGTCTAAAGCGGTAACTCTTAATTTGCCCACAATTACCGCTGCACCTTTTTATTGTAAATGTTCTGGTTTTGGACAGACCACGTGATCGTGCCTGTTTTATAGCCTATTCATTCTAGTGACTCTTGTTGATAACATTTCAAGGCATAAGATGCAGAAGTATGACACAACCCATTGTTGAGTTAAGTATGGCCACTCTAAAAAGACAGCTGAGGGAAGACAGAGCTAGAGAAAGGCATGTCGAAAGAGTGCCTGACTTCTGCCAAAGATTCTTTGTTCCTCACAGAAATTGTCTAACATTCACTCACTAGAAGCACATGGCCCTGCATGTTTATTTTAGATTAAAGTCTATTTTATCAGTTGAGACATATTAGATTTCACAATTATCGCAGTTCACCTCCAGTTGGCAATTTAACCTTATTTGAGCAGTGTAAAAAGTTAAGGAAGGGCTCAGGGGGAGGGCATACTTTTCTCTGTTATCTGACTGCGGAAAAGCTCTCTACTCTGAGCTCAAGCTATTGTGCTTTTAAAAAGCCAGCCGGCTTCCAGACCCCATTCTTTAACCTGTAAGCATTTCAGATCTGAGCAAGAGAGAGGGGGAAACAGAGGGGGAGAAGGAAAAGTAGGGATGGGAGTTTGAAGTGTTGGAGAAAGGCTTTTGAAAAAGTGTCTTGTGACTCTCCAACAGAAGGACAAAGAGAAACATCTGACTGGATCTTTCAGTTTTAACTTACATTTACGTCAACTTCAAATTTGGTTGTCAATCATCTGTCGCTTTGGATGCGTTTTTTGTACCCTTTCTGTTTGCGTTCCTCTTGGTGTGTGTGTGTAGTAGTTCTCTCTCTCTCTTGAGTGTGTATTGGGGGAGGTGGGAGGGCCCAGCCATCTGATGTCATTCAGTGCAGCAGGCAGAGCCTGAAAGAGGCCCTTTGTTGGCAGCCTGTAGCACGAGTCCCTGTGCTTCTCATGCTAACGGACACACACACAGGGGACAGGAGAGGGAATGGCACCATCCGGACTGCCTTAATACCCACTCAACTGACACATCCGCATGTCCAGCCAGCTTTCGGCCAGAACGGGTACACTTTTGGGTCGCTTCTGCCTCCTCCGCAGAGGAGCTAACCAAAACCAGAGAGAAAAAAAGATGGAGCCGCTAGGACTACAAAGTTTGTAGACTTTGCCGGGCAGCACAGTTCGCTTTTGTTTGGTGGAAGAGAGGAGAGAAAAGGGGGCCACAACAGCCAAAGATTCTGAGAGGAGAAAAGCAGAAGCCCTTGTTATTTTTTTTGTTCTTTGTCTTTTCAAGACAGACTAGGGGACATTTTTACCTTTTTTTCTTTTGATCTGCCGGCAAAAGGAAACATAAGGGACACTGGGCCGATAAACGAACAGGATTTTTCAAGTGGAAGCGAAAGAAAGCAAATGAAAATGTTGGAGATTTGCCTGAAATTGGTGGGGTGTAAATCTAAGAAAGGCCTCTCGTCCTCCTCCAGCTGCTACTTGGAAGGTAAGAATTTGAGGAACGGCAGTAGGGGTTGGTATGGAGTATAAGGTTGTTTTGAAATTTATTCTTAGAGAAAGACAAAGATGGTCAGAGAAGGAGAGGACACTGTAGGGTAGTTAATTGCGCTGGGCAGGGGTAGAGAGAGGGAGAAGATGAGCTATCTCTCCGTGTGAGGCCTCTGTCGTTCCTGGGCTCTGGAAAGTGGAGGGAGAAGGAAGCCAGACACACTGGGTTGCTGCAGAGTAAAGAAGGGGGAGAAGAGAATACAAGGACATCTGATTCCAGGCTGGGCCTGTTTTACTTTTGTTTATGAGGGTTTCCTTTTCACTCTTTGCTAAGATTTGCATCTTGTTTATTCCTTTTCTACATTGAGTGCAAAGAAAAGTTCAACTGAGTTATAGAGGTTTAAGACTATAGGCCTTATAGTGTACCATTGTAATTATTTTCCAAGCCTACGCTCTGTCCTACTTGAAACAAAGATGAGCTAAATAGATTAGCCTGAATCAAAGATTAATGAAATTCGGGGAAATCCGGGGTACATTGAGTTTCAACAGTCTAATTGATTTGTAATGGAAGACTCTGAAATGCACCATGTGCCAAGGATTGCACAACAAAATGATTTAATAGACAATATACTGTAGTCCTGGAACACTTTCCAGCAAAGTGGATGTTGATAAATAACTTTAACACACACTTTCATATAGCGGTAGTTACATACACACATAGACCAAAAATGAAAAAACTGTCTCTAAATTGGAATGACGTTTTCTGTATTTCCTGGAAAAAATTAGCAAATCTCTCCTTGGAAGGATATCCACTTACTGAATTTGCAAGAAGAAAGTTAGCCCACAATTTACCTATCTTTCAGTTTACATTACTCATAGCCTTATGTGTGGCAAATTCTTCTGCAGTCAATAAAGCCTAGCATTTTACACCTGTCCCTCTCTGTGTGGCAGGTTCACTCACCCTCATGTTTAGTGTACCAATGTTTGACCTAATCACAGTAGAGCTGGGGGGAGAGAACTAGTCTACAGCGGGCACCAGCCACAGATCCAGATAGGATCTCTAAACAGTGGTTAGACCTCCAGATCTCATGCTTGATCCAGCGTCAAGCTCTTCGTCACCAGTCACAGGTGTCGACAGCGAGGTGATGCAACAGAATCACCCAAGCGTGACTTATTTTCCCTCCCTCCAACTTCGCCTCAAGTGGCTTGGTTCTACGTCATGGAACTGGACTGTTGTTTGGATTCTAATGGCCCTAGTCACTGTTTTGATCTCAGAGGTCAAGGAGGTAGTGATAAACTCCACTTGGCCAATCTCTGTATCCTCTGTTCTGTCAGTGTGTTTGTGGTTAGTTGAAATTCATCCCTGTTGCTCATACAAACTCTGTCATAGCTGTCAAGAGTTCCACACATATTTAATCACTGCTTGATGGATTCTCTCCCCCATCGATCCATCCAGGATATGCTGTAGTTATAGCCTCTCCACTAGCAACTGCTGAGTGTTTCTCTTTTTCCTCTCTTTCTAGCCTCATTTTAAGTCTCATTCCATTTCTCTCCCTCTCTCTCTCTCTCTCTCTCTCTCTCCCTCTCTCTGAGTATGCTGTCATGTCATGCAGTATGTCTGTCTGCTGTCACTCCTCACTAAGAGCAGAGGTATTTGAGGTCAGTAAAATGTACATGTGTAGGCGGGATGCGCTGTTAGTGCCCACACACTTATGACCAGTCTACCCCCTCTCCTCTCATTTCTTACCCAGTACACTCATATGTTTATCTTCCTCCATCTGTCTTATTTCCTCACCAGACAGCCCCCGCCTGCCCATATTCATTCTACAAAATCTAAGCGTTGATCTTTTGCGGATTGAATCATAGCCTTGGAGTTCGATTGATTTCAGTCGCTCACTTTAAGAAATCAAGCTGTCATTCCTCATGCTCACCCTTGCACTTGTAGCCTATAGTTAGAAAGATACAGGTTCTGTTGTTTTGAGATTTTTGGTTTGGGTCGTTCTCAAATGTCCAGAATGATTATAGATTGAGAGACCTTATTTTCTGATCATTGTCTGAATGGTGAAGTTTTGCTCTGCAATCACACTCCGCCGTTATCAGGACACTCCTCTACCACAGGGGTCTTCATCCTTTTCCTGCCAAGGGACCCCCTCCCAGGCAAACTGGCGACCCAGGGACCCCCATCATACGTTAGCAAAAAATTAGCTGTCTTATCATCAGGTGAATGATAATGGCAAGGAGAAGTAATCAACATTCTCCTTGCCAAATTAATAGATTTGGTAGATAGTTTTCCATTATTTTGACCTCCCCACTAGACTTAGGTGGTATCAAGATTGTCATACCTTCATACCGACCTTGTGGTAATATTGGCACTGAACACAAGGGGCACTATTTTCTAACCCCACAGCCTCTGTAATCCGAAGGTTAGCAATGCTAACAAGTATATGTAAAATCCCATGGCGAATGCTAACTAAATGCTAATGAGCGCATCTCTGACCTAAACTACTGTATTTTCAGGACAGACATCCCAGCTCATAAATTTATACAAGTACCTACAGTTGTTTTGCTGCAAGCACAAGGTTGCTGCAAGCACAAAACAAATATTAGATAGCAAGGCTCTTGATCCAGGAGGGGATTCTCTGCTGTTACCATACAAAGCTTGATTTTGGAAGAAGCTAACACTTAGCTAGATAGCTAACTAGCTACTAAATTAGAAAACAAAATGCACAACTGCAGTAACTTAATAGTTATAGTTATAAGATATCTAGCTGGCAAACATTTAGTTGTGAATTCCATACTGTAACTAGATCACCTGGCGCATGCTGCACAACAGTGAGTGACTCACAAGGCTCCGGTCTCTAGTCATTGTGTGCTTGTATACAAACACCACATGACTGGGGACTACCGGTAAGCTTCATAATGAAAAATTATGTGACGGGTAAAATGAAGAACGCAATCTTTATCTCCTAACGTATTGCACAAGTTGACTGCAGGTATTTACTTAAAGTAGCTACAAATATTCAAGTTTATAAAAACAACTTCACAGAAATGGTTTAAACGGTATTGACGGTATTGAAAAACCATCCCGTGGCTATTTCCAAATACCCCGGTATACGCTATATACAGTATACCGCCCAAGCCTACTCCCCACATTATAATTGGAATAGGAAGTGTAAACTCTAACAGCCTATTACATGCTGATTAGACCGGGCACACACATTGGGTTGTTATTTTACCTGAAATGCACAAGGTCCTTTTTTCTTGATCTTTGTAGAATTTTGACCCACTTTGAGTCACACAAAATCGTGTGTTTTCTACTCCGACAATTAATCCACAGATCAAAGGGTAACCTAGTTCGTTTCTAGTAATCTCTCCTCCTTTAGTCTTCTTCTTCTTCTGTGGACTTTATATGGCGGTTGGCAACCAACCTTAAGGTGCATTACCACCACCAACTGGACTGGCGTGTGGACCTCAGTTCATCTTTCAATCACCTACGTGGGTATATGCTCCTAAAAACCAATGAGGAGATGGGAGAGGCGGGACTTGCAGCGCGTCAAGCCTCAAACATAGAACCAAGTTCTATTTTAGCGCCTGGGCTACGCAGATGCTCGTTAGCAGTTTGGATGAAATGATTGAATAACATGTCTGTGTAAATGTATTTATTTTGCAACGCTCGTGCATGTAACGCGAGCGGTGTGGTCAGCATGTTTGCTGGAAAGGTAACTCCAAACACATTTTTGCTAAGATCAGCTGTTTAGCCGGTAGTGCTGAGAGATTAGTGCTTTTTTAGGTTGTTTCGGTTCAATTATGAAAAAATGATCACAGTTTTCAATTTTGGTGATAAAATGATGACGTAACAATTCCAAAGCCCCAAATAGTGAATATTCAAATACAAAACATTGAAAATATTCCATTGTCTCTGATCACATTGGGTAGACATTAATAGAAAAATAGGAAATTACTATGAAATAATTAAATATTTCAGTTGTGTATATTACTTAGTGTTTATTTGATGACTTAATTATTTTCATTCCTTAAAGTAATCATCTTTCCTCAGGCAGTAGCAGTCAGCCAGCCTGGCCATCTAACATTATGTGCTCCCCATACTGTGCTGTCTTTAGCCATCCTATTTAACTAGCTTGCCTAAATATGCTGCAGAGCTGTCTGACAATATAATTGTATTAGTTCTTCAAATTAGATTAGGCATACTTTCACAAACTGTCTCCCTCGTCATTGTGTTGTGTACATTCCTCTCTCATGTGGTCTATGCAGTCTGTGTGTATCAACGTAGCAGGCGTAAAAGTGTATCAGTCCAGAGGTCTGGAAATAATGACAAGATTCTACAAAAGGAAAACCAGCCGACACCGACGTCTCGCTTCCAGACAAGCTAAACAACTTCTTTGCCTGCTTTGAGGATAACACAGTGCCACTGACGAGGCCCACTACCAAGGACTGTGGCCTCTCCTTCTCCGTGGCCGACGTGATTAAGACATTTAAGCATGTTAATCCCCGCAAGGCTGCCAGGCCCAGACGGCATCCCTAGCCACGTCCTCAGAGCATGCGCAGACCAGCTGGCTGGTGTGTTTATGGACATATTCAATCTCTCCCTTTCCCAGTCTGCTGTTCCCACATGCTTCAAGATGGCCACCATTGTTCCTGTACCCAAGAAAGCAAAGGTAACTGAACTGAATTACTATCGCCCTGTAGCACTCACCTCTGTCATCATTAAGTGCTTTGAGATGACTAGTCAAGGATCATATCACCTCTACCTTACCGGTCACCCTAGACCCACTTCAATTTGCTTACCGCCCCAATAGATCCACAGACGATGCAATCGCCATCACACTGCACACTGCCCTATCCCATCTGGACAAGAGGAATACCTATGTAAGAATGCTGTTCATTGACTATAGCTCAGCATTCAACACCACAGTACCCTCCAAGCTCATCATCAAGCTTGAGGCCTTGTGTCTGAACCCCGCCCTGTGCAACTGGGTCCTGGACTTCCTGACGGGCCGCCCCCAGGTGTTGAAGGAAGGAAACAACATCTCCACTTCGCTGATCCTCAACACTGGGGAAACACAAGGGTGCGTGCTCAGCCCCCTCCTGTACTCCCTGTTCACCCATGACTGTGTGGCCAAGCACGCCTCCAACTCAATCATCAAGTTTGCAGACGACACAACAGTAGTAGGCTTGATTACCAACAATGACGAGACCGCCTACAGGGAGGAGGTGAGGGCTCTGGGAGTGTGGTGCCAGGAAAATAACCTCTCACTCAACATCAACAAAACAAAGGAGATGATCATGGACTTCAGGAAATAGCAGAGGGTGCACCCCCCTATCCACATCGACGGGACCACAGTGGAGAATGTGGAAAGCTTCAAGTTCCTTGGCGTACACATCACCGACAAACTGAAATGGTCCACCCACGCAGACAGTGTGGTGAAGAAGGCGCAACAGAGCCTCTTCAACCTCAGGAGGCTGAAGAAATTCGGCTTGGCACCTAAAAACCTCACAAACTTTTACAGATGCACAATTGAGAGCATCCTGTCGGGCTGTATCACCACCTGATACGGCAACTGCACCGCCCGCAACCGCAGGCCTCTCCAGAGGGTGGTGCGGTCTGATGAACGCATTATCGGGGGCAAACTACCCGCCCTCCAAGACACATACGGCACCCAATGTCACAGGAAGGCCAAAAGGATCATCAAGGACATCAACCACCCGAGCCACTGCCTGTTCACCCCGCTATCATCCAGAAGGTGAGGTCAGTTCAGGTGCATCAAAGCTGGGACCGAGAGAATGAAAACAGCTTCTATCTCAAGGCCATGTTAAATAGCCATCACTAGCACATTAGAGGCTGCTGCTGCCTATTGAAATCACTGACCACTTTAAGAAATTGAACACTAGTCACTTTAATAATGTTTACAGTCACTTTAATAATGTTTACATATCTTGCATTTCGCTACACACGCTATAACATCTGCTAAACACGTGTGACAAATAAAATTTGATTTGATGTCTCCGCCCTAATGGGAGTCGTTGTCCTAAAGGCGGGAAGGCAGGCGACAAGCTTAGGTCCAAAGTAAGCCCATAAAAACGCATTGGGCTTATTTTGAAGAGTTTGGCGAGAGTGAAACCACAGATGGAACAATTAGAACATCTTTGGTGAAACCTCTCGCTTCTCCTTTTCCCCTCTGATCCGTCTGAGCCAGGGAAAACTGGCGCAATGGATTATGGTCATTGTAGTTAATTACCACGTTTCTGCGCTGAACTGAATATTTGCTTAATGAAAACTACAACCCCCTTCAGCCCAGCGTCCTCTTGACTTGATTTCTTTCGTGAATTATTTGATTTCGCTCTAGAGACAACTACGTGTTGGGCTCACACAAAAAAAACAGAACTAAATGGAATTCAAGTAATTGGGCCGACGTCGGTCAATTAGTAGTTTAATAACCCCCCCCCCCCCCAATTTTTTTATTTTTTATTACTGTTAATCGCTCAGCACTATTAGCTGGTTAAACAAAGGTTAGCCATGTGTTGACAAAAACAAATGTCCAAGTCAAGAAAGCCTAAGTAGCCTATTCGCGAGTACTTTTTCCAAAGCCTATGTCAGATACGCCAGTGAGTGTAATTTGCTCAATATTAGGAGTTGACATAATTAGAAAGAAGATTATCCTCTTTTCTACTCTAGGTATGTAATTAAAAATGTGTTTACTCTGTTGTTGCCAACAATAATTGGTTTTCTTTGTTTAAAAAAAAATATTTAAAAAATGTGCTAACCCGTGGTTGAATACCCCTGCTCTACCAGTGTCCTAGTGCTGGGGAGCAGAAAGTGTTCAGATGCCTCTATGCTCTTATCACAGACTCCTCAGGAATGTTAATCATGCACATCCCTAATCTCTGTCATGTGCCCAGTTAGAGTCCAGCGCCCAGACTGTCAGCTGTTTGTGGTGACCATGGATTTATCCCATCTTTCTCCCTCTCAGTCGATCTCATCATGTAATGTGGCTCCACAGTAGATCACCAAATAGCCTACCTCTCTGCATTTCACCAGATTGCTCTGCCAGGGCTCAGTTGACCACCCAACACTTATCACCTACACAAAAGGTGTTGGTTTGACATAAGATACAGATGAAAATCATAACAGTCAAGGATCAGTGCTCTGCCAGGGTTCAATATATCACAGCATGCCTTTCTCTTGAACTGAATATTTTTGCAAAAACTTAGTAGGCTAGCCTACTACCCATAGCTTTGTCCTTTCTCTCTGGTATCTCTATGGCCTCAGCAGATGATCAAATGCCTCTCCCTGGTCCTAGTGTCTGAGAGCTGCAAGGTGCTGAAACACGTGTGCTGACAGCGACGCTGGCCACACAATGAAGTCACTGTGTGGGCCAGCCGGGCTTCAATACAAATTCCCTCTTCTATCTCTTTCCCTTTCTCTTTCCTTCTCTATGTATTCCACCTCTCCTCTCTGCAACTCATTCCAGTTCTGGTAACCTTGACGTTGCATCCAAAGCCCTCTCAAAGTCCCATTATTTGAGTATAATGAGCATAATCTGTGGTTGAAGTGCCTGTTATTCCAGCCCTAATTGGAAGTTTAACGCAGCTCGAATTTCCCCTCTCACTACAAAATTAGAGACAATGATGGGCCAACTCTTATTGGAGAGTCTTGTTATTGAAAACAAAGTATTGAAATTGAAAGGAAAGCCTAGAACTCCAGGAAATGAAACGTACAGGTAGTGGAAAGATGGACTATGTTATTGGACTGGCCTTTTATTAAAGATCTCAGTTAATATTGCTGCCTTTAATACCATAGTCAAATCACAGCAGCTGTGCAGGCCAGGGGAAATGTTCCTTCGATGTGACGTGGGGAGGTTCTCAGAAGTCTGGAGTATATTTTTAAAAGAACACATACAGGTGTGAATGTGTTAGTGTCTGTGTGTGTCCATGGAATAGACTGAAGCAGTGACAATACCTGTTCTGAAATGCCAGCACATTAAGCATTGCTTTCTCTTTTTCTGCTTTCTCTGTATTAGCCTGGGTGCAAGTCTGTTTCTGCTCTCTTGCCAACTCCTGATGAATTTTACATTAAGCATGACAAGGAATGAAAGCTAAACAGACTGGAACCCAGGCTATGTTTCTATGACAAGGTGATAGGAAGGCTATTCACCTGATTTGTTGTTGGTTTATTTAACACAAAGTCCGCTTGTTTAATAGATAAAGACATGTTCTAATGTTGGACCTGTCTGTTGTATGTTCTAGAAGCTCTCCAGAGACCAGACTTTGAGCCCCAGGGTCTGACAGAAGCAGCCCGCTGGAACTCCAAAGAAAATCTTTTGTCCGGACCCAGCGAGAATGACCCTAACCTGTTTGTTGCACTCTATGACTTTGTGGCCAGTGGGGACAACACTCTCAGCATAACTAAAGGTAAGAGAATCGTGTGTGTGTGTGAGGTGACAGAGAGATTCTGTCTCGGTGGGAGTTGGGATCAATATCTTAAAATTCTTGTCAATTCAGGAATTGAGTTTCACTACTATGACGTGACATGAAATGGAACGGCCCCCAGCTCTGCGCTGTGAGTCCATCTCTGTGAGAGTACATTCATTTTCCATCCAGACAGCCGTCAGAAAACCATTTATCTGTGCTCTGAAACGATTAACAATAAAACCGTCCATCATAGCCCAGAGAGCATCAGGCTTTGTGAAAATACTCCCTCTGGGAATATTGTGGTCAGGGATCTGCCTCAGTCACTGGTCATGGGGTCAATGTGCAAAACGGCCCTCAGCAGCAGCAGTTAAACAGGACAGACGGAGTGTGTGTGTGCATGAGTGTTCTCCTCTTCCTTAAACTTCTGACTGTGCTGAGATGGGTACAGTGCCCTCCCAGGGGGATGGGGAGGGTTTCGAGTGTGACGTATCTGACTGGAAATCCACATATTTGCGTCCCGTTCCCTATCTCTCCCTATGACGCTCACTTCCTGGCTGTCCACTCACACGCAAGTTCTTTCCACTGGAGCAGCTGGAAAACAATGCAGCAGTTGCAGGAGAGAGAGCGTGGAGGATGGGATGCAGAGGAAAACTTTAAAGGACTAGGAAATACAGATCCAAAACATGTTATGTAATATATTAAATAAGGTCGTCTAATTTATTTGGTCATCTAATTTATAAGAAACATTTAGGGGGTTGGGTTTGCTTCATGCCTCCAAATTGAAAAGTTCTTCCAATTTATTCAGAGTCACAGATTTAATCTTAAAGTTTAGAAATAAGTATATTATCAGCTATTGACACTTGCAGTAAAGCGTTTTGTGAATTGTAGTTTTATGCTGAGCCGCTATGTAAACTTAAGTCTAAAACTGGGAGCAGACAGTGATGTCAACCCTGCTAACCTCAAGACCAACGGAAAGAAACCCAGTGTTACAATCTGAGTAAACATTGTATTAGATACAGTGGATTCCTGAGTCAAAGATTGACCAGCCTGGCTCAGTTTCAGAATAGTGGGCATGTGGCATAGTGTCACCTCAGACTAACAACACTTTCATGTTTGTCTATGACGCAAATGGAAAAACAGTTAGCACAGTCTCCTCGTAAGCATAGCCTCAACTGTGTCAAATCTAGAACCTTTATAGAGAGGATAGTCACTATACTAGTAACTTATAGCAAGCAACCATTCTATAGCAAGTCTCTTTTACATGTCAAGTTTATCCTGTAGCCAGTTGAAATATAGGCCTACTTGGAGTGGTGTCTATGTACACCACCTGCCATACTCATATAAGGTCTGACTGTAGATACCCCCTGTAGTTTCCCCTGATTTCACCCTAATGGCATGTCCCCCGTGCAGGAGAGAAGCTGCGAGTCCTGGGTTACAACCATAATGGGGAGTGGTGCGAGGCGCAGACCAACCACGGCCAGGGCTGGGTGCCCAGTAACTACATCACTCCGGTCAACAGCCTGGAGAAGCACAGCTGGTACCATGGGCCTGTGTCGCGCAACGCAGCAGAGTACCTGCTCAGCTCGGGCATCAACGGCAGCTTCCTGGTCAGGGAGAGCGAGAGCAGCCCCGGGCAGAGGTCCATCTCACTGCGCTACGAGGGACGCGTCTACCACTACAGGATCAACACGGCCTCCGACGGGAAGGTGAGGATAGACAGTACACACAGACAGTACACACAGACAGTACACACAGACAGTACACACCCAAACATCCAACATCTATTCTATCACATCGCCACAGCACATCTTTATATGAAATGGTGCCCCAGAGACTATGTCCCCAAGTTCTAAACAGCCAGTGGTTTTATCTCTCTCTCTGGCTAACAGTGATTATCTGAGGCAGCTGTAAGTGGCCTGACTGTCAGTGGGCTTTAGTGGAGGTCTCCACAGAGCAGCTTATTCTACCCCCTCTGGGAAAGGCTCATTTAGAGAGGACATGGCAGGTCTGGACATGGCAGGTCTGGAGCTGGTTAAGGTCAGAGGCCTACGTTCCAACACTCTAAAATGGCCTCTCCTCTCCTTCATGACCGCTGACCTCAAAAGGTATCAGAAAGATGCTGGGGGCCAAATCCAGGTGAAGATACAGACAGTGGGAAAAATGAGGACCCAATAGTGCAGTATCAACCAAGTATATTTTCACCTCAATCATCATCTTTCATTGTAGAAGCCTGTACTGTCTACCTCAGTTTGAAGGGAGCTTGAAGGAAAGGAGGCCTTATATTACTATTAGGACACACCCTGCTTGTGTGCTACACCAACCCTTAATAGTGGTCATGAGGAAAGGAGACAGAGAAAGAAGCCATATATGAATATTAGGATAGTCAGTCTGCCAACCGTCTTCTCTCCTCTCTTGACCCAGCTGTCTGTCCGGCCAGCTGAGGTAAACCACTGCAGCATTCCTTACTGCACAGAGGTGAGCGAGTGGATCGGCAGCCACCAGACAAGGACAGACCAGCACAAGCACACACACACACACACACACACACACACACACACTCGTACTTTAACACATGCACACACAGACTTTCAATCTCCCACCCTCCCTACCCCCTGCAGTTCCACTATCTCCCACTGTACTTATATTCAGCCGTCTGGAATGCAGACTTTTCCAATATCTGTACCTCATCTCTCCTGTCTGTGGAACACTCCTCATATCACCCCCACACAACACAGATTGAGTGATTAACAGTATTCTGATCAGCCCAGATTCCTGCGTTAATGAAATAGATCCCCTGCTGGGATGATTGTTCCTGAGAGACAGGCCCTGCTTACGTAAGTGTTCAAGCTGGAGCTTTAGTCTCTTCATTGTTCAAGACCTTCGGATGCTGCTCTTTTCAGGTTTTTCTTTAACTATCCATCTGCTCAGTCAGTACCTACCTACATTATATCCATTTACATTCTGTTAAACTATAAAAAGCCATCCATTTGTGAAGATGTGCAGACTACAAAATGTTTCTAGAGTGGAACAGGCCATGCATAGCACACTGAACACAGGATCTGGGACTGAGGTCTTATGTAAGACATGGACAATGGAAAAGACTGTGTCCAGTCAGCCTTGACCAAGATCCCTCACCAGAGATTGTCTGCAGCTGGAAAGTGCATTTCTTGCTCCCAATGCTTTTTGAGAGTGTTGCTGCTATTCCACATATTATCCAGCCAGTTCAGTTGGTTCATTTTACAGAAGAATCTATCCTCTTTGCTGCATTGTTCATACTTGCTGCAGCATATGGAGCTGGATTTAAACCCACAACTCGTTTTTCTGAATCTCCTTACTGTTATGGGTTTAAGTCATACAATCTGTTATGGGATTAATAGTCATACAATGTAAACTCAAAACGGCATCTCCCTCTCTCCAGCTATACGTGTCGTCTGAGAGTCGTTTTAACACCCTGGCAGAGCTGGTGCACCACCACTCCACGGTGGCCGACGGCCTCATCACCACGCTGCACTACCCAGCGCCCAAACGCAACAAGCCCACCATCTACGGCGTGTCACCCAACTACGACAAGTGGGAGATGGAGCGTACTGACATCACCATGAAGCACAAGCTGGGAGGAGGGCAGTATGGCGAGGTCTACGAGGGGGTCTGGAAGAAGTACAGCCTCACTGTGGCTGTCAAGACCCTCAAGGTACGCAGGGAGATTTGTTGGGAGTTCAGGGAGTGAGATTGGACCATCAGAATGAGTTAATGACAATGTCAATATCGTCTGTTAGCTGCTGAAATCTTAGTTAGGCAGATGGAAAATAAGAGTGCGGTTTCAGATGACGTGATGGGATCTGAGACTGGAAACCGTGCTGAGTATACCACCTCCTGGTGGCACATAGGTGTAGAACAGAGACATCTGCTGAGCAAACACACTTATTGTAAAGCTTCTATAGGTAGTTCCATGTAGAAAACATGTAACGATGGCCTCTAGATGTAGCTATCTGTTTGAATGTATTTTCTCCTGATGTGTGTGGTTGACCCTCTAGTCCTGTTCTCACCCACTCAGGAGGACACCATGGAGGTGGAGGAGTTCCTGAAGGAGGCTGCTGTCATGAAGGAGATCAAACACCCCAACCTGGTACAGCTACTGGGTGAGTTACTGTGGAACAACACTTTTCAGTTGCAGATGTCCTATAATTGTCTGTTCCTGAAAAGCAACTCTGTACTGCCATTGTCAGTGCTGTAACTAACTTTGTCCCTCTCTCTCTGTCAGGCGTGTGCACGCGGGAGCCTCCGTTCTACATCATCACAGAGTTCATGACCCATGGCAACCTGCTGGACTACCTGAGGGAGTGTAACAGGGAGGAGGTGAACGCTGTGGTGCTGCTCCACATGGCCACGCAGATCTCCTCCGCCATGGAGTACCTGGAGAGGAAGAACTTCATCCACAGGTGAGACATGACACTCTCTCTCTTCCCATTTCTTCCCCTTCTTCACTCATCTTTCCTGCTCCTCACTCTTTCATCACTTGTCCTCTTCTCGACCTAGACAAAGAAATTATACAGTGCATTCGGAAAGTATTCAGACCCCTTGACTTTTTCCAAATGTTCTTATGTTATAGCCTTATTCTAAAATTGATTAAATTGTTTTCCCCCCCTCAACATTTTTTTGTGTGCAAATTTATAAAAATGTAAAAACTGAAATTACATTTCCATAAGTATTCGGACCCTTTACTCAGTACTTTGGCAGTGATTACAGCCTCAAGTCTTCTTGGGTATGACGCTACAATCTTGGCACACCTGTATTTGGGGAGTTTCTTCCATTCTTCTCTGCAGATCCTCTCAAGCTCTGTTAGGTCTCTCCAGAGATCGTGTTCAAGTCCGGGCTCAGGCTGGGCCACTCAAGGACATTCAGAGACTTGTCCCGAAGCCACTCCTGCGTTGTCTTGGCTGTGTGCTTAGGGTCGTTGTTCTGTTGGAAGGTGAACCTTCGCCCCAGTCTGAGGTCCTGAACGCTCTGGAGCAGGTTTTCATCAAGGATCTCTCTGTACTTTGCTCTGTTAATCTTTCCCACGATCCTGACTAGTCTCCCAGTCCCTGCCGCTGAAGAACATCTCCATAGCATGATGCTGCCACCACCATGCTTTACCGGAGGGATGGTGCCAGGTTTCCTCAAGACATGATGCTTGTTATTCAGGCAAAAGAGGTCAATCTTGGTTTCATCAGACCAGAGAATATTGTTTCTCATGGTCTGAGAGTCTTTAGTTGGCTTTTGGCAAACTCCAAGCGGGCAGTCATGTGCCTTTTACTGAGGAGTGGCTTCCGTCTGGCCACTCTACCATAAAGGCCTGATTGGTGGAGTGCTGCAGAGATGGTTGTCCTTCTGGAAGGTTCTCCCATCTCAACAGAGGAACTCTGGAGCTATGTCAGAATGACCATCGGGTTTTTGGTCACCTCCCTGTCCAAGGCCCTTCTCCCCTGATTGCTCAGTTTGGCCGGACGGCCAGCTCTAGGAAGAGTCTTGGTGGTTCCAAATTTCTTCCATTTAAGAATGATGGAGGGCACTGTGTTCTTGGGGACCTTCAATGCTGCAGACATTTTTTAGTACCCTTCCCCAGATCTGTGCCTCGACACAATCCTGTCTCGGAGCTCTACGGACAATTCCTTCGACCTCATGGCTTGGTTTTTGCTCTGACATGCACTGTCAACTGTGGGACCTTATATAGACAGGTGTGTGCCTTTCCAAATCATGTCCATTCAATTGAATTTACCACAGGTGGACTCCAATCAAGTTGTAGAAACATCTCAAGGATGATCAAAGGATGATCAATGGAAACAGGATCCACCTGAGCTCAATTTTGAGTCTCATAGCAAAGGGTCTGAATAAGTTATTATTATATATTATTTTTTTATAGATTTGCAAACATTTCAAAAAAACTGTTTTCGCTTTGTCATTATGGGGTATTGTGTGTAGATTGATGAGGAAACATTTTAATTTAATACATTTTAGAATAAGGCTGTAACGTAAGAAAGTGGAAAAAGTCAAGTGGTCTGAATACTTTAAGAATGCGCTGTATGTGTGCTTTTGCTGTGAGATTGACTTTGCCCCAGCATGTTTTATGATAGAAGGTGATATGATTTATATCCTCTCGTCGATTGTCAAGCTTGTCGAGACTCCGCTTCTTGCTCAAGTGCGCACACAACTCCAACACTTCAAGACATGGATATTAGAAGAGATTGCCATCCAAAATAAATACATAGTGCTGCCTTTGACGCCATGCCCCCTCTGTCTCCTGTCTTTGCTCCAGGGACCTGGCAGCCCGTAACTGTCTGGTAGGGGAGAACCACCTGGTGAAAGTGGCAGACTTTGGGCTGAGCAGGCTGATGACGGGGGACACGTACACGGCCCACGCTGGGGCCAAGTTCCCCATCAAGTGGACTGCCCCAGAGAGCCTGGCGTACAACAAGTTCTCCATCAAATCTGACGTCTGGGGTGAGTTTGGATATGACAAAGTAACTCAGACAAATGTATTTCTGATATTTAGAATTACTTATACTGAACAAAAATATAAATACCACATGTAAAGTGTTGGTCCCATGTTTCATGATCTAAAATAAAATATCCCAGACATTTTCCAAACGCACAAAAAGCTTATTTCTCTAAAATGTTGTGCACAAATTAGTTTACATCCTTGTTAGTGAGCATTTCTCCTTTGCCAATTTAATCCATCCACCTGAAAGGTATGGCATATCAAGAAGCTGATTAAACAGCATGATCATTACACAGGTGCACCTTGTGCTGGGGATAATAAAAGGCCACTAAAATGTGCAGTTTTGTCACACAACACAATGCCACAGATGTCTCAAGTTTTGAGGGAGCGTGTAATTGGCATGCTGACTGCAGGAATGTCCACCAGAGAATTGAATGTTCATTCAACGTTGTTTTAGAGAATTTGGCAGTACGTCCAACCGGCCTCACAACTGCAGGCCACGTGTAACCACACCAAGCCAGGACCTCCACATCCAACTTCACCTGCGGGATCGTCTGAGACCAGCCACCCGGACAGCTGATGAAACTGTGGTTTTGCATAACCAAAGAATTTCTGCACAAACTGTCAGAAGACGTCTCAGGGAAGCTCATCTGCGTGCTCGTCGTCCTCACAAGGGTCTTGACCTGACTGCAGTTCGGCGTCATAACCGACTTCAGTGGGCAAATGCTCACCTTCGATGGCCACTGCCACGTGTGCTCTTCACGGATGAATCCCTGTTTCAACTGTACCGGGTAGATGGCAGACAGTGTAGTGTGTATGGCGTCGTGTGGGTGAGCGGTTTGCTGATGTCAACGTTGTGAAGAGAGTGCCCCATGGTGGCGTTGGGGTTATGGTATGGGCAGGCATAAGCTACAGACAAGGAACACAATTGCATTTTATCGATGGCAATTTGAATGCACAGACATACCGTGACGAGATCCTGAGGCCCATTGTCGTGCCATTCATCCTCCGCCATCACCTCATGTTTCAGCATGATAATGCATGGCCCCATGTTGAAAGGATCTGTACACAATTCCTGGAAGCTGAAAATGTTCCAGTTCTTCCATGGCCTACATACTCACCAGACAATGTCACCCATTCAGCATGTTTGGGGTGCTCTGGAACGACGTGTACGACAGCGTGTTCCAGTTCCAGCCAATATCCAGCAACTTCGCACAGCCATTAAAGAGGAGTGGGCCAACATTCCACAGGCCACAATCAACAGCCTGATCAACTCTAGGCCTAATTTATTTATTTAAATTGACTGACTTCCTTATATGAAATGTAACTCAGTAAAATGTTGCGTTTATATTTTTGTTCAGTGTATACCATTTATGATTACAATGTCATTAATAATAATGGACTCATCTCTGTACTTCATCCCAAACTCCCAGCGTTCGGAGTGTTGCTATGGGAGATCGCCACCTATGGGATGTCTCCGTACCCTGGCATAGACCTCTCCCAGGTGTATGAGCTCCTAGAGAAGGACTACCGCATGGACCGGCCGGAGGGCTGCCCAGAGAAGGTCTACCAGCTCATGAGGGCGTGTGAGTACACATACACTGAGTGTACAAAACATTAGGAACCTTGCTCTTTCCATGACATAGACTGACCAGGTGAATCCAGGTGAAAGCTATGATCCCATATTGAGGTTTCTTGTTAAATCCACTTCAATCAGTGTAGATTAAGGGGAGGAGACAGATTAAATAAGGATCTTTAAGCCTTGAGACAATTGAGACGTAGATTGTGTATGGGTCCCGTGTGGCTCAGTTGGTAGAGCATGGCGCTCGCAACGCCAGGGTATGAAAAGTATGAAAATGTATGCATTCACTACTGTAAGTTGCTCTGGATAAGAGCGTCTGCTAAATGACTAAAATGTAAATTCCATTCAGAGGGTGAAGATTTTAAGATTTAAGTGCCTTTGAAAGGGGTATGGTAGTAGGTGCTAGGGCGCACCGGTTTGAGTGTATTAGAAACTGCAACGCTGCTGGGTTTTTCACACTCAACAGTTTCCCATGTGTATCAAGAATGGTCCATCACCCAAAGGACAGCCAACTTGACACAACTGTGGGAAGCATTGGAGTCAACATGGGCCAGCATCCCTGTGGAACGCTGTCGACACCTTGTAGTCCATGCCCCAACGATGTGAGGCTGTTCTGAGGGCAAAAGGGGGTGCCTAATGTTTTGTACACTCGGTTTTCATCGGTCTATGGCACAGCCTGGCTTAACCAGTCAGTAAAAAAAATAAGTGAAATAACAAGACACATTCATATCATGCACACTGTTTTTTTGACTGGTACCAAACCTAAATTCCTGGGTTTGGTCTAGAAGGGATACAGCTTTTGCAGCAGATTAAGATAATTAACGTAGCAGGTTAGGATAATTAGGTTAAGTTTAGGGAAAGGGTTAGCTAAAATCCACCCAAAAAAATCTACTTTTGACTTAATTTAACATAAGCTGTATCCCTTCTAGACATTACCAATTTACTATTCTCTCCTCTCCCAGGCTGGAAGTGGAACCCTGCGGAACGGCCCTCCTTTGCAGAGACCCACCAGGCCTTTGAGACCATGTTTCAGGAGTCCAGCATTTCTGACGGTGAGAACACCCGTCTCGTCACAATTACACACGTTATAGCTGAATTGAAGACCGCAACTACAACTTCCATTTGAGGTATTACAGTGAGGGAAAAAAGTATTTGATCCCCTGCTGATTTTGTACGTTTTCCCACTGACAAAGACATGATCAGTCTATAATTTTAATGGTAGGTTTATTTGAACAGTGAGAGACAGAATAACAACAAAAGATTCCAGAAAAACGCATGTCAAAAATGTTAGAAATTGATTTGCATTTTAATGAGGGAAATAAGTATTTGACCCCTCTGCAAAACATGACTTAGTACTTGGTGGCAAAACCCTTGTTGGCAATCACAGAGGTCAGACGTTTCTTGTAGTTGGCCTCCAGGTTTGCACACATCTCAGGAGGGATTTTGTTCCACTCCTCTTTGCAGATCTTCTCCAAGTCATTAAGGTTTCGAGGCTGACGTTTGGCAACTCAAACCTTCAGCTCCCTCTACAGATTGGGATTAAGTTCTGGAGACTGGCTAGGCCACTCCAGGACCTTAATGTGCTTCTTCTTGAGCCACTCCTTTGTTGCCTTGGCCGTGTGTTTTGGGTCATTGTCATGCTGGAATACCCATCCATGACCAATTTTCAATGCCCTGGCTGAGGGAAGGAGGTTCTCACCCAAGATTTGACGGTACATGGCCCCGTCCATCGTCCCTTTGATGCAGTGAAGTTGTCCTGTCCCCTTAGCAGAAAAACACCCCCAAAGCATAATGTTTCCACCTCCATGTTTGACGGTGGGGATGGTGTTCTTGGGGTCATAGGCAGCATTCCTCCTCCTCCAAACACGGCGAGTTGAGTTGATGCCAAAGAGCTCGATTTTGGTCTCATCTGACCACAACACTTTCACCCAGTTCTCCTCTGAATCATTCAGATGTTAATTGGCAAACTTCAGACGGCCCTGTATATGTGCTTTCTTGAGCAGGGGGACCTTGCGGGCGCTGCAGGATTTCAGTCCTTCACGGCGTAGTGTGTTACCAATTGTTTTCTTGGTGACTATGGTCCCAGCTGCCTTGAGATCATTTTCAAGATCCTCCCGTGTAGTTCTGGGCTGATTCTTCACCATTCTCATTGCAACTCCACGAGGTGAGATCTTGCATGGAGCCCCAGGCCGAGGGAGATTGACAGTTCTTTTGTGTTTCTTCCATTTGCGAATAATCGCACCAACTGTTGTCACCTTCTCACCAAGCTGCTTGGCGATGGTCTTGTAGCCCATTCCAGCCTTGTCCCTGACATCCTTGGAGAGCTCTTTGGTCTTGGCCATGGTGGAGAGTTTGGAATCTGATTGATTGATTGCTTCTGTGGACAGGTGTCTTTTATACAGGTAACAAACTGAGATTAGGAGCACTCCCATTAAGAGTGTGCTCCTAATCTCAGCTCGTTACCTGTATAAAAGACACCTGGGAGCCAGAAATCTTTCTGATTGAGAGTGGGTCAAATACTTATTTCCCTCATTAAAATGCAAATCAATTTATAACATTTTTGATATGCGTTTTTCTGGATTTATTTGTTGTTATTCTGTCTCTCACTGTTCAAATAAACCTACCATTAAAATTATAGACAGATCATTTCTTTGTCAGTGGGCAAACGTACAAAATCAGCAGGGGATCAAATACTTTTTCCCCTCACTGTAGCTGTAGGTTTTGTGCTAGAGTTGCAAAAAAATCGGATCGAGAGATTTGGGTCATTACCATTTCAGTTTAGAAGAGTTAGTTTGCCATCTGTTTTCCAGGTGCTGTACTTCAGAGTAGTTTAAGGGTTATCAGAGGAAGTAGTAGGTTAATACAGTCTCTGATGTTTGTGTGTGTGTATTATGTGACAGAGGTGGAGAAGGAGCTGGGGAAGAAAGGGAAGAAGGTGACACTGGCCCCCATCCAACAGGCTCCACAGCTGCCCACCAAGACCAGGACCCTCCGTAGGAACGTGGACAGAGACGGAGACAGCCCTGGTGAGACTCACCTACCCCTCGTCCCAATGCGCTGCACCCTAAAGTGGATGCAACCCATATTTAACAGATGCCAAAACATCATTGGGACAATTTGTCTTTCTTCTACTACATTGTCTTCTGATGATTTTTCTGTGTTGAGTGTTACTCAAACAACTGATGATTTGCATATCTGTGTGTTCACCCAGACGCTGTGGAGCCGGAGGTGGCCGTGTCCCCCATGCTCCCCAGGAAAGAGCGTCCGTTCCTGGACAGCAACCTGAATGAGGACGACCGCCTCCTGCCCAAAGACAAGGACAAGTCCCGGAACAGCCTCTTCAACCTCATCAAGAAGAAGAAGAAGACGGCGCCCGCCCCACCCAAACGCAGCAGCTCTTTCAGGGAGATGGACGGACACGCAGAGAGACTGAGGCTAGCGCCCGACCAACGAGACGACTTCAACAACGTCTCCATAGCCTTCAGTGATACACATACCATCGACCCCAGCAAGTTCCCGAGCACTAACAACAACGGGGTAGGGGGTATTACCAACGGGGGCCCCACCTACCCGGGCCCCCTGTTCCCCCCGCATCATGCCAGGAAGAAAGGTACGCTGGTGGTGCCCAGTGTAGTCGGTAAAACAGCCACCACCCCACCCAGTGAAGAGGATATAGTGTCTAACTCCAAGCGTTTCCTGCGCTCCTCCTCGGCCTCTAGCATGCCCCCGGGCTCGGAGCGCACTGAGTGGAAGTCAGTCACGCTGCCACGCGACCTGCACAAAGGCCACTTTGACTCGGGCACCTTCGGGGACAAGCCCGCCCTGCCACGTAAGAGGGCCAACGAGAAGCTAGAGATCAGCGCCCCTCGCATGGGCACCCTAACCCCCCCACCCCGCCTGCCCAAGAAGACAGAGGACATGTCGGACGAGGTGTTTAAGGATGCTGAGCCCAGCCTCCAGACCCTGACGCCCAAGCTTAGCAGAAGGCTTCTAGGGCTGGGGGTGGACAACTCCAAGACCAGCGCCCTGCAGGCCGAGCTGCTCAAGCCCAACGTGTTTCCTGCTTTGGGGGCAGCTGGGGACGAGTGCAGGGCACGCCGCCACAAACCCAACCTGGACTCCTCCGGCCCCAGGGAGAGAGGTAAGTTCCAGAAGCCCAAGCCTGCTCCCCCTCCACCCCCGCCCTCCAGCGCCAAGACGGGCAAGATCTCCCGCAGCCCCACTCACGAGCTCCCCTCCCCCACAGATGCCAAAGCCAAGGCCTCAGACCCCCACTACCCATCCAGCCCCAGTGACCAAGCCCGCTCTCCCCTGGAGGCCCACAAGAAACCCACCCTCAGCACCACCTCCTCCAAACCACAGCAATTAAAGACATCCTCCTCGTCCTCTTCAGTGTCTGGCTCCACCTCCAGTCCCCTGGGCTTCTCCTCCCTCACCTCCCCAGGAGACCAGGCCTCTCCCACAGCCTTTATCCCCCTCATGAACACCCGCCGCTCCCTGAGGAAGACACGTGCGCCCCCGGAGCGCCAACCCAACTCGGCCATCACCAGGGAAATGGTCCTGGAGGGCATGGAGCTGCTGCGCGCCGCCATCGGCCGCAACTCTGAGCAGACAGGCAGCCACAGTGCCGTGCTGGAGGCAGGCAAGAACCTGTCCAAGTACTGCGTCAGCTACGTGGAGTCCATCCAGCAGATGAGGAACAAGTTTGCCTTCCGCGAGGCCATCAACAAGCTGGAGAGCAGCCTGCGCGAGCTGCAGATCTGCCCTGCTACCACCGGGGGCACCAGCGGAGCGCAGCAGGACTTCAGCAAGCTGCTCTCGTCTGTCAAAGAGATCAGTGACATCGTTCAGAGGTAGCGGAGAGGAGGCCACATTGACTGGGATAAAAAGCTGAATCTTAATAAACCTAACCTCCCCCTCTCTCTCGCTGCATGTAATGTCCCATGGCCTTGGCTCCTCTACCGTGGTCATGCTGAACTCATGTTGAGGTGGAGGGCAGGACGTGCTATAGTGCCACTGGACGGTTTAAGCATGATGCACACCTCAGAGAAAGACTATGCAGCCTTATAGGAGGTCGGAGGACACTTCAAACACTAAAGACTGTGGTTACTCGTTACTGTGCTCAGAATCAAAGGAACCTTTATTCAGAAGTTCTATGAGTTTTTCCTCATGTCAAAAGCCTTAACTATGAATGCAAGTAAAATTTGGCCTTAACCAGGGAGTCCTGGGCCCAAATCTGCATCACGTGACTTTTTCATCAATCATTGTCTAAATGATCGTCTTCTTTTTTTTATGACACTATAGACAAAACGCATGTCACATTCTTTCCTTTACTGTCAGTGGTTTACAATGGGAAGTGCACATTGTGTGTCTACACCTCCTTTTGGTAGCCACTTCATCTACTGTATCTTTTTCTCCTTAGCTTGCTGCATCACTCTTTTCGGCCAATCTCTGATGTGATGATATGAATGGTAAAGATGTGCGACTGTCGTATGACTGTCAGTATTGCGTTTGAATGGATGCTAGTAGCAGTATTGCAGCGCTGTGCCGTAGAGGAAAGAAGACCATCTCGGAACATTTTGCGTCTGCACAATATCTGAAAAGTGCCTTAACACTATCAGTAGAATTACAATGTAATTCCCCAAAGCCAAACTAAAAACAGAGCAATATGGCCTTACAAATACTTATGTGGATGAAGAAAATAGTAATGTGTCTTCAGACTGTCATATTCCATCCTGGAGAAGGACCAGGAGACCAACTAAACTCCATGGATCTGAATGTTGTTTTCATCATGTCCTCTGACTAACCATTGTATGATGTTATCAAGATGTGCCACACCTTTCACAAACCTCACAAAAGCCTTCTGGAGTTGGATGGCTTGTTTTAATGTACGGAGGACACGTATCACTTTGTCTTACGAGAAATGACCATTGAATATGAGTTATTACTTACCAAACCAATGAAATTCCACTGTGTAGTCAGGGGGTGACTAGGATGTTCCTTAGTGTTTTTTTCTACTTCTCATTGAAATAATGCATTTGTTTTCAGTATTAAATGTGCTGTTCCCCACACTTTTGCCCTGTCTGACTGCGATGCCTGAGGATGAAATCAACCACAAGCTGCCTTTATTTCAACACGGTACTGTTCAATATTGACTCCTTGTTTGTTTTATTCCTCACATAAAAATCATGCCACTAATTATTTGTTTTTTGTATCCAAGCCACCTCAACATTTTGTAGACTAATTTTGTTCTCCTTTGTAAATAGTTATTTTTCCTCATTTGGTTCTCCCGGTAACCTTGGTGCAATTTTGTAACATTAAAATACAAATCAATTTGCTACTTGAAACCCATCAATGTCCTCTGTTTTTACTTGACTTGCATTTCTACATGCACAACATTGGTGGAAGTGTGTGATTGTCCATGGACAATATGACGAATGACGCAAGCAGTACAACGGGTTATGTATAATGTATTTTTGTCTAGAGCATTTTATCGTCATTGAAATCAAAATGTCAACATCTTAATCATACACATGCAAGAACGCATTTAAAATGTTAGCACAGCTCCTTAAAAATGTATACAATATGTACGTTTTAACTCATGTGAACAGACAAAGCAGAAAGTGGTCACTCCGATAGCAAAGAGGTGGGACACAGCACAAGGAGGAGCCATTAAAATAGCCCCTGCAGCCAATCCCAACGCCACAAAATTAAGACAGCAACACAGGCCCCTCCAATACAACATGTAGAGAAGAATAACCCCCCCCAAAGAAAAGTGGACACATTCTCCAGCACCTCCTAAAAACAAGAGTTAAGAGGAATCGACAATGCTTGCAAGACAAAGTACTAGTTGAACATTTTCCCTCTACCCAGAGACTGAGGAGAAACAGAGAGTGAAGAAACAAAAGATGGAACCACCAGGTATCACTAGTGAGTAGAGGAAGTCTGTCCATACACATTTATTCATAGAAACTATGTTACAGAATTCCCAAGCATGAAATACAAGCATCCCACAAACACAACTGTACAGATCTCTACGAAGCCAGCATGGTTTGTCTATCCTCAAAGTAGCATGGTCACCAACATATATAAGCTATATATACAGCTGCTGAATTGGGGGAATTATTCTATGGTACAGAAAGTGAGTTTGGAAAAATTCAGACAAACTCATCCCATTTAGGGCTGTTTTGATGGGGTGTGCTGCTTGGTCTTGTAACTATACAAGCCTATGGGGAGGGCGGGCTGGAGAGATAGACCTGTCTGCACCACAGGTGTAGGGTTAAGATGACCCTTAGCGTTGATCTGGGGTCAGTTTGAATTCCTCACCTCATAGTTAAAGTAAGGATTGGCGTATGGTAAGCTGATTCTGGACTTATGGGTTTACTTCTACCTCAGTCTTTTCCTCATTGTTAAACCAGTTCCCATGTTCTCCACTACAATATCACCAAAGAGTAAAACTATTTATTTGACAGCAGTATGTAAAGCAAACGCAGCAAATAAAATATTAAACACTAATAATATTAACATTAAATCATAATAAGGCAAACAACAACAAAGAAAATGCTGGTAAGGACAGAGATTCAATTGTTATTGGAGAGGGGGTGGGTGGGTGGGGGTGGGGGGGTGTGCAATGAAACTGATGATCTGAAAGAATCCTTCCCATAAAATAAAACTTCTCATCTTGTTTTTTTAAGTGTCATTAACTTAGTCAAATAAATCCCCGCCCCACCTCCTGACCACACATACCCAGAGCCTTTCCTGTGATGTCATATAGAGACAAGTAGGTAGAGGAGTTTCTGGGGAATTCCACATCTCTTGGCCTTTAAAAGAGTCTCTCTACTACACTAGTGTTGCCACACTGAGGTGTACTGTACTGTAGGACACCATCAGAGGGATTCAATATCTGTCTAGTATCAGAGCTTTACCATAAGGACCAGGGGGAAAGCTTTGGCTGGAGACTGCTCTAGACCCTGTTCAACAACTGGACCAAACGCGCACACACACACACACTCTCTCACTCAGACACACACTCAGACACCTGCCACCGCCGATAGCGACCAGTTGCGGGGCTGCGTCATACATCATTGCCTTCACTAACCATCTCCTCGACTGGGAGAGCCCTGACCATCGAGGGAAAATTAGAATCCTACATGTCATTTCAGTTTAAAACAGTCCTAGATCATTAAACCATGCAGGACTGATGCAGGGGAGACTGTCTGGACAGTTCAACGTCAATGGCAGTTATCGACTATACAGGCTTGGTTGGTTTCGGATGTGGTGGATGAGACTTGATCGGTGTATATAGTATGGTAGAAGCTATAAAAGGAAACGTTAAAAAAAGTATTTATTCTGGTTTTGTTATGAACATTACCCATCTGTGTCAGTAACCCACGTCTTTTATATATATGTTAAATGTGTGTGGAACTGGGATTCCATGGCAGATGAGCTGGACTGAATGGGGCAGAGGAAGAGAAGGAGAGACGGAACGAGAGAGAAGTGAAGAAGAAGAAAGTGAAAAGGGGGAGGAGGATGGAATGGGAGGTACACTACTACACAACCCAGCCTAGGCCAGCCCATCCCTCGTTCCCTCCCTCCACCCGTGCCCCACACTCATGCAGCCCCGGTGGGGTGGGGGTGATGGAGGGAGGATGAGGAGAGAGAGAGGGGGGTGGAGGAGGAGAAGAAGAGCGAGAGAGGAGTTGGTCATTAGCAGCCGCAGCCTTCCCTCTGGGGCTGTGGTTCGTTGGTTAATAGCCGGCCTCCCTGGGGGGCGGAGGGCTTGTGCTGGACACCAGACTCTGCAGCATTCAGGTCCAGACTACCATCCTGGATGTTCTGGTAGATCTTCTTAGCCGCCTCCAGGAAAGCATCCTCCACGTTCTCACCCCTGGGCAGAGGACACACACAGTCAGTCACACAGAGCTAGGAACACATCAAAGCACATTTCAGACCATTGAAAATGCGAGGTAAAAGCAGGCAGTGCCGCCGCCTTACGTTTTTGCGCTGGCTTCCAGGAATAAGAGACCTGTAACAAGGAAGGGACACAAGATGGAGTCAGACTACTGCAGAGGAAAAATACAGTTCCCTAACCATCCTCCTTACTCATACCTATACTAAGGGGCTCAACTTTCACTGGGGACATGTCCCCCCCACATTCTGAAATTGCATTTTTGTCCCCCCCAGTTTTATTATTGGAATGTGATACAAAACGAGACAACGGTGTGCTTTAGGACCATGCGGATGCCTCCTAGTGGTCGGGTAGGCTGTTTGGAGTGTTTATCCGACTGGATTATTATTAGTTTTTAACCCCCCATTTTCTAAAACCAAAGTTGCACCCTTGCCTATACTTACACTACATGACCAAAAGTATGTGGACACCTCCTCGTCAAACATTCCAAAACCATGGGCATTAATATGGAGTTGGTCCCCCCCCTTTGCTGCTATAACAGCCTCCTCTCTTCTGGGAAGGCGTTCCACTAGATGTTGGAACATTGCTGCTGGGACTTGCTTCCATTCAGCCACAAGAGCATTAGTGAGGTCGGGCACGGATGTTGGGCGATTAGGCCCGCAGTCGGCGTTCCAATTCATCCCAAAGGTTTTTGATGGGGTTGAGGTCAGGGCCCTGTGCAGGCCAGTCAAGTTCTTCCACGCCGATCTCAACAAACCATTGCTGTACAGACCTCGCTTTGTGCACGGGGGCATTGTCATGCTTAAACAGAAAAAGGCCTTCCCCAAACTGTTGCGACAAAGTTGGAAGCACAGAATCGTCTAGAATGTCATTGTATGCTGTAGCATTAAGATTTCCCTTCACTGGAACTATGGGGCCTAGCCCGAACCATGAGAAACAGCCCCAGACCATTATTCCTCCTCCACCAAACTTTACAGTTGGCACTATGCATTGGGGCAGGTAGCGTTCTCCTGGCATCCGCCAAACCCAGATTTGTCCGTTGGACTGCCAGATGGTGAAGTGTGATTCATCATTTCAGAGAACGCGTTTCCACTGCTCCAGAGTCCAATGGCAGCAAGCTTTACACCACTCCAGCCAACGCTTGGCATTGCACATGGTGATCTTAGGCTTGCGTGCGGCTGCTCAGCCATGGAAACCCATTTCATGAAGCTCCCGACAAACAGTTATTGTGCCGACATTGCTTCCAGAAGCAGTTTGGAACTCGGTAATGGTTGTGCTGCTGCTCCAGTTTCAACTGTTCTGCCTGCAGCTATGGAACCCTGACCTGTTTCACCGGTCGTGCTACCTTGTCCCGGACCTGCTGTTTTCGACTCTCTCTACCGCACCTGCTGTCTCGACCTCTGAATGCTCGGCTATGAAAAGCCAACTAACTTTTACTCCTGAGGTACTGACCTGTTGCACCCTCTACAACCACTGTGATTATTATTTGACCCTGCTGGTCATCTATGAATGTTTGAAGAACAATCTGGCCTTAATGGCCATGTACTCTTATAATCTCCACCCGGCACAGCCAGAAGAGGACTGGCCACCCCTCAGAGCCTGGTTCCTCTCTAGGTTTCTTCCTAGGTTCCTGCCTTTCTAGGGAGTTTTTCCTAGCCACCGTGCTTCTACATCTGCATTGCTTGCTGTTTGGGGTTTTAGGCTGGGTTTCTGTATAGCACTGTGACATCTGCTGATATAAAAAGGGCTTTATAAATACATTTGATTGATTGATTGTTGTAACAGAGGACAGGTGATTTTTACGCACTACGCACTTCAGCACTCGGCGGTCCCGTTCTATGAGCTTGTGTGGCCTACCACTTCACAGCTGAGCCATTGTTGCTCCTAGACGTTTCCACTTCACAATAACGGCACTAGCAGGGCAGAAATTTGACTTACTGACTTGTTGGAAAGGTGGCATCCTATGATTCTACTGCCAATGTTTGTCTATGGATATTGCATGTCTGTGCGCTCAATTTTATACACCTGTCAGGAACGGGTGTGGCTGAAATAGCCAAATCCACTAATTTGAAGGGGTGTCCACATACTTTTGTATACATAGTGTATCTATGAATGCGTCCTCCCTTATGCGTTCACCTCTTTTGTACTCTCCCTCTGTACTTGAATGCATGCGCCATTTACTCCTCTTTCAACTCTCTTTCTCCCTCTTTATCAGAGACGAGTTGCTACTTCCCTCCTTATATGGAGGAGTATCTTCCTCACATCCCTCCCACTCAACGGTGTGGGGCCCTGGGGGCATTCTCATACAGCCGTTCAGATAAGGTGGAATAGTGAGAGGCAGAGATTGATGCGAGTTAGTCCTCTTCCATCTCCCTCCATCTCTCTCATTGAGCCTGAGGGTGTTCCCTGTCTCACCGTTCTCCTCAGCGAACTGCTTGGCCTCCTCATACGTGACGTCCCTCTGGGCCTCCAGATCTGCTTTGTTACCTATGAGAATGATCACCTGGGGGAGGACAGAATGAGTCGGTCAGTACTCCAGGCACCAAACAGTAGCAGCCTGGCAGGCACTAAACTCACATCCTCACTACTCATTCACTTATAGGCAGAAAACGACATACGAGACAGCTCGCTCACTTTACTGAGCATCTTGTAAGAGAGCTCTTATAGAACTTAGTACCAGTGGGAGAAATGGATTCAGCAATACTGTATCGGCTACACACCATGAAAGATACAGATATGAATATACAACTTCCAATGCATCTGGGCACTAGTTATGTCCCATTTTCCAACGCGAGACTGTTGTCGTTGAGTACAAACAAACTGACTTTGAGTGAGTTTAGGATGTTGCCTTTGTATAAGCAAGCTAAAAGCATATTCTACTCTGTACATAAAAGCAGTGTGATTTGGCCATAATCATATTAGTCAAAATCCAATTTAGAGATGGACGGGGCTCTCGGGGATCAATCAAACACACTGGGTGTGCTGCGGTGGGACACAGCAGAGACACAAAGAGCATTAGATGAGAGAACACAAGAAAAGGAGAGAAGCGAGAAAGAGGACAGGGAGACTACTTGGTAGTACAATAGACATCCAAGCAGACAGTGTGTTAGAGAGTCAGACAGGCAGCTAGAGGGGAGCAGCGTGAAGCCATACTCACAGTATTGGGGTTGGTGAGATTTCTGGCATCAGTCAGCCAGCTGCTGAGGTGGTTGTATGTACTTCTCCTGTGGAACACACATACAGGGAAGAGTGGGCGTTAGTTACCATGGCGGCAGGCTGGGACAAAACAGCGTGTGCCACATCCTAAGTGGGATCAAAGGAGCGGCCGTGACAAATGGAGAAATGTTTCTTGGTCTGTATCTATATTCTTTCACTAATAGAAAAAAAACTTTCTTCAGTTTTGACAACAGTTCTTACAGTCTGAGACACGGGTGTCAATATGGAGCGCTAAAATTAGGCTAGGGAACAAATGAGCAATCGAATACCTATTCATAAAACAGAGGCAATGATATGCTGCATAGACACCAATTACTATTAGTGGGAAAACTACAATTTAGAATGGCTGCAATACTTAAAGCTTTACTCTGAGCCTGTGCTTTCTATGGGAGGAGACAGACATTCCACATGTAAAGCACTGTTAGTTTAGAAGGCCACTGATACAATCTCACAGTTTGGGGAAGAGAGGGAGGTGGGGAGGGCAACAGGATGCAGACACCATGTTTGCTCAGGAAGACTTTATGCTATCTGCCCCATTTCCTTTCCTTGTCTCCCACACAGACATATAGGCCTACAGACCTAGAGCAATCTGACTAGTACAGCTAACAGGGTGGGTGGTGTATCATAGAACAGGCTGAGGGGGCTAGGTGAGAGAAGGATGAAGTTGGCCCTAGATGCTTATCTGAGGCCAGTTTTGTGTTTTCCCCTGTATGGTTTGAGTTAGGATTGGGGAAGGGTAATTTGACCTTAGCTCTGTGCCTACAGGCTGCTTCTACCTGGAGCTTCAAAGTTTGGGCACATCGGTGTGTGTGTGTGTACCTGGTGATGTCGTAGACCATGAGTGCACCTGCGGCCCCCCTGTAGTAACTACGCGTGACAGCCCTGAAGCGCTCCTGGCCCGCCGTGTCCCAGATCTGCAGCTTGATCTTCTGGCCGCTCACCTCGATTATCCTCGTGCCAAACTCCACGCCGATCGTATGGGGGCAGTCTGCCATGACTTGAGCAGAGAGAGGTGGGGAAAAGGCATATATATCGTTAGTATAGCTGTGAGGAATCCCAGGAGGCAACATTCCTCTAAAACACAAAGAAATCAATTAAAATAGTATTTTCACTTCTTTGTCAAGAGACATGAGATCTGTATATAATGACAAGATGCTCATGTCTCCGCCCTAACAATGGGAGTCGTTTTCCCAAAGGCAGGAGACAAGCTTAGGTCCAAAATAAGCCCATAGAAACGCATTGGTGAAACCTCTTGCTTCGCCTCTTCTTCTCTGACTACATCTCTCATCAAGGAGGTCTGACTCAGTAAACCTAACACACTTCCGCAGCCTGCCTCCCTTTCTTTCTCGCTCTCCCTTTTCCTCCTCCTCCTCGGAGTGTGATTAGATTAGACTGCTGTGATTAACCTGCTCTCTACTCCATTTACTGTAACTACACCTCCTCCTTCCTCTGCTCAATCTCTCAACTACCATACAGAACAGTCTGCCAGTGACAACGCTAGCACCAACTTGAACTATGAACAGCACCCATATACATACACATCTCTCCACACAGGCACATCCAACCACACAGAGAAAACAGGTGCACTCTTCATCACCTCCATTGTGAGGGAACAGAGAGAGCAGGTGGGTTGAGTATCAATTTCAGACTTGCAGATCAGTTGGTTTTTACCACTTGCATTTCAATGTTAACCAGAGACAGGGAGGAAGTCTTCAAACCTGGCATTCAGCACTCACAAAGCAGCTGCCTGTTCAGAGCCCAAGTCTATAGTCCATGCAGGATGTGATGCTAGATAGATGAATGAGGAGCAGAGCATCTGCATTTACTGCTGCCTGCTAATAATGCAATTAAAAAGCATTCAAAAGCCTGGGTGTTATAGTGAAGTGACTGAGGCTACAGCTGAGAGAGAGCACACACAAATAACATGAAGCAGACACATTTCACAGAGGCACGCAGTCACACACCCACACCCTCGCTCTCCCCCTCTCTCAATGAGCTGAAGTCATCAGAGAGGATTTAGAGTTAGACACTCCATTCCTGCAGCCTGTGTGTGTGTGTGTGTATCTGTCTGGAGTCAGTGGGGAGCCAGGGATGTACTTACATTTCTTCTCTGTGAACTGGTGAAGCAAACATGACTTCCCTACCCCCATGTCCCCTACAGAGAGAGAGGGAGATGTGTTAGGATCCATGTTCAAATCTTAACATCACATACAAGATGGAGAGAAAAAAACCACCTAGCAGACATAGCACTTATTTCATATTTTCCTATGAAGGGACAAGTTTTCCCTGACCACTTGGTCTGGCCAGGAAAAACTCTGGTTGTAACAGAGAAAGAGCATCTTCCTTCGCCTCCTCAGACATTGTTAACAGAATGCTATGGTGGTTGCCAGTTGTGTGCTTTACACATATGAGGGCACTTGAAGAGGCAGCATGAACAGGCCTGCAGGGCTTTGACTGAATGGCTGGCATGGTTCTCTCTAGTGGAGTGGGGAGAGCAGAGCATATTTGATTTTTTAAAAGCTGCAATATGTAACTTTTTGGGTGACCTGACCAATTTCACATAGAAATGTGATCTGTCATTCTCATTGAAAGCAAGTCTAAGAAGCAGTAGATCTGTTCTATGTGCGCTATTTCTATGCTTCCCGTTCTTGCGTCTTTTGCTTTCGGTTTTGTACACCAGCTTCAAACAGCTGAAAATACAATATTTGTGGTTATTGAAAATATATTTCACAGCAGTTTAGATGGAACAATGATTCTCTATACTTGCTTGTTTTGTCACAAACTGAAATTAGGCGAACTATTCGAATTTTAGCAACCAGGAAATGGTGGAGTGATTTCCGCATACCGCACCTTTAAGACCTATACACTAATGTCTGCTCTAGCTAAGCAGCTAAAGTGGCGCGTGTGTGTGTTGTATGACCACATTGATGTCTGGGTAACAGACAGCAAACAAGAGGAGCACACGTCAGGGCCTTTTGGCTGTTCTCAAACAAGTCCACAAAGTTCACATTGGGGTGGGGTTTTAAAGGCCTCTGAGCAGCAGGGTAAACAACCTCCAGGTAGTTGGAGATGGAGAGATATGGAGATTTAACTTCCATATTTTGAGGTGCCAAACTGGTTGGAAAATACCTTAAGGGGAAGAGTGGAATGCACAACAAGATAAAACTACCACCACAACTCAGAACATGTAGGCCTAGGCTATGGACCAACAATACATTAGGCTACTGTATGCTCATTGCTTCTGCTAGTAATTCAGATCAAACTGGAGAGCAATCATTCTATTTTAAAGTTAATTAATAACCCTGTCACTAGAACATTGTCGGTACAGTATGTCATTAGAACACAAACCATTTAACTTTACTTAGGCTAGCTTCCGTGGAAAACATTTATTGATGAAAATGTTTTAAAATCACTTTGAGAGATGGTGGCCTCATACCGTATCAAAAAGAATCTCCTGTAATGGGGTCATGGTTGAGGCCTGGAGTAATCTTGACCACATGACCTGACCATGAAAAACTCCTGAGCTGGTTTCTAGTCTTGTGATGGGTGCTCTTCCAGGGCTTGTGTTGGGAGAGCAGCAGTAGCATCTCACTGAGCCAATGGGTGACCTACATACAGCACAGCACTATACACACACAAACAGGCCTCCACTCCACTCCAGTCAACACGCGTGCTCACGGCTCACTTACCGATGATGATGTATTTGAAAATGTAGGAGTAGTTGTACGGTGCGGTGGCCATTGTGGCTCTGAAAGAGAGAGAAAGGTTAAAGATGAGTCAGAGAAAGACAATGTGGCCATTACAGGCCTGCTGGGTGAATCAGGGTGGTGTCTATGAATCTATTCTATCTGGGCATCATGCAGAAACCACACATTATCATTTAATTCTGTCTGTCGACATCACTCACAATCCCATTTAATTTTACAGTGCTTGGGTTGACCACACACTTACAGTCAACTGCAACATTGTGTCTTGCTGCTCGACCACTGGCACTCCATAACATTAAACAACATTACATTGGCTTGCGAAAGTATTCACCCCCCCCTTGGCATTTTTCCTATTTTGTTGCCTTACAACCTGGAATAAAAAAATGTATCATTTGATTTACACAACATGCCTACCACTTTGAAGATGCAAAATATTTTTTCTTGTGAAACAAACAAGAAATAAGACAAAAAAACTGAAAACTTGAGCGTGCATAACTATTCACCCCCCCAAAGTCAATACTTTGTAGAGCCACCTTTTGAAGCAATTACAGCTGCAAGTCTCTTGGGGTATGTCTCTATAAGCTTGGCACATCTAGCCACTGGGATTTTTGCCCATTCTTCAAGGCAAAACTGCTCCAGCTCCTTCAAGTTGGATGGGTTCCGCTGGTGTACAGCAATCTTTAAGTCATTCTCATTGGATTGAGGTCTGGGCTTTGACTAGGCCATTCCAAGACATTTAAATGTTTCCCCTTAAACCACTCAAGTGTTGCTTTAGCAGTGTTCTTAGGGTCATTGTCCTGCTGGAAGGTGAACCTCCGTCCCAGTCTCAAATCTCTGGAAGACAGAAACAGGTTTCCCTCAAGAATTTCCCTGTATTTAGCGCCATCCATCATTCCTTCAATTCTGACCAGTTTCCCAGTCCCTGCCGATGAAAAACAGGGATGGTGTTCTCGGGGTGATGAGAGGTGTTGGGTTTGCGCCAGACATAGCGTTTTCCTTGATGGCCAAAAAGCTCAATTTTAGTCTCATCTGACCAGAGTACCTTCTTCCATATGTTTGGGGAGTCTCCCACATGCATTTTGGTGAAGACCAAACGTGTTGCCTGGTCCGTGGGTTTTGCTGGGCGGCCCTCTCTTGGCAGGTTTGTTGTGGTGCCATATTCTTTCAATTTTATAATAATGGATTTAATGTTCAAAGTTTTATTTTATTTTTATAACCCAACCCTGATCTTCTCCACAACTTTGTCCCTGGCCTGTTTGGAGAGCTCCTTGCTTTGTGGTGCCCCATGCTTAGTGGTGTTGCAAACTCTGGGGACTTTCAGAACAGGTGAGATCATGTGACAGATCATGTGACACTTAGATTGCACACAGGTGGAGTTTATTTAACTAATTATGTGACTTCTGAAGGTAATTGGTTGCACCAGATCTTATTTAGGGGCTTCTTAACAAAGGGGGTGAATACATATGCACGCACCACTTTTCCATTATTTATTTTTTAGAATTTTTCATTTCACTACACCAATTTGGACTGTTTTGTGTATGTCCATTACATGAAATCGAAATAAAAATCAATTTAAATTACAGGTTGTAATGCAACAAAATAGAAAAAACACCAAGGGGGATGAATACTTTTGCAATTACTGTATGCCTGGCAGATAGCATGGGCCTGTGAATTGGTCAATATGGTCAGTAAAGAATGATGTCACCAGGTCTCAGACCATACTAGACAGACTGAGCAGCTGGTGTGCTGTCTGAGAACTAAAACAGTGTTCTAGGTAGTATGAATAATTCCTAATTTCTCAGGATTCCTGTCATGTGATTTCTCAGTTAGACAGCAGGCCCAGGAGCACTGATCTCTCAAATTTATGGGTAGGAATCAACCCAGCTGGAGGAGCTGAAACCATCAGATAGCGATGTATCTGACCACATACAAAGTCAATATATTTATAACTACAATATCTACAGTATGACAATCTACAGGGCCTAACCCAACTGATGTCTGTCCATCAAATCAGCATGAGGAAGTCAAGCTTCAGCCAACTATCACTGGCTATGTCCCAATTATATCTCTCCTTCCTCCCAAAGTCTGCACTTTTTCCACTTCCCTTCACTGATTTGAAAGTACATTTCTGGTATAAGAAATATGGTGGAAACTCCCTCTAGCCCATGCCTCCACCAATCCAATGCTTTTATATTTGTGGGAAGTAGTGAACAAGTGTACACTTCAGGAGAAAGGAGATTTTATTGGGACGCACCCTGTGGGCAGGTTGTGTAAGAAGAGAAACCAACTAGGATCAGACAATGGCCTCTTAGCCTAGATGAGGAAGAGACCTAAAAGTTGCTCTCTGGGAAGCTGCGAAATCAGACAGGGAGGGTCATCATACATCACACACTGATGGACAGGGCCTGTCAGGGGAGTTATTCCTATTCACAACAGTACTACGGACTGTAACAAGATGAGACGTGGCAGAGCCAGAGTCCAGACTCCTTGTTATTACTATCCCATGATGCACCTACAATTTGTAGTTTTCCATTACGATCTTTAGGCCAGCAGCCAATAACTAAAGGGGTTAGTTAGATGATGAATAACCAATTACAATACGGATGTTATCAATTTGAGAGGTTCATTAATCAAATAATCGCTTAGCCACTCGTTTTCATCAAGATGAAGATAGACTACATCTACAGAGAACTTCTCTAATATCACACAATGGAAGTTAAAACAAAAACAACTGCATAGCACCAAATGGGTGTTTATGTTGGGTTGGTTGATCATCATCATGCACCATGTTCAATGGCGTGTTTCCTCTCTCTGCCTCAAACTGCTCTGAGAACTCTCACAGACAGATGTCGGAGTAAAAGGGGTGTGACAGTAATTTACAGAGAGGTTTATATTGAATGGTAAACATTAGCCTTGTCCTGTGCTTAGCTAATGGGGGAGCAAGGCTATACTCTCTCCCATGGTCCCGGGTAGACTGAGCTGTGTGTATGAACATCATTAAAAGAACGATACGGATCTGCACAGCAAATAAGCGGCTATTTTCTAAGATACATTCAGATAAATATGAGGCTTCTAGCCAACTGTGTCATCAATACTGCAAGTACAGGCAGCAAACATCCCCAGCGGTGTTGTCACTTTGAGGCAAGAGATTTCATTATAGACTTATCAGACTTTACATTCAGGAAATTACATCATATGTGCACAGCTCCTTTTTAATCTCAAATGAAAGTAATAGACATTACATTAGGCTGTAGAAGAGAGAAGGTTAAGAGGGAGTGTTTCCTAGTGTCTCCCTAGCCCATTATACAGAGGCTCTGTCAGAACCATTAGCATGTGTCATTTCACAATAGTAGCCAAGGGAGAACAAGTAGCACCTTTCAATTCCTCTTATCAGTCTGGCTAGATACTGCACAGAAACATACAGGTCTAGGCATTAAGTAATTGGTATCCCTAGATACCAGCTACCCACACGACCCACCTGTTGCCTTTATGCTGAGCGACATTCATTCATATGGGTTTGAATTATAACTAACTACACCTACATAAAGAGAGGGTCAGGCTCAAACACACACCCACACACATAGAGCATCACTGTTAGAAGCTGCCTGCTATTTATAGCACAGACACCTCTCTCAATTAATATCCATTGCTGCTTCAATGGTAATATAGCATATTCCATAGTCTATAAGAAAGGATGGGTGATAGCCGGGAATATAGACACATACACACACAGTCATGCACATCTGAAGAATATATTCAAAGAGAGGCTTGGATTAAATATATAGTCTCAAATTGAAATCAGCCTTGTTTATGAATACATGATCCGACTTCACTTAAGAGCATTAACTATTCGGTCAGAGAGAGGGCGTTCTAACGATCGATTCAAATAATCCACTTGTCAGTAATGCAGTCTCACACTATAGTTGAGAGCGGACATCTGTAACGCAAGTAGAAGGCACAAGGGAACAATGGGATCTGATTCCAAATCAATCACCCTGAATAATAGCCTACAAATACAAGTCTTCTAACGTGCGATTAATTGTGACTAGGCTATCCATTATCATCTCTGACAATGTTTCCCTCTATCCGGGATGTTTCTCTTAAGTCTGTGGTTCAGTACACAGCAATTATAAATGCATTGCAGTTAAACCAGTTTTGGAGATTAAAATCGCTATGCAACAGAGTTTATATGTTTGTGATATAAAGAGGCAAATTGAGTTAACTAAACACGGAAGAGTGATATTTAGGATAATCTTCCAGAATTGAATGGATTTGTGCTAAATCAGCTGAGGGGGTTAATTCCAGGTCAAGGTGTCACCTAAGCCTCATCCTCTTTGCATGGGGTTGGTCAGAGACCCTTGGGTGCCACACCCCTGAAGGGGCCTACAAAATGGCCCCACTCCCCATTCCAGCTCTGCCTGCTTGAAAAACAGAGTGCAGAGAGAGTACAGTAGAGAAGTAAACAAGGAGAAAGAGAGTTGAGGTGTAATGGAAGTCATGTAGTTAGTGTGTGCGATAAGCTTCAGTAAAGGATTTGATACACTGACCGTGACGTGAACTAGTATCACAGCCTGCCTTGCTGCTAGCCTGACTGCCTCCCCTCACATGACCCTCTGTCATGTGGTGCCTCCAGACTCATGTGAGTTTTTCCCATAAGGCGAAAGCTATAGGTCTACTAGAGCCGTACACACACTCTAGGGCTACTCCTTTGGTTAAATTATAGGAAAAAATCCCTTTTTCCAGAACGAGGCCCAGGAGAAGTATCCATCTAAGGAGAGGGCAATTGAGAGCATGTGACCAGACTGCAGTCTCAGCACTTCTCCATACACTTGCACTGATTCATAAAACAGAGCGCTGTGACACCCCCTTCCTGTTGTTGAACAAATATAATCGGTGTCACATACTGTACATCTGGGCTGTTTTTCTCTTCTCTGACTCATTGTCATATTGCTATGCTGTCATACAAAGAACATCCTGCAGTAAATTGCACAAGTACATTTGGGTTGTGATTATCATTACCAAAGGCAGAGATGGAATGGCCAAATCAATTGCAAAACTTGGCTTCAGTCAATGCACATACAGTGCATTTCTTTCACTGTGTGATGTGCCATTTTAAGGGAATATCAATATAAAATTCAAGGCCAAGAAAATACCAAATGCCTCTGCTCTTGTCACACAGATGAGAGGAGTATCTCAGGTGATGACGCATCTACATGAATACATTCATATTCCACCCTAATCAAAGCCTCATTCTTACATCAAATAAATATTTCAGTGATTGACAGTAAGGGCTGGCCGAGACAAAGCCTAGATATGGATGCATGCTGTGTCGTGTGATTACTGGATAGCTGGCTGAGCTATACAGCTACTGTACTATACATTATTAAATCAAATCAAATGTATTGGTCACACACACATGGTTAGCAGATGTTATTGCGAGTGTAGCGAAATGCTTCCATTAGACCAGGGTTTCCCAAACACAGCTGATTCAAATAATCAAAGCTTGATAATGAGTTGATTATTTGAATCAGCTGTGTAGTGCTAGGGCAAAAACCAAAACGTGCACCCAGTGGGGCCCCATGCACGAGTTTGGGAAACCCTGCATTAGGCCCCTCAATCAGACCACTCCAAGACAGTCTTAGCAACATTTATGCTTGAAAAATTGTTTTTTGCTTCTTGGCCATTGTAATTGAAAACAGTCACAATAAGGTACTTAATTGTTACCCAGAAATGATTTGATATTGAGATAAACCGGCTGCGTTGGACCTTTTAATGGATGAATGAACGCCACAATTTTGCAGAACAATACAGTTGGCTTGTGACAATGTAGGCTAGTGGGAGGGCATAATCTAGCTAACTGCTCATGACAGTTCAAGTACACATCTGACTATAGCTAGTTACGTGAGATGAGAAGGTTAATAAACGAATTAACTAAGAATCCAGCACCACAAACCCTCTATCTGCTGGCTAACGTTAGCTAGCTAGCTGATGATGCTATTAACACAAACCGTGGCAACATCATCAGTCTGTTTAAATAGCTAGCTAGCATCTTGTTTTATTGTTCAGACGGGACGCTAAATGAATGTATTGTAAAAATTCTGTTGGGAGAGGTGTGGGTAGCTAGCTGGAGCAACTAAATGTCCAGCTATGCCCATAACGTACGAGACTAGGCCCGATCTTAACGTTAGCTATCTTCATTGACCTACTAGCAATCTAACTAGCCAGCTAGAAACAGGCTAAACTGGCTAACTAACTAGTTATACGACACGCTAGTTAACTAGCGAATCAAAATACGTGTCATCATTTATTGGCGAAATAGGTAGCTAGCCACGTCGGCCAAAAGGAAAGAATACCGTTACCACGATGAGCCGTGATAACTAACTTATGCGAAATGTTGCGGCCAACAAATTTGATAGTTAGCCAGCGTAACGTTACTCTTCCGGATACTACAGTAGCTAGCTAGCTCAAAAGCAATGGCCTGTTCCCAAAAACGACAGACACCTGGCTAGATCCACAATGGATAGACAAAACCACGGGTACCTGTGAAGAATTGTAATATATTACACAGCGCAAGATAGATAACGTTAGCTAGTAGTCACCTTACTCGTTGGCTAGCTAGGCTTGACAGCTAGCTAGACGCTAACTATATTAGCGTAGTAGTTAGCATAGCTAATATAATTTGTAACAAAATGTTACGTTTTATAAATGTGTTAGCTATATGTGGATACGAACACTCCTATATTATGTTTATATTCTTACCGGGAATTGTCGGTTTAATGTCTTGAGATCTGCAGGTTATCCTGGCTGAAGTATCTACCTTGCCTGCCTGTTCAAGATGGCTGCTTGCACTGCACAGGGTTTTTCCTCTGTTGTGTGGCTTATGGGACAAAGGGCAATGCATATGGGGCGATTTGCGCTGTTTGCACTAATTATAAATGCGCAATGAAGTGCGCAAGGTGAAAAATCATTATCAATGTATTGATCAGGATAGGTAGTGTCGCCGATATTAAACAGTTTTGTGGCATGAAGAATCACTTGTGCTTTGGTCAGTGTGATGACAGTGCTGCATCAGACGGCCTCAGCCTACATGTGTGCGAGTAGACTAACCTACTATTCTACCATCAGTGTCAAAGGACAGTACTATATATTCCATTGCTGGTCCTTTTGTTGTGGACCCACACTAGGCCTATTTAAAAAGAAAGACCTGTGTTGGGAATGGGATCTAAGCCTACTACAACTTATTCCATTACTAGGCTTATGATTTGTAGATCAAATGTATTTGCTTTATGATTCATACCCAGACACAAAAATAAGATGATCTATCTTATAAACCTCAGAGGCTATCAGACCCAATTCTCTTTTGTTGATATGGAATAGGCTATGGAGGGAAGGCATCATACTGCATGTAACTGGTTTAAAAATTACTCGACAGATAGAACTCAATGTGTATCTACTGATTGTGTTAAATCAGGTTTCCTGGATATTACGAAAGGTGTCCCGCAGGGGTCAATTCTGGGCCCTGTGCTTTTTACTGTTTTCATTAACAATATTGACTTGCACTTGTGTAACCTGCACTTGTATGAAGCTGATACTGTTGTGTATGCTATTGCCCCTACGGTTGACCAGGCTCTATCTGAACTACAGTCTGCCTTCATTGTATAACAGAAAAACTTGATTGACCTGAAATGAGTATTGAATGCAGGTCAAACTAAGTATATGTTGTTCTCTAGAGCACATACAAATAACTGATGATTTAAGCATATATACTTTGGATGGTGTCCGTATTGATCGTGTCCCTGCTTTGTGGTCTTCTGTAGCTCAATTGGTAGAGCATAGCGCTTGTAACGCCAGGGTAGTGGGTTCGATCCCCGTGACCACCCATACGTAAAAATGTATGCACGCATGACTGTAAGTCGCTTTGGATAAAAGCGTCTGCTAAATGGCATATTATTACAAATATCTGGATAGATGAAAAGCTGTCTTTTAAAAACATATTGATGAGTTAAATGGGCTTCTTCTATAGAAATCGGTTCTGTCTCTCGCCAAATAGGAGAAAGCAGATGATTTAGTTCAAATCAAATGTTATTTGTCACATGTGCCGAATACAACAGGTGTAGACCTTACCGTGTAGCTCAGTTGGTAGAGCATGGCCCTTGCAACGCCAGGGTTGTGGGTTCGATTCCCACGGGGGACCAGTATGAAAAAATGAATGCACTCACTAACTGTAAGTCGCTCTGGATAAGAGCGTCTGCTAAATGACTGAAATGTAAATGTACTGTGAAATGCTTACTTACAAACCCTTAACCAAAAATGCAGTTCAAGAAATAGAGTTAAGAAAATATTTACTAAATAAACTAAAGTAAAAAATAAAATAAAAAGTAACACAATAAAATTACATAACAGTAACGAGGCTATATACAGGGGGTACCGGTACCGAGTAAATGTGCGGGGGTACAGTTAAGTCGAGGTAATTTGTACATGTAGGTAGAGGTAAAGTGACTATGCATAGCAGCAGTGTAAAAACAAAGGGGGTGGAGGGGCCTTCCTCTGACACCGCCTAGTATATAGTTCCTGGATGGCAGGAAGCTTGGCCCCAATGATGTATTGGGCCGTACGCACTACCCTCTGTAGCGCCTTATGGTCGGATGCCGAGGAGTTGCCATACCAGGCGGTGATGCAACTGGTCAGGATGCTCTCGATGGTGCAGCTGTATAACTTTTTGAGGATCTGGGGACCAATGCCTAATCTTTTCAGTCTCCTGAGGGGGAAAAGGTGTTGTCGTGCCCTCTTCACGACTGTCTTGGTGTATTTGGACCATGATAGTTTGTTGGTGATGTGGACACCAAGGAACTTGAAACTCTCAACCCTCTCCACTACAGCCCCGTCGATGTTAATGCGGGCCTGTTCGGCCGTCCTTTTCCTGTAGTCCACGATCATCTCCTTTGTCTTGCTCACGTTGAGGGAGAGGTTGTTGTCCAGGTCTCTGACCTCCTCCCTATAGGCTGTCTCATCGTTGTCGGTGACCAGGCCTACCATTGTTGTGTCGTTAGCAAACTTAATGATGGTGTTGGAGTCGTGCTTGGCCACACAGTCGTGGGTGAACAGGGAGTACAGGAGGGGACTAAGCACGCACCCCTGAGGGGCCACAGTGTTGAGGATTAGCGTGCCAGATGTGTTGTTGCCTACCCTTACCACCTGGGGGCAGCCCGTCAGGATGTCCAGGATCCAGTTGCAGAGGGAGGTGTTTAGTCCCAGGGTCCTTAGCTTAGTGATGAGCTTTGTGGGCAATATGGTGTTGAACGCTGAGCTGTAGTCAATGTTGACGTTCCTATCGGTCCAAGACTATGGCAAAATCATCTATATGAATGAACGCAGCTGCCACTTCATTAAAGCCCTTAGATACAGTTTGTCATAGCGCACTGCGCTTTATTACGGGCGACAATTTTAGTACTCATCACTGCATTCTCTACCAGAAAGTTGGTTGGCCTTCTTTGATGTCACATATGTTGATACATTGCTATGTTTTCATTTATAAAGCCCTTTTACAAAAGTTCCACTGTACCTAACAGCTTTACTAAACTTTAGACATACTATATGAGTTACCACACCTGGTCTCAGAGATGGCTAACTCTGGAAATTCCTTTGGTCTCTACTGAGTTAGGTAAATAAGCTTTTAGTTTTCTTGCATCTTATTTGTGGAACAATCTTCAACATTTTCTTAAATTGTATGTTTTGGTGCCTCTAGTGTAATTTAGAAAGCTGATTGAGGACCTTACTACTGATGAATGTGTTTGTTTTTTATGACAGTGTTTTTCTTTCTGCTTGCATTTTGTATTTATATGTTGATGCATTTTCTGTAATTTCTGTAATTCAGGGCTCACTGTAAAGGAGACCTTGGTCTCAGTATGACTCCCTGATAAAATAAAGCTTAAATAAATAAATAAAAATCATAGTTGCCTAATAAATCAGACTGTGATAGGAACGTCAGGGCTAGCAAGCTGATCAGACGTTGTCTTTATTCTTACCAGAAATGCATCAGCTGTCATAAAATCAACACAATACATTTTATTATTTTTCGTGCACAGAGAACATCTTTTGAATGTGCCCTCTGTGCCTTTTCCCACTTGATATATTTTTCATTATTGTGTCTGAACTTCCTAACTCCCTCACAGAAGACATCTAGTGCCCAGAGGATGTAAAGACATCCAAACTGGGCCACTCACATTCAATGCATTGATTGATTTATATTGCTCTGAGATGGAAGCATAGAACACAAGTCTCACAAAAAAGGTGGTGTTTTTTCTGGGCTACTTACCTTGCCATGTAAATAGTAACTTTTCGGTCTTCTTTTTAGTCTCTCAGTGGGCATTTTCGACTCAGTTGCATGAATTGTTGAGACCAATGTTTTAGATTGCATTTATACCATGGTTACTAATTAACAATATATAAGTGTGTATGTTATAGTATAGGATAGAGAACATGGTATGACTAAGTATTTTAATACAGTATTTCACAACATTACATGCTTTCACTGTACTATTATTTTGTACATTTTTACAATCTGAAATAAATCAACATGCAGCATGCATCTCCAAACTTAGCTTAAATCAGAGGAAACTGAATAAAAAAAGCAATAAACAATACGGCTTACGTTGAACCTTATTTTACTGTATTATCTAGGGTTTAACCCTGAATAAACATAACCCACATGAATTAAGATTTGCGCTTTACAAGCAACTGAAGCAGTACTGATGATTAGGACTAAAATGATATCAATTTGAATAAATACAGAATGTCACAGCTGTCAATTAATTCCCCAGATCACTCATTACAATGCGATTCAAGCCATATAACTAACAGCCTTGTTTTTCCTTTTCTTTGATACCCATAGGCCCTTCTGATGATTTGTTATTGAACATTACTCTCTGGGACACTTCCTAAACTCAATGACTGTATAAAAGCACCATTATATTGAAATATGAGAAAACCTTGGCTTAGTTATTTGCCTTTCTTTTCTGACATTGGGATAAGGAGTCCAGTGTAAAGCCCAATACAACAGGTGTAGACATTACAGTGAAATACTTACTTACAAGCCCTTAACCAACAACGCAAAGTAAAACAAATAAAAAAAGTGTTAAGCAAAAAAAAAAAAAGCAAATAACTAAATAGCAGCAGTAAAATAAAATAACAGTACGGAGGCTATATACAGGGGGGTACCGGTACAGAGTCAATGTGCGGGGGCACCGGCTAGTCCATGTACAGTATTGTACAACCCTCTTAACATGTGGAGCTGAGAAGAGACACTGAGAACTAGTCATGTAAAGTGTCATTCATAGATGGTTTATTCCGAGTTCCATCTGTGTATTTGACCAATTGTTGAGTCTCTGTACAAGTTGTGACCTCATATCACAACCACAACCTCAGCAGCAGCAGGATTGCCAGGACGCAGACGTAATGCAATATGCTTGCTCGACAGCAGGGGGTGCTGTTACAGAGGTCTGAGGCGCAGCAGTGGATGCGCACTCCAGGCAGCTCATGTTGCTGGCAGTGTCTTGATGTGGCACATCCACTGGTCAGGACAATTCCCAGGGCCGCTGAAATGACAGGAAGTCAGAGAAGAGTGACAAGTAGATGGTGAGGTCATCAGGAAAGAGGCAGAAGAAGCAAAGAATGCCAGTGTATTCATGTGTGTTTTAAAGTCCTTGAGAGCCAAAGGAGTGCAGAGAGGGAGGCTGTCATAGAACGGAATTACATCATCAAATCTCTCAATTTTCCTTGTGGTAAACTGTGTTTACTGATTGAATGTAATGGTTGCTTAGGAGGACACATCGCACGTGTACAATAGATTGAAAAATATGTATGTCTGTAAGTCAGAGCAAAAAAGTTACAATTTGGCAGTTGATTGAAAGTTGTTACTGTACAACTACATAAGGGCATCCAGCCAAGCTATCAAACACTCCATAAAACTTGGTACGTAAACCATCTACAACCCTTAAGAAAAAACACCCACATCAATGCTCTCTTTAAGTCCGAGCAGACCACTTTTGTCTATCAAGAGCCATAAATCCCTCATCAGTCATAAGAAAGTGACAGCTGGACGGTGGATACAGTCCAGGTGGGGAACAGCCGCGTCAGACAAATCTCCCAGCTGGGGACAAAGTGAGGGGAGTGGGACGCTAAGCTGGTTATGAAACAGCAGCCGCCGGTCCAGTCGGAGTTGTGCCCATGGGATTAAAGTGAAGAAGAGTTCTAGATTATCCCCAAGACGCTGTTTAAAGGGATCCTGTGTCCCGTTTTAGCAGAGCCCTGTCATTCTTGTGTGTGTGACAGGCTGTCGTTACTCTTCATTGACCCCATTATTTCCCTGAGCCACTACAAAACAGTGCCACATCAGCCCTTTACGTGAGTGGCTCCTTCAGCTGTCAACAGGAGAACAGCTGGATCTTACATGCATGGATGTCAGCAGAACTCCATCAACTCTTTAATATTATGTATGGCAGTCCGTCTTCTCTATTTTGATTTTACCTACAGGATTGACTGACTGTTATTTACACATTTGGTGGAATAAAGCCTGTTGTAGCTATGTAGTAAGATGCCATGGAATCTTCACATCAAGATAAGGCCTTGCCCTTTTTACATACAATAGTATGGCTAAAGAGTGCAGAGGAGAGGTTAGGGTATTTCCTCCTGTTTAATCTCAATTTTCTGGACAATGTGGGTCAATAGACTTTCTACATATAGACATTACAGGGTTCTTTCACACAGACACATTCATTAACAGACAGAGAAGACCGTGAATGAGAAAATCTATAGAAGGGAGGGATTGGAGATGAAGACAGGCATTGATTGAGACAGTCATCAGTTCAGGAACATTAGAAACAGACTCACTGCTCTCTGTCTTGATGCAGAAGCGGTGCTTGAAGCCCTTGTGTGAGTGGGTGCAGGTGAGGACCTCTGGGTTGGAGCAGCCAATGTCCACGTACCTCTGGCCCTGGATAATGTTACAGCCATAGCACTGCAACCCATTGACTAGGGAGGAGAGAGGGGAGACATACCACTTTTAGTGCGCACTGGTAGATAGATATGTAAACGTATTAGTGTGCACCAGTAGACATGTCAAGTTGTTAGTGTGCACCCTATGTGATGTTACAGGCACAGCAGTGCAGCCCATGGACTAGAGAGGAGAGGGGACATGTCATCTTATTAATGTGCACCCTATGGGATGTTGCAGCCATAGCACTGCAGCAACATGGACTACAGGAGAGCGAGGAGATGTCAAAGTTGCTTTGAAGCAACAGGACTGACATCTCAAAAAGTCTATTATGTATTCTTTGTTTTCTCAAGTTTGCCAATATTCCCTACTTACAAAAACCATTAGGAATAAAGGCGCTACAGATAATTAATTTGCTTTTACTATAAAAGCATCTACATCTAGCGTTTGGCTTTCTCTGAATCCAGAGCTTATTGCTGGTTGCAAATGAGGCCATGGAGAGCCACAATGGTGTGCCACCCACTCTGTCTTACAGTAACGTGGATTTAGCATATATTTAGACCTTTGCCCTGTAAAACCTCACACTTTGTTTTGTGATCAGTACTGAGTGAAGAAAGAGCTCTTCAAAAGTCAATGTCTAAATTGCGCTGATCTCTTGCTGGGATGGTGTTCTCTGTCAGTCATATTGGAGTCTGTCTCATTCTCATGTTGACAGCGACACCTCACAGGCTTGTACTTAACCATGACTCACTCTTAGTAGCCTATGCTGTATCCCGAGCTGTCTGTCTGTTCTGTAAGCTTGTGATCTCACGGTAAAGGCCTGTCTCCATCTGGTCCCAGAGTAGTAGAAACAGACACCCATGACCATAGAATTACACTTCACATCTGAACTGTTTTGATATGGTGTTTCTTATTCTGTGAGTCAGCTATGAAAGTAAGCAAAAATATCGTAATGATTGTCAGGTTATGTAATTCAGGTCCATGATCAAGAGCGTCACGAGGAGTTTACAAACGTACAAAAGACCCATCCATGGATCATGTCTACCGATCACTAGCCTATTGAGTTCATGAGTTCATGTTCCTCCCATCCCCCAGTTCCAACTCCTAAATGGCTTGACTTACTTTCAAGTGAGTGTCGTGCAAATCCATTAGGCCTAAGGGGATTATTCATGAGACTGGACCTTCGCACACCTGTATCTGGCCTACAAAATCCTGTGCACAAGGTGGGAGATCAGCTTTGCCTGACAGTAATCCCCTCTCTTTATCAGCATCTCCTCATCTAGTGCTGCTCAGAGCTGGGCCAGTAAGGTAATGCTGGCCTTACTCTCTGTTAAATAGCCAACCCAAAGCTCTCATGCTGCTTTCAGAGGCAAACTAATCCCACCCAAATGCTCTTACAAAAATCACTTTAGAAATCTGTTGAAATCAATGTAAAACCTCAGAGGGACAGATAACACATGCCAGCCTTCAGGGAACATGTAATATTACGCTAGTGCGGAGAAAGCACTTATATGAAGCCACAGTATACAGTCTAGCCACAGGATATACAGTACCAGTCAAAAGTTTGGACACATCTACTCATTCAAGGGTTTTTCTTTACTTTTACTATTTTCTACATTGTAGAATAATAGTGAAGACATCAAAACGATGAAATAACATATATGGAATCATGTAGTAACCAAGAAAGTAGCCACCCTTTGCCTTGAAGATAGCTTTGCACACTCTTGGAATTCTCTCAACCAGCTTCATGAGGTAGTCACCTGGAATGCATTTCAATTAACAGGTGTGCCTTGTTAAAAGTTAATTTGTGGAATTTCTTTCCTTCTTAATGCGTTTGAGCCAATCAGTTGTGTTGTGACAAGGTAGGGGTGGTATACAAAAGATAGCCATATTTGGTAAAAGACCAAGTCCAAAGTATGGCAAGAACAGCTCAAATAAGCAAAAATAAACTACAGTTCATCATTACTTTAAGACATGAAGGTCAGTCAATCCGGAGAATTTCATGAACTTTGAACGATTCTTCAAGTGCAGTCGCAAAAAACATCCAGCACTATGATCAAACTGTCTCTCATGAGGACCGCCACAGGAAAGGAAGACCCAGAGTTACCTCTGCTGCAGAGGATAAGTTCATTAGAGTTAACTTCACCTCAGATTCTAACCCAAATAAATGCTTCACAGAGTTCAAGTAACAGAAACATCTCAACATCAACTGTTCAGAGGCGACTGCGTGAATCAGGCCTTTATGGTCGAATTGATGCAAAGAAACCACTACTGAAGGACACCAATAAGAAGAAGAGACTTGCTTGGGCCAAGAATCACAAGCAATGAACATTAGACCGGTGGAAATCTCTCCTTTGGTCTGATGAGTCCAAATTTGAGATTTTTGGTTCAAACCGCTGTGTCTTTGTGAGACGCAGAGTAGGTGAACAGATGATCTCTGCATGTATGGTTCCCACCGTGAAGCATGGAGCAGGAGGTGTGATGGTGTGGGGGTGCTTTGCTGGTGACACTGTCTGTGATTTATTTAGAATTCAAGGCATACTTAACCAGCGTGGCTACCACAGCATTCTGTAGCAATACGCCATCCCATCTGGTTTGCGCTTAGTGGGACTGTCATTTGTTTTTCAATAGGACAATGACTCAAAACACACCTCCAGGCTGTGTAAGGGCTATTTGACCAAGAAGGAGAGTGATGGAGCGCCGCATCAGATGACCTGGCCTCCACAATCACCCGACCTCAACCCAATTGAGATGGTTTAGGATGAATTGGACCGCAGAGTGAAGGAAAATCAGCCAATAAGTGCTCAGCATATGTGGGAACTCCTTCAAGACTGTTGGAAAAGCCTTCCTCACGAAGCTGGTTGAGAGAATGTCAAGAGTGTGCAAAGTTGTCATCAATTATAAAATATGTTTTGATTTGTTTAACACTTTTTTGTTTACTACATGATTCCATATGTGTTATTTCATAGTTTTGATGTCTTCACTATTATTCTACAATCTAGAAAATAGTAAAAATAAAGAAAAACCCTTGAATGAGTAGGTGTGTCCAAACTTTTGACTGGTACTGTATGTGACAGGGATGAGAATGAATAGCAGTAGAATACTCAATGGCTGTTGGCTGCCAATCTGATTTGCAGAACCAAGGTTTCGTGGTTGGTTGTTGTTTTTCTCGTACTCATTAAACATTAAAATGGCTCCCCCTCTGTGGCCATCTATCACATTAATGAAGGAATTGGGCAAAATATGGAGTGTTAACTCTAGATTCATTGCTTGATTTTGATATTATTTTAGAGAACCCAGGTCCAGTTTAAGAGTCTAATGGAATAAGAACAGAGCTATTCTGCTGGATGGTACATCACCAATGCGCACATCTATGTTTACTGTCAAACATGTACAGTATATCATTTTATCTACACAGTATACCAAACCATGTTGTCACTTGACTCTGACTATGTACATTCTATTCCATTGGACTAGAAATGATCACATCAAATGAGCTTCTTTTGTATCTTGTAGTACTATGATAACATTATGCTCTTTCTATTCAGATCCAGACGCTTTCTGTATAAACTCCCCAGTATTGTTTATTTAAAACAATTACTGCAGGGGTATCAGACGTGGCATGTCCATAATTTATGATGACGTGAAAAAAGTTTAATATCATAGATTAGTTGATGTGTGTCACAATGTTCCTGAAATACTGTCGATTGCGTGTGAATATAGCAAAATCTGCTTTAATAATCTTATGACGTTTGGGAATATAATTTATGTCCAGCATGTTGACCACATCATTGAGCCGTGTGGGCAGTGTATCTATTGATATAAATACTGAACCAGTAATCTGTCCAAGAGCTTACTGGACCCTGAGTTTCATCCATAAAGGGATCAAATGTGCTTTGATAAATAAGTTATTATGAGCATGAGAGGAATATGAAAATAAAAAAACATCAGGGAACCAATTTTTTTATTTTTTCGCCCCTAGTAAGACAAAGAAATTCAGCAGGTTAAAGTCAAATCAAGTCAAATCAACTGTTGTTATGTCCCTGGGGAAATGTTGTTTGAAACCTTTGGTTATAGTCCCATTGTATGGTTTATGGATCCCCCCCCCCCATGTCAATTGTTTGCAACATGAAGGCAACCATATGGTGTCCATTCATTATTTTACACATACACACATACACACATACACATATACACACACACACACACACACACAAACACCTGACCTCAGTATGCCTATACTCACCCTGTGAGATGAAGAAAGCAGATATCAAACTAAATCCAAGCCCATACACCAGCCAAGTACGTAAAGTCATGGATGCAGCACAGGTGACAGTCAATAGTCAGGGTTGGGAGAAAGAAAGAGACTTCCACCGTTCTCATCCAATACTCCACTGGGAAAGGAAGAGTAGAGATCCACTCCACAGCCTGCACAGCGCAACACTCCGCCTGAGAGAAACACACACGCTCACTCACTGAGAGAGAGGAGCCAGTGTTATCCCAGTCAGCCAGGCAGTCAGCCAGGCAGTCAGCCAGGCAGTCAGCCAGGCAGTCAGCCAGGCAGTCAGCCAGGCAGTCAGCCAGGCAGTCAGCCAGGCAGTCAGCCAGGCAGTCAGCCAGGCAGTCAGCCAGGCAGTCAGCCAGGCAGTCAGCCAGGCAGTCAGAGGGGGGAGGAAAATAGATGAGTGTAGAAACTAAATAAATTAGTCTTCTTCAGTTGTCTGTGCACATCCAGGGCATGAGAAGCAGCTGCCAGACGCTTGTTGTTGTTGTAGTTAGTGTGGCTCAGTTGAGGACTGTATCTACACCTCTAATTCCTCTCCCTGGCTCACCTCCCTGGCTCACCTCCTCTTGTGAAAAAATAAAGAAAGAATTGCTTTCTTCTTGTTGCAGCGACAGTGGGGGGTGAAAAACAGTAGCGATGGCTGTTCAGTTGGAGCAGACACAAAAAGCAGGATTAATTCCTGATTGATAATCCATGGCTTTTAATAATTGTGCTATCACGGTTCACACTAATGTTGTGTAGGGACCAGGCCAGTGTCTGACTATTTATCCACATACTCTTCTCCGGTCAGGTTATCTCTCCTCAGTCTATCACTCTGTGTTTTGTCTGTGGAAAGATTATATCTAATCAGAATTAAATAGTAAATCCTTTCTTAGAGACGGTAATGCTGGGGATAAGGCAGGCTTTGCAGTAAGCTCCCGTTCCCTCCCCACCCAAACCAACATATGGTCTGGCTTGATAGATGACTGCCAGCGATGCTATCACTCATATTGAGACATATTTACAGTGTGATGTACAGTGAGACATTGATTTTCACATCAGCGGTTTATTTACAAAAACAAAGCCTATTTGGAGCAAACCCTTCCTTTCTCCTGTGTAGTAGAATCTTGGTGTGTGTGTCCTTTGTGTGTCAATCTCTGTGTCTGGGTGTGGGTTGATCTGTAGTCTTTTAAGTGCCTCTATGTGTGTCAGTGTGTAAGTCTCTGAGTATGTCTTCTGTGTGAGGCATATGCTGAGGCAGAATCATGTGGAGATCTCACGGAGGTTGGAAGGAAAAGGCTGCGTCTGAACTCTGAACCTCCCATCATCAATATTCCCCTCATATGTGTGCTGTGTGAAATCAAGAGACACTTCCCAGCCGAGAGCCATTTATCTGTCAGTAGATAAGGCCCCCATGTTGACCTCTGCCAGGTCCTTACCGAGCTGAGATGGAAGACTACAGTGTGTTTACCAAAACAATTGAATATTTTTCTGATGTAAATCAAGGGTGATGAATACACAATTGATAAAGAAATGTGTGAGTAAGATATGACTAAAATGTCACACCCTCAGTTAAACTAATGAATGACTAATAAGTAGACTAGAGCTTAGAGAGTTAATAAAATGTGTTTATATCCCAGCAACAGAGTACAATTGAAACCAATAACAGGAGACTGGTTCAAAAAACACACAGGGAAAGGAGAGTATGAAAAGGTTTCAGAATATTGTGAGGACGGCGATATCTAAGGAATGCAGCCTGCCCGAGCAAGGAGTAGAATATGATAAGAACATGTGTGTGTGTGTGTGTATGTGTGTGTATGTGTGTGTATGTGTGTGTGTGTGTGTGTGACCTGATGGTCAGGAGAGCAGAGGAAAACATGAGCTAAACCCAGGTACAGTGGAAATATACAGCCCGCCAATAGCGGAGTGGGATTTTTCCTCTGACGTGTGCGTATAAAAATATTGTACGACCATTTTGTTGCAGAGCGCTCTCATGAATAAATATGCTGACCATTGCAGGATTGAGTCTTTGTTTAATTTATTTAAACTAAGACATTTACAACCTTTTGGGAATTATTCTAAGACTTAAGAAGTAGTTGGCTTCAACCATTAAGATAACAAAATTCTCGTGACAGCTTGGTCCTTTCGAGCCGGATATCAATACCCGTCGGGGCGGATGATACATCCGTAGAGACAAAGACCTGCCCTCTGAAATTGGGGGTTCAAATACAGGCCGGTAACAACCTGGAAACGACAGAAACGGTGACGATATCCAACCAAAATTGAGCTGCAAGAATAAGGTCAGTAATCTTTATTCATTGGATTTTGGGGGAAGTGATCTGAACTTGCAATAATACTGCTGTGGTTCTTGTAAAGTGCAGAGAATGATTACCAAAATCCACTAAGACTTGCCATCGCGTTTTTAGACGTTTATCTAGAGAAAACCCAATGCGCCAGTATTCTAGATAGATAGAAAATGCGAGTGGTATAGCCAGTAAACTTAAGTAAAGAGAGGTGGGTCCGAAATTGACTCCAGGTAGAGAGGCCATTACCGAACACAAACTAAACTTGTGTTGAGACAATCTGAAAGAGGGTTGTCAAAAGTACACCAAAATAGCATGTGTGAGAAATAGAATATTAGTAAAGTCAAACGTCACAAATAACTGTAGATTTTGCCGTAACTCTATCCGTTTCATGAAACTGGAGCCTTACAAACTCTGGGTTACCAATAGTGTTAACCAATAATCATGTAAGGTTGTATACGTGTGAGACCTAATATTTGCTCAAAAGTCACATCAATGAATAATTCCAGAAAAAGGGACTAAAATAGGTCACGTGAGAAAGAATGGTTGTCCCATCCGTTTCATGAAACTGGGGTCTTAAAACACTCTGGGTTACGGGTTGAATAATTTAAATGGTTAATTACAAAAGTTGATCATAACATTTGCTCAAAAGTCGCACCTAATAATAAGTCCAAAGGAGAATAATTATTGAGTGAATTATTACAAGATTTATGGAGTCCAGGGATAGAAGAAACCTCCATTATGTGACCAGGTGGAGGGAGAGGTATGGTTTTGAGGGACGTCTGGATGCAGACAAACTCAAATCCATGGTAAAACAGATGCACAAGGTGTGTAAAGGCAGAGTAGAGAGAGAGCGAGTGAAAGGGCTAGATAAGGCCAGGGTGTGGCTCTCGGAGCCTCGAAAGGGAGAGGAGGGTGAGAGACAGAAAAAGAAAGTCAGAAAGGAAGGTCTAAGACAGAACCCACAGCTCCCCCTGTAGAACGGTCTGGATCCAGATTATACACCTCCTTGGCAGATCAGGCCTGGAGGGAAAATCCAGACAATTAAGTAGTGGTGGTGAGGGGAAGGGTGCCACAGCAGGCTGCCGCTGTGGAGCCTCCACCCCCTTACCAGAACCAAGGGGAAGCTGAGGCAGAAAAGGAAGAAAGTACAGTTGAGGTTCTTAATAAACTTTTGGAACAACAGCAGCAACCCAATTGGAATTGCAGAAATTAGAAAGAGAGAGAGAGAGATGGAAAGAGAAGGCTAAGAAAGTAACTAGAGTACTAGGGTACAATAGGGGGGTCAAGGGACCAAAGGGTGGAAGACCCAGGTCCCTGAGGTGACTTGAACCCCACAACAAAAGTCCATTTAGGAGCTGAGCTCAGGAGGGAGTCAGTATGAGTCAGGAGATGAGAGAGTAGGAGGGGGCCAGTACCCATTGATAGCCTTACCTAATCTATTGGCAGGGAATGAAGGGGCCCCAGCAACCTGTATACAGGCCAGGAACACAGAGGGATGTGGCCCGAGTGGTAGAAGGAATGACCCACCCCAAAACAGGAATAGTAAGGTTTGGGCTGCCGTTAGAGGGCAGTGGGTTTCAGGGGATGCCCAGAGGGCACTTTTGCCATGGGCCGATCACGGAGAGTATGTTGGGAAAATAACTGAAATGTGTAATAGCCTCAGAGAACATTACCATAGTCATGCAGACTTCTCTAAAGTACATGAGTGTAAAGAAGAGGATAGTGAGACTATTAGACAATAATTAGAGAGGCTTAAGGATGTGTTCATCGCAAACAGTGGCATACCCGAGCCAGACAAGAGACAGGGGAATGATACGCCCTACCATCAGCAATTAAAAATATAGCATTCCTCAGTGGAATGAGACCAGAGATAGTTGACATACGTCATGGGTGAGACATAATTAATATGGGGTTTCTGAATAAACTGACCAGAAGTAATGTGGTTAAAGACGTGAGTTATAATATCGTACAAAGCAAATTTAGGGTTTCCATTAAGGAACGTCAATCACTACATTGGATATTAATACTATGGAGATAAATTCAATATATGCTGGTCAACTACGGCATGTGTTTGGTGTTATTTGTAGCCTACTTAGAAAGGACAGTTTCCCTATACCTGCTGTATTCTAAACAATGACAGATTGGGGGTTTCATAAGAGGTGGCTATAATTTTAGTTGATAACAGAGGTAATAGGATGTAGTTTACGACGCCTAGAGAAGCGAATGTCTTATATTCATGGGAAGTGAAGTAAGGGAACTCAGAATAATAGGATTATTAAACAAACACTAAGAATAATGAAACAGTGTTGGAAGGAAGCAGAGTACCTAATTGCCACTCTGGGAGAGATGGTGGGTAGAAGTAGATTCTAGTGAGGAGGAGACTGAGGAGCCCATTGATCCAAGTTGTGAGGTGTTTGAATTGGCTACTATTGACCTAGCACTTCAACAGGAACAGAAACCTTATTTGACATCGACAGTAATGGGTAAGAAAATTAAATTCCTATGCGATACAGGGGCTTGCAGGACAGCAATCTGTGCAGCAGACAAACCAGAGGGAGTGAGGATTGATGGGGAGAAAATCATAGTACGATCCGCCTCTGGGCATCAATTTATTGAAAGGTTATCAGCCCCAATAACCCTAAAACATGACCAATCCGGAGGAGAGGCAACCATACCCGTCCTGATATCTAAGCTGTGTCCGGTAAATTTACTAGGACGTGATGTATTGACTAAATTGAATGTGGCCGTCATTTCCACTGAGGGGGGAATGAAAGCACACATAGTCAGAGACAATATGTGTCACGGTTTCGGCCGTGGCTGCTTCTCCTCCTTGTTCGGGCAGGCTTCGGCGGTCGTCGTCTCCGGAGTACTAGCTGCCACCGTTCTATGTTTCGATGTTCGTTTGGTTTGGTCTGTTTGTACACCTGTTCTTGAAAGGCGGAAGTTGGTAGAGTTTTTGTTCGGGTGGTTCAGTGAAACAATTATAGTTTCTGAGGTAGAAGTTTTTGGTGAGGGAGGCCCTGCTCTCTACCCTCCCAGATGTTTAGTTCATTTCATTCCGATCTCCTCTGCATTATTGTAGCCATTTGCTACAGCCTGTCAACTATGCCTCTGCCTATCCCTGTTCTCTCCTCTCTGCACAGGCTACACAAACGCCCCCACACCGCGTGGCTGCTGCCTCTCTAACCTGGTGGTCCCTGCACGCACCCCCACACCTGGAGTTCCAGGTCTCAGGCAGCCTCTGGAACTGCCGTTCTGCTGCCAACAAAGCTGACTTCATCCCAGCCTATGCTAATCTCCAGTCCCTCGACTTCCTGGCGCTGACGGAAACATGGATTACCACTGAAAACACTGCTACTCCTACTGCTCTCCTCGTCTGACCATGTGTTCTCGCATACCCCGAGAGCATCTGGTCAGAGGGGTGGTGGCACAGGAATCCTCCTCTCTCCCAAGTGGACATTCTCAATTTTTCCCCCTAACCCATCTGTCTATCTCCTCATTTGAATTCCATGCTGTCACAGTCACTAGCCCATTTAAGCTTAATATCCTTGTCATCTATCGCCCCCCAGGTTCCCTTGGAGAGTTCATCAATGAGCTTGACGCCTTGATAAGTTCCTTTCCTGAGGATGGCTCACCCCTCACAGTTTTGGGGGATTTCAACCTCCCTATGTCCACATTTGACTCATTTCTCTCTGCCTCCTTCTTTCCACTCCTCTCCTCTTTGACCTCACCCTCTCACCGTCCCCCCTACTCACAAGGCAGGCAATACGCTTGACCTCATCTTTACTAGATGCTGCTCCTCTACTAATCTCACTGCAACTCCCCTCCATGTCTCTGACCACTACTTTGTTTCCTTTTCTCTCTCGCTCTCCTCCCACACTACTCACTCTGCCCCTACACAGATGGTAATGCGCCGCCGCAACCTTCGCTCTCTCTCTCCCACTACTCTCTCCTCTTCCATCCTATCATCTCTTCCCTCTGCTCAATCCTTCTCCCTCCAATCTCCTGATTCTGCCTCCTCAACCCTCCTCTCCTCCCTTTCTGCATCCTTTGACTCTCTGTGTCCCCTATCCTCCCGGCCGGCTCGGTCCTCCCCTCCAGCTCCGTGGCTTGATGACTCATTGCGAGCTCACAGAACAGAGCTCCGGGCAGCGGAGCGGAAATGGAAGAAAACTCAACTCCCTGCCGACCTGGCATCTTTTCACTCCCTCCTCTCTACATTTTCTTCATCTGTTTCTGCTGCTAAGGCCACTTTCTACCACTCTAAATTCCAAGCATCTGCCTCTAACCCTAGGAAGCTCTTTGCCACATTTTCCTCCCTGCTGAATCCCCCCCCCCTCCTCTCTCTCTGTGGATGACTTCGTCAACCACTTTGAAAAGAAGGTTGACGACATTCGATCCTCGTTTGCTAAGTCTAATGACACTGCTGGTCCTACTCACACTGCCCTACCCTATGCTTTGACTTCTTTCTCCCCTCTCTCTCCAGATAAAATCCTGCGACTTGTGACTGCAGGCCGCCCAACAACCTGCCCGCTTGACCCCATCCCCTCCTCTCTTCTCCAGACCATCTCCGGTGACCTTCTCCCCTACCTCACCTCGCTGATCAACTCATCCTTGACCGCTGGCCATGTCCCTTCCGTCTTCAAGAGAGCGAGAGTTGCTCCCCTTCTCAAAAAAACCAACACTCGATCCCACTGATGTCAACAACTACAGACCAGTATCCCTTCTTTCTTTTCTTTCCAAAACTATTGAGCGTGCCGTCTTTAGCCAACTCTCTTGCTATCTCTCTCAGAATGACCTTCTTGATCCAAACCAGTCAGGTTTCAGGACTGGTCATTCAACTGAGACTGCTCTTCTCTGTGTCACGGAGGCTCTCCGCACTGCTAAAGCTAACTCTCTCTCCTCTGCTCTTGTCCTTCTAGACCTGTCTGCTGCCTTTGATACTGTGAACCATCAGATCCTCCTCTCCACCCTCTCCGAGCTGGGCATCTCCGGCGCGGCTCACTCCTGGATTGCGTCCTACCTGACCGGTCGCTCCTACCAAGTGGCGTGGCGAGAAGCTGTCTCCGCACCACGTGCTCTCACCACTGGTGTCCCCCAGGGCTCAGTTCTAGGCCCTCTCCTTTTCTCCCTATACACCAAGTCACTTGGCTCTGTCATATCCTCACATGGCCTCTCCTATCATTGCTACGCTGACGATACACAACTAATCTTCTCCTTCCCCCTTCTGATAACCAGGTGACTGCCCGTTCCATGATCTCGCCATCACGGTTGACAACTCCGCTGTGTCCTCCTCCCAGAGTGCGAAGAGCCTAGGCGTGACCCTGGACAACACCCTGTCGTTCTCCGCCAACATCAAGGCGGTGACCCGCTCCTGCAGGTTCATGCTCTACAACATTCGGAGAGTACGACCCTGCCTTACACAGGAAGCGGCACAGGTCCTAATCCAGGCACTTGTCATCTCCCGTCTGGACTACTGCAACTCGCTGTTGGCTGGCCTCCCTGCCTGTGCCATTAAACCCCTACAACTCATCCAGAATGCCGCAGCCCGTCTGGTGTTCAACCTTCCCAAGTTCTCTCACGTCACCCCCCTCCTCCGCACACTCCACTGGCTTCCAGTTGAAGCTCGCATCCGCTACAAGACCATGGTGCTTGCCTATGGAGCAGTGAGGGGAACGGCACCTCTGTACCTTCGGGCTCTGATCAGTCCCTACACCCAAACGAGGGCATTGCGTTCATCCACCTCTGGCCTGCTGGCTCCCCTTCCTCTGCGGAAGCATAGCTCCCGCTCAGCCCAGTCAAAACTGTTCGCTGCTCTGGCACCCCAATGGTGGAACAAGCTCCCTCACGACGCCAGGACAGCGGAGTCACTCACCACCTTCCGGAGACATTTGAAACCCCACCTCTTTAAGGATTACCTGGGATAGGATAAAGTAATCCTTCTACCCCCCCCCCCCCAAATTGTAAAGTGGTTATCCCACTGGCTATAGGGTGAACGCACCAATTGGTGAGTCGTTTTGGATAAGAGCGTCTGCTAAATGACGTAAACGTGCCCTTGAGCAAGGCACTTAACCCTAATTGCTCCTGTAAGTCGCTCTGGATAAGAGCGTCTGCTAAATGACTAAAATGTAAATGTAAATGTAAATGTTCTTTGTTAGTGTTGATTATGTGCCCTATAAGTTCTCTTAGGTTTTGTCATGTGTTGTGTGTAATTGTTTCGTGTCAGCTATGCGTCAGTTTGTTCTCTCTCGTTCTGTTTTGTGTTGAGAGAGTGTCCGCACTGTGTGCGCAGTTTGGGTTACGCACTGTTCCCTGTGTGCGTAATTGTTTCGCTTGCACTCCGGCTGGGATTTTGCCGTGAGTCTTTTGTATTGTTTGATCCTCACTAAAGACTGTTGAAGAGCCTCTGTTGTCCTGCGCTTGATTTCTGCACCACATCTACGCTCAGCCCTTGACAGAATTACACACCCACCATGGAATCAGCAAGAGCCGCCTCATCTGTCGAGGCAATCGAGGAGCGCCTTCGCGAACAGGATCAAAAGATCAGCTGGATTGGGAACTCTCTCGAGGGGGTGGTGGAGACCCTCCGTAGATGGGAGACCGGCGGGGCTCCCACGCATCCACCCATCGCACCATCGCCATCAGCCAGTTCGCCTGTTCAACTTCCGGAACCCAGTGGGATTCGGCTCTCGCTCCCGAGGGCGTATGATGGCACCGCTGCCGGGTGTCAGGGTTTCCTTCTACAAGTCGAACTTTACCTAGACACTGTACGCCCGGTGCCCTCGGGATACGAGAGCGTTTCCGCCCTCATCTCCTGTCTCACCGGCAAGGCGTTGGAATGGGCCAACGCCGAATGGAGGAGGATAGACGCCGCTACTATAATAATATATAATAATAATAATATGCCATTTAGCAGACGCTTTTATCCAAAGCGACTTACAGTCATGCGTGCATACATTTTTGTGTATGGGTGGTCCCGGGGATCGAACCCACTACCTTGGCGTTACAAGCGCCGTGTTTTACCAGCTGAGCTACAGAGGACCACGATCACATATGCGGAATTCTCCCGCCGCTTCCGGACTGTGTTCGACCATCCACCAGAGGGGAAAGCGGCGGGGGAGCGTCTGTTCTACCTCCGGCAGGGGATGAGGAGTGCCCAAGATTTTGCACTGGAGTTCCAGACTCTAGCGGCTGATGCAGGGTGGAATGAGCGGGCCCTCATAGACCACTTTCGCTGCAGCCTCAGGGAGGACGTCCATAGAGTGTTGGCCTGCAGGGACACCACTCTCACCTTTGACCAACTGGTGGACATGGCAATTCGCCTAGACACCCTTCTGGCCACCCGCGGACGCCCTGGGGGGGGTCGCCCATTTCACCCTCCAGCACCTCAGAGTCGAGTCCCATGGAGCTCGGGGGGGCTGGCGCTAGAGAACGGAGTTCGAGGGAGTTCGAGGGGGGCCGTCCCCTGCACCAACTGTGGCCGTGGAGGACACACTGCGGCCAGGTGCTGGGGAGGGTCTCCTGAGGGACGAGACGGCAGGCCACGCGCTGGGGAGTCCTTCCTGGTGAGTAGGCGCCCCACTTACCCAGAGCTCTCTGTCGTACACATAACCATACCTGTTTGTTTTTTACAGGTTGTACCTCGTTCCCAGCATAAGGCGCTAGTAGATTCAGGCGCGGCTGGGAATTTTGTAGATCGTAAGTTTTGTAAAGAGTTAGGGATTCCTCTCCTTCCTGTTAAAGATCCCTTCCCTGTACATGCCCTAGATAGCCGTCCGTTGGGATCGGGGTTGATTAGGGAGGTCACAGCGCCACGTAGGATGGAGACGCAGGGGGGTCATGAGGAAACGATTCAGCTATATCTGATTGACTCTCCTGCGTATCCGGTGGTGCTGGGGCTTCCCTGGTTGATTACTCATGATCCCACTATTTCGTGGCGAGAGAGGGCTCTTAAGGGGTGGTCTGCCCAGTGTGGGGGGCGATGTCTGGGTGTTTCCGTGGGGGCGACCTCGGTGGAGAGTCCAAACCAAGTGCTCGCATTGCACATTCTTCCTGAGTATGAGGATCTGGCAGTCGTGTTTAGCAAGGCGAGGGCGGCGCGATTGCCACCTCATAGACAGGGGGATTGTGCGATAGATCTCCAGGCAGGAGCTGCGCTTCCGCGGAGCCATATGTATCCGTTGTCGCAAGAGGAGAAGAGAGCTATGGAGACATACATAGCTGAGTCTCTGAGACAGGGATACATACGGCCCTCCACTTCCCCTGCGTCCTCGAGCTTCTTTTTTGTGAAGAAGAAAGATGGAGGTTTGCGCCCGTGTATTGATTACCGTGGTCTCAATCAGATTACTGTAAAATACAGTTATCCACTCCCTCTGATTGCGACTATGACGGAGTCATTACACGGGGCAAGGTTCTTCACAAAAATTGGACCTCAGGAGCGCCTACAACTTGGTGCGCATTAGGGAGGGCGATGAATGGAAGACAGCATTTAGTACCACCTCGGGTCATTACGAGTATCTCGTCATGCCATACGGTTTAATGAATGCTCCGTCAGTCTTCAAATCCTTTGTAGATGAGATTTTCCGGGACATGCAGGGACAGGGGGGTGGTCGTGTATATAGACGATATTCTGGTGTACAGTTCTACCCGAGCCGAGCATGTAGCCCTGGTGCGCCGAGTATTGAGGAGACTGTTGGAGCACGACCTGTATGTCAAGGCAGAGAAATGTCTGTTTTTCCAGGAGTCGGTCTCCTTTTTGGGTTATCAGTTGTCTGCGTCAGGGGTGAAGATGGAGGTTGACCGTGTAGTCAGCCGTGCGTAATTGGCAAACCCCAACCACAGTTAAAGAGGTGCAGCAGTTCTTGGGCTTTGCAAATTACTACCGGAGGTTTATCCGGGGTTTTGGACAGGTGGCAGCTCCCATCACGTCCCCTTCTGAAGGGGGGTCCGGTGCGCTTGCGGTGGTCAGTTGAAGCGGACAGGGCTTTTGGGAGACTGAAGGACCTGTTTACTGGCGCCGGTGCTGGCGCACCCGGATCCCGCTTTACCATTCCAAGTGGAGGTGGGACGCGTCAGAAGCCGATATCGGAGCCGTTCTCTCGCAACGGTCCGGCACGCCACCTAAACTCCGCCCCTGTGCCTTTTACTCGAAAAAGCTCAGTCGGCGGAGCGAAATTATGACGTAGGGGACAGGGAGCTGTTAGCCGTGGTACAGGCCCTAAAGGTGTGGAGGCATTGGCTTGAGGGGGCTCAACACCCTTTTCTCATTTTGACTGACCACCGTAATCTGGAATACATTCGGGCAGCTAGGAGACTAAATCCTCGCCAGGCGCGGTGGACTATGTTTCTAGCCAGGTTCGTGTTTAAGATCACTTACATTCCTGGGTCCCAGAACGGAAAGGCAGACGCCCTGTCTCGGCGGTATGACACAGAGGAGAGGTCCGTTGAGCCCACTCCCATACTACCGAAGTCTTGTTTGGTGGCACCGGTGGTGTGGGAGGTCGATGCTGAAATCGAGCGGGCGACGTGCACCGACCCTAGTCCTCCCCAGTGTCCGGTGGGTCGGACGTACGTTCCGCTCGAGGTTCGGGATCGACTCATTTATTGGGCTCACACGTCTCCCTCCTCTGGCCATCCAGGTATTGGTCGGACAGTGCACTGCCTTAGCACGAAGTACTGGTGGCCAACGTTAGCCAGGGATATGAGGGTTTATGTTTCCTCCTGCTCGGTGTGTGCCCAGTGTAAGGCGCCCAGACATTTGCCCAGGGGTAAGTTACAACCCCTGCCCGTTCCACAACGACCCTGGTCGCACCTCTCGGTGGATTTTGTTACAGACCTTCCCCCCTCACAGGGGAATACCACCATTCTGGTCGTTGTGGACCGGTTCTCGAAGGCCTGTCGTCTCCTTCCCATGCCGGGTCTCCCTACTGCCCTACAGACCGCTGAGGCACTATTCACCCACGTCTTCCGGCATTACGGGGTACCCGAGGATATAGTGTCTGATCGAGGCCCCCAATTTACCTCCAGAGTCTGGAGAGCTTTTATGGAGCGCTTGGGGGTTTCGGTTAGCCTTACCTCGGGGTACCACCCAGAGAGCAATGGGCAGGTCGAACGTGTGAACCAGGATGTGGGTAGGTTTCTGAGGTCATATTGCCAGGGCCGGCCGGAGGAGTGGGCGAGGTATGTTCCCTGGGCCGAGATGGCACAGAACTCTCTCCGCCACTCCTCCACCAAACTAACTCCGTTCCAGTGTGTTTTAGGATACCAGCCGGCTCTGGCACCTTGGCATCAGAGCCAGATCGAGGCCCCTGCGGTGGATGAGTGGGTGCGGCGCTCGGAGGAGATGTGGAACGCTGCTCACGTCCATCTGCAGCGGGCCATCCGTCAACAGAAGACGAGCGCCGATCTCCACCGCAGTGAGGGACCGGTGTACGCACCGGGAGATCGGGTCTGGCTCTCGACCAGAAACCTGCCCCTCCGCCTGCCCTGCCGGAAGCTGGGTCGGCGGTTTGTGGGGCCTTTTAAAGTCCTGAGGAGGTTGAACGAGGTGTGTTACAGGTTACAATTGCCTATTGATTACAAGAATATTAACCCCTCGTTCCATGTGTCTCTCCTCAGGCCGGTGGTAGCTGGTCCACTCCAGGACTTTGAGATAGAGGAGACTCCTCCGCCCCCGCTGGACATCGAGGGGGCTCCGGCGTACACTGTTCGGTCCATCCTGGATTCGAGACGCCGGATGGGGGGGCTCCAATATCTCGTGGAGTGGGAGGGGTACGGCCCGGAGGAGCGGTGCTGGGTGCCGAGGAGGGACATCTTAGACCCGTCTCTTCTGACCGAGTTCCATCGTGGTCATCCTACGCGCCCTGCTCCGCGTCCGCCTGGTCGTCCTCGAGGCCGGGGTCGGCGCACGGCTGGAGCCGCGCGTCAAGGGGGGGGTACTGTCACGGTTTCGGCCGAGGCTGCTTCTCCTCCTTGTTCGGGCAGGCTTCGGCGGTCGTCGTCTCCGGAGTACTAGCTGCCACCGTTCTATGTTTCGATGTTCGTTTGGTTTGGTCTGTTTGTACACCTGTTCTTTGTTAGTGTTGATTATGTGCCCTATAAGTTCTCTTAGGTTTTGCCATGTGTTGTGTGTAATTGTTTCGTGTCAGCTATGCGTCAGTTTGTTCTCTCTCGTTCTGTTTTGTGTTGAGAGAGTGTCCGCACTGTGTGCGCAGTTTGGGTTACGCACTATTCCCTGTGTGCGTAATTGTTTCGCTTGCCCTCCGGCTGGGATTTTGCCGTGAGTCTTTTGTATTGTTTGATCCTCACTAAAGACTGTTGAAGAGCCTCTGTTGTCCTGCACTTGATTTCTGCACCACATCTACGCTCAGCCCTTGACAATATGGTGGTCTGTGGGGAAGGGGAACCATGTTATTGGTATAGTCAAGACTTGTTATGGGGGCGGGGGGAATAACTGATATTCCCCGAACCTTAATGGAACTTGCTGATGATGTGGTACCAGGCCCCACTAAAATGTCCCCCGATGACCTACACTGTATTCTCTGGTATAACCAACACCCAGGTCCAGATTCAATCTATGAGGAAGCACTATTTAAAACCACAGAAAGAACTGTAGCACTAAAATGGTTTCACTATGACAACACCCACGCAGCAGTGGAAGTGGAACTAGGGCCCCAAAGTCAGAGACTGTTAAGAGAGAAATGGAACCCACATGTATCCCTAGCAATGGAGCCAGCAGAGGACTGGAAAGACATGGGCCAGTGGGTATCCAAGGGTAAGAGGATCACTGATTGGGTCAACATTGTGAATGGAGATCAGCACAGCACATCCACGGATAGGTATCGTTGGAAATTGAATTGGAGAGCCAATTCAATTCCCGTGGTACATTTAGATGAGGGTAGAGATTGCAGAGGATTTCCTGTGTGAAAAAAGTAATAGAGATTGGGTGATGAGAAATGTTGATTTGCATTGATTAAGCAAGAATGGTATTAAATTCATGCTTTCTAGTTATGTGTATGCAAATATGTTATTCGTTTTTGGTGGTGTGTGAATAGAATTTACTAATGCCAGGATTTAGTAAATGAAGCAGAGGATAATTTGAAGCGGAAGTCTGAATAGTTTGTTTATACAACAGTGAGTTATGCAGAAAGTTCAAGTTGAATAATGGGAGATCGTTTTTACTATTAGGCTGATGGCGTAGTAAACATTTTTCGTAGATTCTGGATTTATTAAACAATAGGTTTATATTTTAATAAATTAATGCAACAGGTTTAAATCAGTAGATTACCGGAAGGTGGTTATGGGTTTGTTATTTATAGGTTTAGTGAATTTAATGAAACATGGAATTATCCGATGAGTTCTGAGGGGGGAGTTTTTTGTTTTTTCTTTATTTCCCAGGACTGAGGAAAATCCCCTACAGTATATGTTAAGGGACAGTAGGAGACAACATATCAAACATTTTTTAAAATAGAATAAAATATCACTGCTTACTTATACGAAGTAAGGGATTATATTGGCAAATGAGTGAAATATGACATTAAGAAGGGTGACAGGAACAATATACGGGGAAACAGATATTTCCTATGTTCTTGATTACATTTTGCATTTTGGCCATTTGGTAGACGCTCTTATCCGGAGCGACTTACAGTTAGTGAGTGCATACTGTAAAGAAGACAGGATAAAGAATTGAACATGTGGAAAAAAGAAAGGGGCAATCCTACGAGATAATGTCTGGCATAAGGATAAATTATTACATTTATTAAAGTCACTGTTTTGATATGTGGAAATATTGACACATGGGTAAAGCAATGTGTCAATAGGGGGGATGGTAGAGCAGGTTAGAAAACACTTTGTGGCCTATGGTATAACGAATTACAAAAAAAATATATATATATATATATATTGTGATGTCACGAGAGGCTGTGTCCTGGAGGGACGTTACATCCCCCTGAGGTGGCTGCAAACCCAGACAGCTATGGCTCCATCTGCTGGTATGGTCGGGAACTCCAACCCTCTGTGGCCAATCTTCCCACGCAGCTGAAACCAATCAGGGGCTGATGGGCTGGGGTTGTTTTGGAAGGGAAGAGACACGGTCTGGAGGGTGGGTTGGAGGAAGAAGAGAATTGTGTTATAATTTCGTTAGTTGCCGAAGACCTTTAATAAAAATCCTTGTTTTGGTTGAACCTGGACTCCTTGCACTACTTGGGCAACCCCGCTGGAAGCGGTAGCCTCTCGTGGCATCACAGATGGTGGAGAATACAGGCACGCTCAAGCGGTAATAGTGCATGTCAGAGGAGGATACCGAAGGTTTGATCACCCAGTTTTCCAAGCTGGCCGTAGGCTCCCCGCCGACTGAAATGGAGGACATATTGAAAGCCCTTGTTGCTGGCCAGCAAGCCCAGATGCAAACAAACGTGGCTCTCTTGGAGGAGCAAAAGAAAGCCAACCTTCTGAAGGCAGAGGAATTGCAGTTGCAGAGACAGAGGGTGGTCCAAAATACCCGCCCAATAAAGGCAAGTGACTTTATATCTAAGATGGGAGCTACCGATGACATTGAGGCATACCTGCATGCATTTGAGGCCACGGCCACTAGGGAAGCCTGGCCCAAGCAACAGTGGGTTGGTCTGTTAGCCCCCCTTTCTAACCGGGGAAGCGCTGAATGCTGTCCGGGACCTGGGCCCTGACCAGGTTACTGACTATGATGCCCTGAAGTCTGAGATCCTCAGCAGATATGGACTCACAAAATTTGGTATGGCCCAGCGCTTTCACAGTTGGACCTTCCAACCAGACCAACCTCCTCGGGCGCAGATGCATGAACTTGTCCGAATCGCAAGGAAATGGCTGGATCCGCAGAGGAATACAGCAGCGGCGGTGGTGGAGGCCGTTGTGGTGGATCGTTACCTACGCGCCCTGCCTTATGAGGCAAAACGGTTCATCAGTCAACAGGCCTTGACCACGGCTGATCTGACCGTGGAAGCTGTGGAAAAGTACCAGGCCACAGCGGAGATGCTGAATGCTTCCCGAAAAGACCCCAGGAGTGCGGCCCCACCACAAAGGGGGAAGAACCCGTCCAAAGGACCCCAAGGTCTCGAACCCAGCCACGTCAGGACTTATCCCGGCTCCAGGGGGAGCCAGAAACCAGGCGGGTCCAAGAAGAGTACACCAGGAGGGGGGAAACTCGACAGTGTTACCGGTGTGGGGAGATGGGACATATCTCCTGGCAGTGTGGGAAACCAGCCGATGAACCTATGCCCACTGCGGAGTCCTCCAGCTCAGCACCCACACACCGTGTTGCCTCGCTCTTGGGAGTCGTAGATGGCGGCCCAGATCGACCCCCACCTGCCCGGTAACTGTGAATCACCATGATGTGGAGGCCTTACTGGATTCTGGTAGCCGGGCCACCCTGGTGCGTAAGGATTTGGTGGGTCCAACGTGTCTGACCCCCGGGGAAAGTCCTCCCAGTTTCCTGTGTCCATGGGGACACCAGAGAATACCCCATTACTGAACTTACAATGACCAGCACACGGGGAACCATACACACGACGGCGGGGGTGGTTGATTCCCTCCCCGTCCCTGTCCTAATTGGACGAGACTGCCCAGTCTTTTACCCACTCTGGAGAGAGTCTCAGGAGAGGATAACCCGAGTACCTCGGAAACGGAGAGGCAAGACTCATCCTGGGAAGGCTCCGGTGCAATCCTCCGAGTTACTCACTCCCGCCCGGGCTCTGATAGGGATGGCAGGTGCCCAGACCGACACCGAGACTGGTCCGGATACGGGAGAAGAGAACGCAGCCCAGGAAAGTGCTCCGTTCTCCAGTGAAGAAGACGTCCCAGGCACCCAAGAGCTTCCCCTCTCACAGGCCAGTATGGTACGGCTCAATTACAAGATCCTACTCTTGCAAATGCCTTAAGAAATGTGCAGGTATTAGAAGGTGTAGTGTTAGGTGATAAGACAACCCCTACTTACCCCCATTTCGCAGTAAACCGGGGGTTAGTATATCAGATAGTCAAGAAAAATGAGGAAGTGCATGAACAGCTCCTCGTGCCACAGCCCTATCGGGCCACAGTACTCAACCTAGCCCACACACACCCGCTAGGGGCCCACTTGGGGGTAGAGAAGACTAAGGAAAGAATCATGCAACGTTTCTTTTGGCCAGGAGTACACAAAGAGATAGAGAACTACTGCCGTAGTTGCCCTGAGTGTCAGCAGGTTGCGCCAAAGCCCACATATAGAAACCCGCTCATTCCCTTGCCCATTATCGAAACTCCTTTTGAGAGGATTGGATTAGACATAGTCGGGCCCTTACCGAAAAGTGCCAGGGGACATCAATACATTCTGGTCATTCTGGACTATGCGTCCCGGTACCCGGAGGCCATTCCGCTGAGGAAGGCTACATCCAGACAAATCGCCAAGGAGCTGTTCCGTCTCTCAACTAGTCTGGGAATCCCAAAAGAGATATTGACGGACCAAGGGACTCCATTCATGTCCAGGGTGATGAAAGAACTCTGTGCTTTACTGAAAATCAAACAGCTGAGAACCTCGGTCTACCACCCCCAGACAGATGGCCTAGTCGAACGTTTTAACAAAACACTAAAATCCATGCTGCGGAAAGCGGTAGGGGAAGATGGGCGCAACTGGGATCAGCTGTTACCATACATATTGTTTGCGGTGAGAGAGGTACCTCAGTCTTCTACTGGTTTTTCACCCTTTGAGCTCTTGCTTTCCTACAGACCCAGAGGACTGCTCGACATCGCCAAGGAGGCCTGGGAGGAGCAGCCATGCCAACAGCGGACACTGATCGACCATGTAGGGGCTATGAGGGAGAGAATGAAGGCCATCTATCCCATGATGCGGGAACACATGGAGGCCAGTCAGCGGCAACAGCAAGCCTCCTACAACAGATCTGCTCAGCCCAGGGAGTTTAAGCCGGGGGACAGAGTGCTGGTCCTGGTGCCAACCGTTGAGTGCAAATTCCTGGCAACCTGGCAAGGACCATATGAGGTCATTGAACGCATGGGAGAAGTAAACTACAAGGTGAGGCAACCAGATAAGAGGAAAACTGAGCAGATTTATCATGTTAACCTTTTAAAGAAGTGGCACGCCAGAGAGGCGCTGTTTAGCTCTCTACCCCCACAGAGACCCAGGAACCGGCGCGAGAAGAGGTTCAGCTGGGTCCAAATCTGTCCCCACATCAACGACAGATGGCCCTGGAACTCGTGGAGCAGAACCAGGATGTCTTCTCCTCCCTTCCCGGTCACACAGAGGTGGTCCAACATGAGATCCGCACCATGCCTGGCCGAACGGTAAACCAGCGCCCGTACCGCGTGCCAGAGGCTCATAAAGTGGTTATACAGAAGGAGGTAAGGAAGATGCGGGAGTTGGGAGTAATCGAAGAGTCCCACAGTGCCTGGGCAAGTCCCATAGTACTAGTTCCCAAGCCAGACGGTTCAGTACGATTTTGTAATGACTATCGAAAGTTGAATGAAGTGTCTGAATTTGATGCATACCCAATGCCTCGTGTCGATGATTTAATAGACTCCTTGGGGCATGCTCGTTTCATAACCACTCTTGATCTCACAAAAGGCTACTGGCAGGTGCCCTTGACCCCGGCGCCTAAGGAGAAGACAGCCTTTGCCACCCCGGGAGGGGCTCTACCAGTATACCCGACTTCCGTTTGGTCTCCACGGGCCCCTGCCACGTTCCAACGCCTGATGGATCGAGTCCTTGCGCCCCACAAGAGGCACGCAGCGGCTTATTTGGATGATGTGGTTATACAAAGTCAGGATTGGGCCAGCCACCTACCCCGGGTACAAGCGGTGCTGGATTCGCTCAGGGAAGCAGGGCTCACGGCAAACCCGAAGAAGTGCAAGGTGGCCTTCAGTGAGACAAACTACCTGGGGTACACCATTGGGCGGGGGGTTGGTCAAACCACAGGAAGCCAAACTGCGGGCCATACAGGACTGGCCGCAGCCCATCAACAAGAAGCAAGTAAGGTCATTTTTGGGCCTCGCTGGCTACTATAGACGCTTTATTGCAGATTTTGCTACCATAGCGGCACCATTGACGGAGCTGACGACCAAACGCCACTCACGAATGGTGAAGTGGAACCCTGCGGCGGAGGCGGCTTTCCGCAACCTGAAGCGAGCACTCTGCTCCAGTCCGATCCTGGTGGCACCAGACTTCAAGAAGGGAATTCATGGTCCAAGCGGATGCTTCGGAGGTGGGTCTGGGTGCTGTCCTCACCCAGGCACATGACGGGGAAGAACATCCCATTCTCTACCTAAGCAGGAAGTTACTTCCAAGAGAGAAGAACTATTCAACGGTGGAGAAGGAATGTCTGGCTGTAGTCTGGGCCCTGGAGTCCCTTCGGTTCTATCTCCTGGGCCGACGTTTCATGGTGGTATCTGATCACGCCCCTCTGCAGTGGATGGCCAAGAACAAGGAATCAAACAGTAGAGTAACCAGATGGTTTTTGAGCTTGCAACCGTTTAACTTTTCGGTTGTCCACAGGGCTGGCAAGCACCACGGAAATGCGGACGCCCTCTCCCGGCGTGATGCCTTCTTCACTGCCTTTACCCCGACGAGGACGTCGGTCCCGAGGAGGGGGATGTGTGATGTCACGAGAGGCTGTGTCCTGGAGGGACGTTACATCCCCCTGAGGTGGCTGCAAACCCAGACAGCTATGGCTCCATCTGCTGGTATGGTCGGGAACTCCAACCCTCTGTGGCCAATCTTCCCACGCAGCTGAAACCAATCAGGGGCTGATGGGCTGGGGTTGTTTTGGAAGGGAAGAGACACGGTCTGGAGGGTGGGTTGGAGGAAGAAGAGAATTGTGTTATAATTTCGTTAGTTGCCGAAGACCTTTAATAAAAATCCTTGTTTTGGTTGAACCTGGACTCCTTGCACTACTTGGGCAACCCCGCTGGAAGCGGTAGCCTCTCGTGGCATCACAATATATATATATCCAGTCCAGCAATTGGAAATGGATTTTATAGAGTTATCATGGAGTGAAAGGAAGAAATTGGGTACAATGTCTACAGATAGTATTAATGACGATTAGGGTAACACCAGATCAATTGGGTTGTCCCCCTTTGAGAAAGTGTTTGGAAGACCTTACAGAATGCCACAGTTGGCAGGACCAGAACAGGCAGACATAGAACTAGAGAATACACTAGCAGAACACATGAGAAAATTGTTCGTTAACCATACCCGTATGTCTAAGAATTTGTGTCCTACAGGAGAATTAAAGGAGAAGGTGACTCATAGTATACAACCTGGAGACTGGGTGTGGATCCAATCGTTGAGGAAAAAGGATTGAAAGCAGTCACGCTGGGAGGGACCATACCAAGTCCTATTGGTAACTGCCTTCGCTATAAGAATAGCTGAGAGAGCCACTTGGGTCCACGTTACCCACTGCAAAAAGGTAGGCCCACATACCAACACCGTTGAACACACACAGAGTTAAAGAGAAAAACTGTACCACTAGGGTTCGGGGGTAAACTCTGTTAACGAAGAAACCCTACCCCGACCTTTCATCACTGTGGGGTGTTCCTAGAGGTGTGGGTATGGGGAAGTACCAGGCAGGTGGGTCAGGGACAGGATTGGGATGGCGGTTTTGGGGATTTTGGGGGACTCTGAGCTGCATCATCATGTTAACCATATTATGGATTAATCCAGGTCAACCTAAACAGGGAAATGATGAACAAAATAATACCAAGGCACTGATTCGATCTCGTAGAAATACTGAAACCAAGAAAGACTATTGGGGAATTATTATTTTATAGTTAAAGTCAGTTTAGGACAAGATGGGGAATTCAAGATACCATTCGACTTCTCCCATGAAGAGTTAGGAGGTTTTGGGGGTCTGTACAAGAAAGTTAGGTCCTAGATGGTATGGTAAATACATTTGCACTGGGGAACGCTTATGTCCTTGGGCAAGGGTGTTTAAACATACCTGGGGAACATACTATGAGAATGGAATGGACGCAGCACACCGATGGGGAATTAAACAAACCCATGATTAATGTAAAACGGAACTGGTGATAACGGTAAAGTCAATTATGCAAGATGACATAGCAAGGAACTATTGAGTCTGTGTTGATGATGTCGGGGAAGATACATGTGTGAGGCTCATTTTTCAGGAGAGAAATGAATCTTCCACCTCCGAAACAGAACAGCAGGTAGATCCAATGTTATCACCAGAGGTATCAAAAACTAGTCTAACACCCCTTGGAAGGCCCTCAGAAGGAATCCTAAATAGCACTAAACCACCAAGGGTAGAATATTTCCTCATGCAGGAAATGAACCAAGGAGAAGTAGAAGGAATTTCAAATGAGAACTTCTGGGTAAGGTGGATGAACTATACAGCTAGGGCGTTGGGTCAAACTAATTGTTATGCCTGTTCAACAGGTAGGCCAACCCTTTTAACTGCACCTATGCCTCAGACCATGTTCTCTTGTGTGATAGATTTGGGATCAAACCAAACCTCACCTAATTGTTCTGATATTAAAACAACCACTCTTAAAAAGGATAATACTAAGGCACCCCAATTCACCATGACCCCCGGAGATTATCAATGTTATAGACACCAAAGTAATGCGAATCGCAGATCAAATTGGAGAAGGGTTTACAACAACGTTTTTCTGGTGGGTTACAATTAATAAAAATGTTGACTGGATTAATTACATCTACAAAGGTTCGTTAATTAGACAAGGGATGCAGTGAAGGGAATCTCAGACCAACTATCCACCACCTCACTCATGATCTGACAGAATAGGTTGGCTCTCGATATGCTTTTAGCAGAGAAGGGCAGGAATTTGCAAGATGGTGGGAGGTCATTGTTGTACGTTTATCCCCAACAATACAGCCCCAGATGGTACAGTAACTAGCGCACTGGCCGGTCTCACGGCATTAAGTGAAGAATGGGCTGAGAGCTCGGGGGTGAATGCATCAATGACTGGATGGTTTGATAAAATGTTTGGTAAATGGAAAACTATTGTTGCAACTATTCTGGGTGCAGCTTGTATGGGTATGCTTGTTCTTTGTGGATGTTGTCTTGTTCCCTGTGTCAGAGGGTTGGTGAGCAAGGCGTTGTAGAAAGCAGTGACCTATGGGCCCATTCCCTACTCAGACCGATGGAACGACGACCTATATCCTCCCGTTCTAGTGGACGATGCAGAAGATTTTAACCCTGAGAACCTAAATTGGATGAGACAATTTTTAATGTTTAGTATACTATCTTTTCAATGAAAGTTATAGTGAAAATCCTAACAAGGAGAGTGAGTTATGGTTGGAAGTCAAATTTGGTAGCAATGCAAGACAAATTCTATTTTTTTAGTGTGTTTTGTACTAGTGACTCATTTAATATGCAAAACAAGTTGTATGCCTTGTTGTGTGTTTCATTTTATAAGAATGTATTTTAAATGTGTGTGTGAAATTTAGTCAAAGGGTGGATTGATAAAGAAATGTATGAATAAGATATGACTAAAATGTCACACCCTCAGTTAAACTAATAATGTATGACTAATTAGTAGACTAGAGCTTACAGAGTTAATCAAATGTGTTTATATCCCAGCAACAGAGTACGATTGAAACCAATAACAGGAGACTGGTTCAAAAAACACACAGGGAAAGGAGAGTATGAAAAGGTTTCAGAATATTGTGAGGACGGCGATATCTAAGGAATGCAGCCTGCCCGAGCAAGGAGTAGAATATGATAAGAACATGTGTGTGTGTGTGTGTGTGTGTGTGTGTGTGTGTGTGTGTGTGTGTGTGTGTGTGTGTGTGTGTGTGTGTGTGTGTGTGACCTGATGGTCAGGAGAGCAGAGGAAAACATGAGCTAAACCCAGGTACAGTGGAAATATACAGCCCGCCTACAGCGGTGTGGGATTTTTCCTCTGACGTGTGCGTATACAAATATTGTACGACCATTTTGTTGCAGAGCGCTCTCATGAATAAATATGCTGACCATTGTAGGATTGAGTCTTTGTTTAATTTATTTAAACTAAGAGATTTACAACCTTTTGGTAATTATTCTAAGACTTAAGAAGTAGTTGGCTTCAACCATTGAGATAACAAAATTCTCGTGACAACAATGCATATAAACATTTATATAATTTTCACAAATAATACTGTAGTAAACATCAATCAATCACTTCATATAAAAATTCTAAAATGCAGTTCAGATTTGCACATCTCATTTCTTATATCCACCCTTTTCGCCCCGTCAGTCAGTCCCTGAGAATTTGTATTCTGGTGAGCTGCTTGAGCCTTTGAGTGATAAAGCTATAGAGAGCCGAGCAGGAAAAGGGGTCCAGTAGTCCCACGGTGATGAAAGCAAGTCTCCCGAGCAACTCCTGACTTATCTTATGGCACACAATGGCCCCTTTAAATTCCCTTTAAGTCCCTGAGGGAAGCCGAGCGGCAGTGACAGAAATAGAGACTGCTGGCTGACATGAATTTGCAATTAAAAAAGACACGAGAGAGAGAGAGAGAGAGAGAGAGAGAGAGAGAGAGAGAGGGTGAGGAGTGTGCCTGGTAGCGGCAGACGGTCAAAAGAAACAACAGGAGTGAGAATAAGGACATGAAGCATGAAAAGTTAATTCTGCTCTCAGGCTTTACTTCTGGGCATCTGTAGTCTCACATATCCCAGAGAAGATGAGACAGGATGGGGCTGAAAATGTCCATTTAAATCTCATGTATTAAAAGTACAATGAGACTAATACATCTGAATCAAAACAGTGTATTCATTGCATGTAGCCTACAGTAGAGAGTATTGAGGGTGGTAGTAAGTTTGGGTGACAGTGAATCCCCAGCTAGTTTCGCTGGTGGGAGAAATCCTCTCGGGTCTGTCTCTTTAATGTCCTCTAGGGACAGTTTTTGCGCTTAATTGTCACATGTGTCATGATGATCGCCTTAATGCTGGCACTAGCTGTGAGATTAACGGCTTGTGGCTTGAAGGGAAACTGCCTTTTAATGCCAGAATATCAAGTAATTGAAAGTTTTAACCAGATGTATGTGCCTCTGCAGTTTTTGAACTAAAGGGGCCTCAAATCTAAATTCTCCTTATACAGCAAAGGGGACATTTTTAGCAAAGAGCTTAGCTTCCTTCAGATGTGGAAATGCAAGCAGGTTCTGAATTTGGCTTTAATGCACATTAAATGATTCAGTGCATGGAAAATATGAATGGACTAGACTTTGGCCAATGAAACATGCATAGAGTTTCAGATCTATTGTGAGGATTATAATGTTGTCAATGCTACTGCTACACTAGCATATTTACAGCCCTACACCATGATAAACCATGATATCTAAAATCTGGGGGGATGGGAAGACCAGGGAAACCACAGGGTCAACATAATTACATGTGTTCTCAAGCATATCTTCACTGAGCCTCACAGCATCTTATTGGGCTATGGGAGGCTGAGAGGCATGGCTCAATCACAGCCCAGATATCTTGTGCTTGGCCGCGTTTTGCCCAGGGGCCTGGGGGTGAAGCCTGGGGACCTCTCACCATCTGTCCTCACTTGGGGTGGTACTTTCACGTTCACAGTGCCATGCCAGACCAAATGGCTGGGGACAAAACCATCCCCCCCGCGAGCCACCCTCTTCATCACCCACTAATGCATGCTTCACATTGGTGTAGTAGTGTTCGTGATAGTAAGTGGATGTCATGGCTCAATGCATGGGGCTGGTCCCAAGGGACCAGAGAGAGCGTATCTTGTGGTGCATACACTGTTGGGGGAGGGCCATTCCCAAAATGGCAGTTAGTCAGACAAAGATATCTTGGCACTCTTGACTATCTTGAAGGGATCTTTCTTATCATCACATTGGTCTTAATTTTTCTTGGGATGCAAATCCAACAGAGAGCATTCTTTGTCATTACACTCACACCCCTTGATTTTCTTGCAAGGAACTGGAGTGAGATTTTGGGACGAACCGTCCCCTTGGTGGAGTTTCTGGCATGAAACGTCCATACCAGTGTCTGATGCCTTGCCAGTAAACACTCCTGTCTGATTTGCCAACAAGCATGGCTCTCGATGCTAATTGGATGGTAGTCTATTTTTAAAAAGGTTAGATGAGCGCCTGGCTTTTAAATAATTAAATTTGACACAGATACGGCCGAAGAATGTTGAACCGGTACTCCCATTTACAGGCTTAGCATTAGCATCAGATATATAATTAATTTAAACTTTCCCCTACTCTCCAAATCTTACAGTGCAGTCGACATCTGCATTACACATTCTTTTTTTTTTAAACAATCAGAGACATGTTGACATCGGTCTTCCTAATTACTTTCATTAAATGCACATTTGCTGACCACAAGCCATGTCCATGCTATACTAATGCTGCAATCTATCTCCAGTATCAGTCAGCAGCATATGTAGTTTTCTAATGTACAGTTATACAGATTTTAATGAAAGTGTTTGAGTAAGTGACTGATAAGGCAACCTAAATCCCAAAATTCATTATCACTGCTTTTAAATGACAGATACTCTTCCTGTAAGTCCCTCAAGCTTTGGGCTTCTGCTCAAGCTTAGCCTAGTTTGCATAATGGGATGATAATTCTGTTCATGTATGTCAAATATGGATCCCATCAGGCTAAATCAATAACAGAGGTGAAGCTTTACACAACAGAGCTGTAGCAATAAGACCATGCTGCGTCCTCCCAGACATAGCCTACATGACACACAGGAGCATGAAAACTCTAGCTAATGAATGCACCTCACAATACAAATATAAGAACAACAGGGTGGGGAATGCAGGCAGGAATTTAATGACATGTTTTTGCTGGGCAACAACACAGTAGCTCAAGTGAAGACAAACAAAAAAAGATGTCCGCCAGATGGAGAACTGGCAGAAAACCTGGTGGTTGCAAGTTGCAATGTCTCCTGTGCTGGCCCTAATGAGCAAAGAACCATGGGGCTTCAATAGGGCTTTCGATGTCTGCCACAGCTGTTCGTGTGCAGCAGCTGGCCTGGTGTATGGTGAATTTGCCCCTAAATGCTGATCTTGGGCACGTTTGGCATTTTCCCCACTAATTGTTAAGGTTAGGATTGGGGGAGGGGAAGCTGATCCTAGATCTACAACTAGGGGAAACTTCACTGAGGAGCCAGCTGGTCCCCTAACTAGAACATGTAGAATACCTCGATGACATCACACGAAACAAAGTCAAAGGCAAGACTCAAGCAGGTTGGAGAGATCCCTAGGCAGTGTTACACTGAACTCTAGCTTCAGTTGATTATAGGAATAATAAAGATCTACAGTGGTGTCTGAAATTATTGGCACCCTTGATAAAGATGAGCAAAAATGACTAAATAATTCAAATACTGAGCTATATTGTCTGCTCCAAAAAATTGGGAAATTATATTATTTTATACAAATATAATTGTTCAAAGAAAACTATTTTGTGTAACAATTAATACATTTTTATCTCAAAAGTAAAAATTATTGATACCCCTGTTTTCAATACCTTTCAATACTTCACTAAAATATTTTATGAGTTGGGGAACACATTGAGAGGGATCTTAGACCAATCCTCCATGCAGAATCCTTCCAGATCCTTGATATCGTTCTTCTGCACTTATAGACTGCACTCTTCAATTCAAACCACAGGTTTTCAACGGGTTTCAAGTCCGGAGACTGAGATGGCCATTGCAAAATGTTTATTTTGTGGCCAATTAACCATTTCGTTGTGGATCTTGATGTGTGCTTGGGGTTATTGTCTTGCTGGAAGATCCACTTGCATCCAAGTTTCAGCCTCAAGGCAGAGGCAACCAGGTGTTTGGCAAAAAATATCCTGGTACTGGGTAAAGTTCATGATGCGGTTGACCTTAAGAAGGGCCACAGGACCAGTGGAAGCAAAATAGCCCCATAACATCAAAGATCCACCACCATATTTTACAGTAGGTATGGGGTTATTTTCTACTCATGCATTCTCATTTCAACGCCAAACCCACCACTTGTGTGTGTGGCCAAAGAGCTCTATTTTCATGTCATCTGACCAAAGCACCAGTTCCAATCCAAGTGCCAATGCGGTTCAGCAAACTCCAGGTGTTTACATTTATTGGATGACATGAAAATAGAGCTTTTTGGCCATGCACACCAGTGGAAAAAGGCTCAGTGTAGTTATCCTCGCAAGGTGAGGTATTGAAAGTTATTGAAAACAGAGGTGTCTACACCACATGTCAAACTCATTCCACGGAGGGCTGAGTGTCTGCTGGTTTTCGCTCCACCCTTTTACTTGATTGATTAATTAAGTTCACTAATTAGTAAGGAACTCCTTTCACCTGGTTGTCTAGGTCTTAATTGAAACGAAAAATGAAAAACCTGCAGACACTCGGCCCTCCGTGGAATGAGTTTGACACCCCTCCATACACTATTCAGTGCTTGTTTTCTCACATAAACTGATATTGAGTGAACAGTGTACAATTTTGGCAACCAGGAAATGACAGAGACATTTCCACTAGATAACACAGCCACAAAGTCAGAACATCTTTCCCAGTTTGACAGCAGATGCTGCTCCAGCGGGAGAAATCAATAGGCGAATATCACAGACAATCACAACACTGGCAGGTAAGTAATACCGTGAAACACTATCATTAGCGGCAGATATATTATTAACATTTTCTGAAATCACAATGCAAAAATTCAAAAAAATCCTGTGTAGCACCTTTAAGTACCTTGCTGTGATTGTTTTCAATTGAAATTATCAAAGAGAAAGAAATAGCTTCTTGGCAAAGAGACATTTGTCAAGCAAGAGTTTTGTTAGGACTGTCTGGGAGTGGTCTGAGTTGGGAGAACGGGAAAATAGCTGTTATTGGCAGAGAGGTTTGGAAATCTATTTCTTAATGGTCTATTATAATAATAATAATATATAATAATAATATGCCATTTAGCAGACGCTTTTATCCAAAGCGACTTACAGTCATGCGTGCATACATTTTTACGTATGGGTGGTCCCGGGGATCGAACCCACTACCTTGGCGTTACAAGCGCCGTGCTCTACCAGCTGAGCTACAGAGGACCACAATTTGTCAATTTGCTGTACATACATAATATAATAGTGTAATCTAAGGACTATGTTTTTTTAATTAATTCACTGTATCAGCCAAGTATCTAATGGCACATGATTTTAAATTCAGGGGCACAACTTTGGTTTTAGAAGTGGGGGGGACATAACCTGGTGTGGGGTCTGGGGGTCCTCCCTCAATTTGTTGTGGACTCTAAAGCTAATTTCCTACATTTCTACTAGGGCTGTCCCCGACTAAGAAAAATATTGGTCAGAGTAGTCTATTTGCCGAGTGGTTATCGAAAGGGAGAGAGCTGGAAATATTGCTCAAATACTTTGAGGAACTATTGTCATTCTATAATATAATAATTATAATATGCCATTTAGCAGACATTCTCAGTTGATTGTAAAAACAGACTTTGTTTACTTGCTGTTGGAAGTGAAGAAAGATTACTTTGAGAAGCTCCACAGCTCATTTGTGGTGGTGAGTTAAGACAATCTGAAATACTATCAGACATCCCCAAATGGGCACATTTATAGGCCTACATTTGCACGCAGGACAGGTAGACTAGTCCTACTTCTATATGCATAATCAGGTGCGAGTCCTTACTCACCATTGACAGGAGCGTTTCAAACAAAAGACGATTAATAAATTGACAAAACTCGTAAATGGAATGAAATAAACAAAAACGTGTAAATGACTGTAATAATAATATATTGAATGCATTAAGATATATTACCGTAACCAAACAAAATTTTTACGGTAACTTTAGGCTACTACTGGTGATATATGTAATGGGGAATTGATAGACAGCAATCAATGTACACAAAGAAGTTATGAAACAATGAATACCCACGAAATGGCGCCTTCTGGAGAGAGACGTGCCTTGTGCATCTGAGCTACAATCCCCATATTCTTGGACTGTGGCATCCCTGCAGTCTCCTAAATGGATTAGTCCACTGAGACAGGCGCCATTCATTTTCTTTGCGACTGCTTGACTAAAAAAATCTCATGTTTTCAATACAGAACCCTTTTGTCATACAGTATTCCATGTAAGGCACACGGACCTTATGAAAGTTGCACAGTATACCCTTAATATTGTAATACATCAAATCTAGTGATACATAACCTGACATTTCTGCCATCCATTGTGACATTGTGGGAGGATAACCAACCTTCCAATTAATGGCAATTCATTTCTTAGCCGCTATAAATGCTAGGTTACACAGTTTCTTCTGATGACAGTCTCCGGTATCAACATTTCCAAGCAAACAAATACAGGGAGAAGGGCGAATCAGTAGACATGCTGAAATAAAAGAACATACTCTTTGCCAGAATTCAGCCAGCCTTTACAAGATCATAACATATGCAAATACAGTATGTCCCCTTTTGTGTTTTACACCTCCAGCAGAGGAATTATATTTGAGTGCATGATATTCAGTTTCACTGGCATATAGTATGTTCTATGGATGGTCTTAAACTGCAGTAATTTATGCCTGAGATTATATGAATATGACTGGGCATTCAAACATCTGTATCCATTCATCATCAATAGTGTCTCTTAGGTCTTCCTCATATTTTTATTTGGCATGTTTTGTGTCATCGGGAAAAGCCTCTATCAACCCTTGATACAGTTTAAATCTTCGAAGATTCTGGCTTGTCAAGTGTTCGTGGCACAGAGAGAATAAAGTGTTGTATTTGCAAAAGTTCACCTCAGTGCCGTCACAGACTGGTCTTCCCTGGTTGCCTGACCCTGCTGAGACCTCTGTCAACCATCTGATCCTGCTCACAAATAATTACCTTGGTGTACAATTATACATGATATTATCCAAGAATAGAACTAATGGTTCAATAATTGAAATTACCATTATTCCCAGATCCCAGACTGTAGCCTACCCATCAATTGAAGATGGAACTTTGTATCCATTCACTGATTGTTATAATATACTACAGAATTCACCTGAGCTCCGTAGACTAGTCTTCCCTGGTTGTCTGACCCTGCAGGGACACCTGTCACCATCTGATTCTGCGAAGACATGATGAGCATAGTGTTGTGTACTGACTGTGCACCATGACAGCCTGTAGAGCTGTTTATACCGTGTCAGTGTGAAAAGTAGGGAATTAGCTAGGGAAACTGACAGATCAATAATGTTACATTGCTATACTGACTAATAAAAACTCACAATGCGTTGTCAAAAAACTTCAGAATATCGGTCTTCAATCTTTTGGCCGCTGGTTACATTGTTCGATTCAGGTCTAGTGTGATTGAGCAAAAATAATAGCTAAAGTTTGTGAGCTAGCTAGCTAACGTTTTTGGCTAGCTCTAATGGTACATCAAATGGCGAAAACTAGCCAAGTTAATTTACTTATGTTGAAATGGGACAAAAAGGCTACAAAACATTTCCATACACACAACAGCTGTTAGATACCGCTACCTGACAGATGGCTAGAACTGAATTGGCTGTGGTTGTTACTAGCTAGCTAGCTAGTTCATTCTCTTCAGACAGAACTTCAGTCAAGAGGGGATGAAACATTAGCTAACGTTACATGTACAGTCATGGTCAAAAGTTTTGAGAATGACACAAATACTAATTTTCACAAAGTCTGCTGCCTCAGTTTTGATGATGGCAATTTGCATATACTCCAGAATGTCATGAAGAGTGATCAGATGAATTGCAATTAATTGCAAAGTCCCTCTTTGCCATGGCAATTAACTTAATTCCAAAAACACATTTCCACTGCATTTCAGCCCTGCCACAAAAGAACCAGCTGCCATCATGTCAGTGATTCTCTCGTTAACACAGGTGAGAGTGTTGACGAGGACAAGGCTGGAGATCACTCTGTCATGCTGATTGAGTTAGAATAACAGACTGGAGGCTTTAAAAGGAGGGTGGTGCTTGAAATCATTGTTCTTCCTCATGGTTACCTGCAAGGAAACACGTGCCGTCATCATTGCTTTGCAGAAAAAGGGCTTCACAGGCAAGGATATTGCTGCTAGTAAGATTGCACCTAAATCAACCATTTATCGGATCATCAAGAACTTCAAGGAGAGAGGTTAAATTGTTGTGAAGAAGGTGTCAGGGCGCCCAAGAAAGTCCAGCAAGCACCAGGACCGTCTCCTAAAGTTGATTCAGCTGCGGGATCGGGGCACCACCAGTGCAGAGCTTGCTCAGGAATGGCAGCAGGCAGGTGTGAGTGCATCTGCACGCACAGTGAGGCGAAGACTTTTGGAGGATGGCCTGGTGTCAAGAAGGGAAGCAAAGAAGCCATTTCTCTCCAGGAAAAACATCAGGGACAGACTGATATTCTGCAAAAGGTACAGGAATTAGACTGCTGAGGCCTGGGGTAAAGTCATTTTCTCTGATGAATCCCCTTTCCGATTGTTTGGGGCATCCGGAAAACACCTTGTCCGGAGAAGACAAGGTGAGCGCTACCATCAGTCCTGTGTCATGCCAACAGTAAAGCATCCTGAGACCATTCATGTGTGGGGTTGCTTCTCAGCCAAGGGAGTGGGCTCACTCACAATTTTGCCTAAGAACACAGCCATGAATAAAGAATGGTACCAACACATCCTCCGAGAGCAACTTCTCCCAACCATCCAAGAACAGTTTGGTGACGACATTTTGGGTCCATGGCCAGGAAACTCCCCAGACCTTAATGCCATTGAGAACTTGTGGTCGATCCTCAAGAGGCGGGTGGACAAACAAAAACCCACTAACTCCAAGCATTGATTATGCAAGAATGGGCTGCCATCAGTCAGGATGTGGCCCAGAAGTTAATTGACAGCATGCCAGGGCGGATTGCAGAGGTCTTGTCAATAAACGCCTTTGACGCTTATGGAATGCTTGTAATTATACTTCAGTATACCATAGTAACATCTGACAAAAATATATCATGACACATAACAGCGAACTTTGTGAAGACCAATACTTGTGTCATTCTCAAAACTTTTGACCAAGACTGTAGTATGAATGCCCCAACCACTGGAATGACCTGACTTCTGCAGAGGCCTTATCACCATAAATGCTGCAGGGCCAATGCTGACATCGGATTGACCATGCAGCGCCTTTAAGGCAGCCTTTCAGAAGCTTTGCCTTCACACAGCCTGTCTGCACGCTCTGTGGTGTCCCCGCGGTCCTAAATCCACTCTTTAAAACTGCCCCTGTGAGGAATCTGCATGGTCCTAAAGCACATCGAGGCCATTTTTTGTATCATTGTGCAATGATAAAACTGGGTCGTCAAAATGCAATTTTAGAATGTGGGGGGGGTCATGACTTCTCAAACCCCAAACCCAGGCCTGTTCTGTTTCGCAAGCGTTCCCGGAAGTCTCGCGATGTTACGCCTCCGCGTTCAGAAACTCTGTGATACAACTCACAAGAAAAACACAAGACGTCATATCATGCGCCGACGCACGAGTCTTGCGTGCATAATCGCACGTGTTTCAAATTGTCTGCCGTCTGTGTTGTTAATTTTTTTTTTTGCACCAATCATTTTTTTATTATTCTAACTAGTTCAAAGTGTTGAAAAAGTGCTGATACTAATCACAATGGCTCAAAGAAAGAAGAAGCTAACTAAGAAAAAGAGACAGACTGGCCACCGGGAGCCTGACGAGTCGGATGGTGGAGATTTCGAAGTTGCTGCTAAAATTAGGGACGATGATTCTGTAAGAACCATTTCATTTTTCTGTTATTGTAGCTAGGTAAACAATTTGCTGTAGTCATTTGAGCAAACGTATGTAAATCTACCTGCTATGAATTTACTTAGCTAGTTGCTAACCCTCTGCTAGCTAACATGCTAACTAGGCAATTAGCGGTGGATGTCAACTTGTGTGCAGGGTTTGCCTGTTGTGGGGCTTTGCGTAACGTTAGGCCTAGAATTGATTTATCGTCAATTACATGAACCATTATTAAAGCTAGAATCCTAATTGAAACAATAAGAGAGCGTGCTCCCCACCCCGGTTTCGCTAAGGAATGAGGCTGGAGAAATGTAATCACTCAAATTCATAGACATAGCTATGGATGCAAGGATAGATCATCCATAATATCACATCGTTTTAACCATGTGTTGAGGCTATACAGTGTTTGTTTACGTTTACTAAAATTGGAGTAAAACAAGCTTATATTTTCGGTTCTGATGCGGTACGACATGCATTTATAAGTTATATTCTGCAAGAATCAATGGGTATAACGTTATATTGTAGCGAAGTGAACCCGGGTCTCTGGCATGAAAGGCAAATACTCTACGCATCGCGCTAACCCACTTGGTGGGAACCGTCATGTGACTAATATAGCTAGCGCGTAATCCGAATGGGAACCCACGTCCCCGTGCTTCGACATTCGTTCAAGGCCCTTCACGCGTCCGACCGTGCGTTCCGATGGACTCACGGCGCCATCCCACTTCTGACACCAGTGTAGCGAGCGGGAACGCAATCCCGGTTCTCTGGCGTAAAAGGCAAACACCCTGCACATCGCGCCAATAGGGTTAACCCACTTGGTCGGAATTGTAACTAGGTGCATATAGCGAGGATCGCTACAATGTAATTAATTTACAAGTCCAAAATGGATGTAGCAACTAAGGATACTAGCTTTTAAAGTAGCGCTAGATTTGGATTTGAGTGGGAGATGATTATGAGTTTCAGTCCCCATAATGACAATGTCATGGTATTTCATGCAATGAATGTGTTTTTCAGCCTGGAAGAAAGTTACCCCGGTTCCCTGGTGCTTCATCAGAGTGTCTGTCTGATGTTGAACCAGACACCAGGGAGCTGGTCAGAGCTCAGAACAAGAAGAAAAAGAAGTCTGGGGGCTTCCAGTCCATGGGTGAGAAATTTGAGTAGGCTTATCTGAAGGCCATATTTGTAAGACACTTACAGATGTTATACAACAGGGGTGTCAAACTCATTCCATGGAGGGCCTAGTACAGGTTTTTGTTTTTACCTTTCAATTAAGACCTAGACAACCAGGTGAGGGGGAGTTCCTTACTAATGAGTGACCTTACCCCGTAGAGTCTATTGACACACCGGTGCGTCTATAAGTTATATAATACAAAAAAATCCCCATCAAAATCCACCAGTTTAAGCTACAGTGACTCATCAGAAGGTAACCGGTACAGGTAAAATAAATTAATGGAAATATGGAGGTAGTTTTGTGCCTACCCCCCAAAATTTTTTTGGGTTAAATATGTGTAATTAAAAAATATATATACACTACCAGTCAAACGTTTGGACACGCCTACTCATTCAAGGGTTTTTCTTTATTTTAAATATTTTTTACATTGTAGAATAAAAGTGAAGACATCAAAACTATGAAATAACACACATGGAATCATGTAGTAACCAAAAAAGTGTTAAACATATCAAGATATATTTTATATTTGAAATTCTTCAAATAGCCATCCTTTGCCTTGATGACAGCTTTGCACATTCGTGGCATTCTCTCAACCACCTTCATGAGGTAGTCACCTTGAATGCATTTCAAGGTGTGCCTTCTTAAAAGTGAATTTAAGGAATTTCTTTCCTTAATGCGTTTGACCCAATCAGTTCTGTTGTGACAAGGTGGGGAGGTATACAGAAGATAGCCCTATTTGGTAAAAGACAGAGTCCATATTATGGCAAGAACAGCTCAAATAAGGAAAGAGAAATGACAGTCCATCATTACTACATTTCAAGGACATTGAAAGTTTCTTCAAGTGCAGTCGCAAAAACCATCAAGCGCTATGATAAAACTGGCTGTCATGAGGACCGCCACAGGAATGGAAGACCCAGAGTTACCTCTGTTGCAGAGGATAAATTCATTAGAGTTACCAGCCTCAAAAATTGCAGCTGAAATAAATGCTTCACAGAGTTCAAGTAACAGACACATCTCAACATCAATTGTTCAGAGGGGACTGTGTGAATCAGGCCTTCATGGTCGAATTGCTGCATAGAAACCACTATTAAAGGACACCAATAAGAAGAAGAGACCTGCTTGGGCCAAGTATCACGAGCAATGGACATTAGACCGGTGGAAATTTGTCCTTTAGTCTGGAGTCCAAATTGGAGATTTTTGGTTCAAACCGCTGTGTCTTTGTGAGACGTGTGGGTGAACGGACGATCTCCGCATGTGTAGTTTCCACCGTAAAGCATGGAGGAGGTGGTGTTATGGTGTGGGGGTGCTTTGCTGGTGACACCGTCTGTGATTTATTTCGAATTCAAGGCACACTTAACCAGCATGGCTACCACAGCATTCTGCAGCGATACGCCATCCCATCTGATTTGGGCTTTGTGGGACTATCATTTGTTTTTCAACAGGACAATGACCCAACACACCTCCAGGCTGTGTAGGGGCTATTTGACCAAGAAGGAGAGTGATGGAGTGCTGCGTCAGATGACCTGGCCTCCACAATTCCCTGATCTCAACCCAATTGAGATGGTTTGGAATGAGTCGGACAGCAGAGTGAAGGAAAAGCAGTCAACAAGTGCTCAGCATATGTGGGAACTCCTTCAAGACTGTTGGAAAAGCATTCCAGGTGAAGCTGGTTGAGAGAATGGCAAGAATGTGCAAAGCTGTCATAAAGGCAAAAGGTGGCTATTTGAAGAATCTCAAATATAAAATATATTTTGATTTGTTTAACACTTTTTTGGTTACTACATGATTCCATATGTGTTATTTCAACGTTTTGAAGTCTTCACTATTATTCTACAATGTAGAAAATAGTAAAAATAAAGAAAAACCCTTGAATGAGTATGTGTCCAAACGTTTGACTGGTACTGTATTTCCTGAGCTTTCTTATATCTCCTAGATATAGGACATGCATCAAAACCTTATTCCGTATAATACATCTCTTTTGCCATTCATGAATGTGGTGTTATTCAATGCGTTTCTATGGGATTTGGTACTAAAGGCCAAACTGCAATATTTTATCAACAAAACAATCATATATTATTTTGCCACTTAGAGGTCCTACATTTCAAAAT